>NC_064772.1:27437128-27740158 GCF_011397635.1 Epinephelus fuscoguttatus | reverse complement strand
GTTGGAAGCAGGGTTGTGCTGATGTCACATTTCACTGGTTTCAGTACGTTTTCCTGCACCATAAGTGCAACTCTGATTATTTAAAGTGTTGCATTGGTTTGCTGCTGGATTTTTTCTCTGATGCTTTTCAGTCCAGAACAACAAACTTTAGGCTTTGTGTTCAGTGTCATACTGGTATTTATTTGGAAGGATCACTATAAGACAATCGACCGAGTTTATTGACAGGTAAGGGCTAAACGAGAGTTAAAATACTCTATGTTTACAGTCATTCTTGAACAGTTGATATAAGAGAACACTATACGTTAGAAAATGACCTATCTGAGTTTTATTCTTACAACGAACTACAGAAATACAAAGTTTATCTGGCCTGAATATGTTTAGAGTTTGGAAGAATCATTGGAGATCATACACTATTCTACAAAGTAAAAAACATTTTATAAAAAGTCTGAGATAAAATACAAGTGATAAGAATTCACATAACAAATACAAACTGCATAAAAAGCTTAATTTAGAACCATTATAAAGGTTAAAATCCATACAAACTGCATAAAAACACCCACCAGGTTCAGATATTAAAAACCAATAACAGTATCCAAATTAAATTATGTAACATTAATAAACTTCAATGGGTATAAATATATTTAAAAAATACAACAATAAAAACAAATTACAACCAGATTGAAATGGTTAAAAATCTTTTTAAAAGCACTGGGTAAAAGCAAAGCAATGCAGTTCAATGCTTCCCATCTCTGAACAATATAAATATAAAAACATTTAAATCGTGTGATCCGTTTTTTATAATCAAAGATATCAGGTGAGTGTGAGAGCTGATGCGTGTTACTAAAAGCCAAAGGATACAATTCATTCATTCATCAATAAAAAATATTAACTGTACCTCAACAGGACTTTAGTGAGAGTAACTGTATGTGTGTGTTCAGGCGGTCACCCTGAGCGCTGCAGGGTTAATGATGATGTCACTGTAGGGTTGAGTCTGATGTACAGTCACCTCTCGAGCAGACAGCAGCTCTGAAACAGAGAAACATCATAGATTAATACCATTGTTTCACTCACTGTTACCGTGGAGACCTGACTAAAGCTCAGACTGACAATATAAAATATATATTTATGAGCCATTGACAAAGTGACAAATGTTTCTCAAATGTGCAAATGAAAAGCTTTTTGTTTCCCACTCTTTAATGTCGTGATTTATTTTGTCTCAGTTATTTTACCACTAATATCTGCCATATTCCTAAGATGTCTATTACTGCCTGCATGAAATCAATTTCAAGGTCATCGGTACTTATCAATAAAGAGCAGGAACATCATGTGTTCATTGTTAGCAAAACAGCAGCTTTGGATTTTATCTCACCCAGCAGTTTGTAGAGTGTGTGAGCTGCAGTGCTGCGGTCAGCCTTTGGGGGCACCAGAGAGTCAAAGGTGACCTCTCCAAACCTCTGCAGGCTGGAGGAGATCCAGCTGGAAAAGACAGGCAGTGTGATAGAGTTCAACATAGAGGATTGGTATGGATACATATATTAGGAATTAAGCTTCCAGTATTTAGTTTCCATAAGTAATAGTCACAGATATGACATCAGCATGATTTTTTCGGAGTATTACTGATGATGGAGCAGGAAGCTTGTGCACTAACACTGTATGACACTACACCTGGTGTGTTTACACCTGGTCTTAACATGCATCGTGGGTACAAAGGGACAGCTCTACAGTGTAAATGCACCCAGTCTGTCTTCAATGCGTCTTGAGATCCGATCACTCAGACCCCATTCAGAGGAGTTCTGGGCTGCACATGGGCATATTCTTTCAGCAGTGTGTGTGTTAATGTGTCCTGGGTAACATGTAGGACTGCCTACTCAGCTGACATCCTTGCTTATACAACTCTCCACTGGATAAGGAAACTTTCTGTCGCTTCCGCTACACAGCTTAGACATAGCGTTGAAGGACTGTCGGAGCGGAGTCGCTCTCCTCCCAGCTGGTGAACAGTCAGTGAAATGTCTGCCCTGCCCAAGCAATAATGCAGTTGGTTATGTGTTAATTAACTGGATCATTTTAACAACATTTAACAACAACAGCATTTGATCAGTCAATGTAGCAGCTTCAGTTGATTATAAAGGTTGTGGTCTGTTGCGGGCATGCCACAGCTGACATGTTGCACCGCGCCCGTGTCCTATGTATTTTGACCATTAGCCCTGTCACTGTGTGTGTGTAGGTTGGTGGACTCTGATCACCTGTCTAGAGGGACCTCGGGGTGCACTGGCTTGTCTCATGACAAACAAAAAAACAGCAACACATTTGGTCTTTACAAACGAAAATGATGAATGTGTTTTTTTGCATATAGAGCAGGGAAGAGAGATCCGATCACAAGTGGTCACTTGAGACATGCGTGGAGGCGCATTCTAATGCCACTTGTCATCGGATCACACAAGATACATATTAACACCAGGTGGAAACAAGCTCCAGCACTTTCCAGTAAAAACCAGTAATTGACCCTTCTCTAAGACTGGCCAATCATAATGTAGCATCAGGCCGGCTCAGACCAGGGTCCGACAACAACACAGCTGTGCTCCATTGACTCTAATGCCGTCATTTCAGATTTCCTTCATTTTCAGGCTGGTTTTGTGGATTTGGAGCTAAATGTTGTGCCTGGGGCACGTCGTGTATTAATGATACTCGTTACCTGGAGAGGTTGGAAAAAGATATACGTTTCTTCCCTGTTCCAAATCCAAATTCAGACCCTGAAAAGTGTAGGGTTAGCTAGCTAGCTACTGAAGATATAGCCTACTGAATGTATACACATGCTGCTTTTGCTTTTAAATGATTATAACAGTGAAACAAAGACTGACCCTGCTGTACAGGAGCCAGTGAAGGGAAGCAGGGAAACTTTGCAGATATTGAACCAGCTATGTGTCATTGCATTGTGCGCAGATGAACGTTGTTTGACTCCTCCCAGAGATCTCTTACCGTCCGGAGGTGGAGGTCCAGGTGCTGGCAGTGGCACGGGGG
Organism: Epinephelus fuscoguttatus; assembly: GCF_011397635.1. Classification (NCBI taxonomy): domain Eukaryota; kingdom Metazoa; phylum Chordata; class Actinopteri; order Perciformes; family Serranidae; genus Epinephelus; species Epinephelus fuscoguttatus. The sequence goes on along the minus strand of NC_064772.1, from coordinate 27,737,140 downwards.
CAAAGCCAAACACTGTTCATCTGCACACACTGCGATGCCACACAGCTGGTTCAATATCAGCAAAGTTTCCCTTTATATTCATAGTCTTGTGTGGTGATCAGCAGTGATGTGGTGGTTCACTTTTACACTGTGATCTGTAGCCTATAGTTCGGCTTCAGCGTCTAACTATCTTTATCTTTTTAACCTGTTGTTGCTGCTGAGTCAGTTTGACATCCTGGATATATCCTTCAAACACAGACTGTAGACCCCTCTGTCTGCTTCTCTCTGGAATCACTCTTTCATTTCTCCAACAATATGATAACATGTCTTCAGGGAGTACAGTTAGTTACAGTGTGGGCTCCATGCTTACTGCGACAGTTTGACAGACCATCACAAAGGAGCGGGGCTTAGCAAAAGGTCAATTATAGAGCCACTATTGCTGTTATAAATCCAACTCCTGTTAAAACGGATTCACACAGTCCAGTCAAAATGTCACATTACCAGCCTCCTATAGACAACAACTGTAATGCTGCTGATTTATACAACAAACATGCAATCAAACAAACTGCTTCACATCTGATCTGCTGACACTGACTGTTCAATTTGTGATATTTACTCATAGTCTGTGATAGCTATGATGTGTAACCCAGGTAGGGGAGTTTAATAGGGAAATGTGTCAGTGGCTCAGGTTCATCCCTCGGGCCTGCTGGCTGCTTTCTATTTTGAATTTCAAAGCAGATGTCAAACAAAGTAGGATGTGGGTCAACCTGTGATGCTGGAGGCAACAAGTGTCTTTCCAACCTTAAACATCACCACAGAAGACAAAAATAACTTTTTAGAAATATATGAGCTGATTTATCCTCCATGGCCACAGTCTACCTTTATTCAAATAGGCACTCAGCGCAGGGTAACGTGCCGTGACACAAAACATTCATCACCTCAGGATGATTCTGACAACAATGCTGGAGTCTCCCGATCTCAGAGTACCAGTGCAATTAAGTGGAGCTGGAGGTTTGCAGCACAAATATGGAGACAAATTAGATTTACTGCCTTGTGGTTTTATGCCTCCGCCAACCAGTCAAGTTGCAGTTCACATTCATGTCTGCCTGACCTATCAGGGTGAAATTAATGATTTTTAAGACCTTTTCAAGATTTTTAACCAAATTTAAGGCTGATTTTTGGACAATCATGATTTCTTATTTAAACATGAGAGGTAAGTAGGTCTGTCGTCCTCAGCATACAGTAGCTAGGTTTTATGTAGGAAAATGTGAGTGAGTTAGGTTAATCTACATTTTTACCACAGGTCAGTGCAAGTATTGAGTAAAAAGACAAGATTAGGTCCAGTGGTAGGTTTAAAGATCTGTAACATCAGAAATTTGGATTTTCATGCAGAGGAGCTCGACCTATTTGACAAAAAGGAATTAAAAGATGGACAAATTAAATGAGGTAAAATGTTTGTGGCAATTAAGACCTCACAAATTCAAATTTAAGACCATTTTACAACTTTTTAAGGACCTGCAGACACCCCGCAAATTCCCTCCGATTCTGAGCTATGGTGTCACAGTGAAATAATGGTGTCACCTTTTGGAAATAAATGTCATCACTTCATAATTTTATCCTATTAGACATTTGTGTGAAAATGTGTCACATGAATTCTTGAGTAATGACCAATCACATGTTTTATGAGATCACAGTGACCTTGAACTTCGACCACCAAATTCTAATTAATTCATTGGCGAGTGGACGTTTGTGCCAGATTTGAAGAAATTCCCTGAAGGCATCTCTGGGATATCGCATTCATGAGACTTGGATGGACTGATGGACACGCCGAAAACATATTGCGTCCAGCCACAGCTGTCGAAGATGTGGAGTCATAACAATCTAACTCAAAAGTAAGGATGGACAAAAATATCAAAGAAACATGTCCAGTATTTTCTTCCATAATGATCTTTATCCAGAGTGTAAACAACCAGCAGTGTTTCTGCTGTCAAGCATGTTCGCTTGATGGATTACATGAAGGTGTGCTTCCTGGAGTTGTTTATGAATGTGGAGAAAAATCAGAGTCAACCTAGGTGCATGTTTGTATGCTTGATTGTGTTCTGAGTGTGTGTATTGTATGAGGTACCTCAACATGTCCCTGCTCTCTGTGTCAGTCAGAGCCTCGGGCATCTCAATATTCTCCTCTGCTATGGGCTCCATTGGTGGCTGGGCCTCCTCTTGTGGAGACCTACACACACACACACACACGCACGCACACACGCACGCACGCACGCACGCACGCACGCACGCACACAGTGATGTATTTCTTTATCCATCCAGCTGTCTATCTGTCTGTCTGTCTATCCATCTGAAACTCACCATCTGCTGGCAGGAGTGATCACATCATTTACAGATCTGTCCTCTTTGGACATGTCCATAATCACATCCAATACGGCTGTTGACACACACAAATATAAAGAAACACAAAATGAGCAGCTGGCAGCTTTAAGTAAATGATGTGTTTTATGTGCTGCCAAAACACGATGTAAAAAACTGAAGTGTCTGAGAGAGAGGAAGAATTCTTACATGAGCTCTCTGCAGGCTGCAGTCCTGACTCACTGGATATCTGAGAGAGGAAGAGAGGCAGAGTTTCATGAAATAGAAACGAGGTTTATAATCTAATTTGTCTCATCACTGAACTGAACACTCAGTTGGCAGGCTACGACTGCAGGCTAGCTGGCTAACCTTTATTATTATAGATACAGTTTCACAGATGCCCTCTCAGATTTAAATACATCTTGACTCTGGAGTTTGGTGAGAATATTAATATTGGTACCAGGCATGAAAGATCTCCACTCCTTTAAAAATGCACCTTCACACAGACCCACCTCTCTTCTGCTTGAGTGCCTCCTCTTCCTCTCTGCCCTAAGTATTTCTCTGTCCTGCTCTGACTCCCCTCTCGCCTCCTCCTCCTCCTCTTCCTCCACCCCTATCTGTTTTTCCCCAGGTCCAGGCAGGACGGTGATTGAGGCACACTGTTTCCATAGTGACTGGAGGTCAGCATGGAGCAGGGCTGCAGAGAGGTCAAAGAGCAGGTTTTGGTCAGTAATTTGAATTTGCTTCATCACAGCTGATGTTTAGAGTTTGTGGAAAGCCAGTAACACCCACAGGCAGCTGTAAAGTGCTAATAAAATGTTTCAGACACCCTACAAGGTTGTTGCTGATTAGAAAACATGCTCACAGTTTATGATGAGTTTCCGGTGCACTCCCGGGGGCTCTAAAAAGAGCAAGATTGAGTTTCTGCAATAGGTGTGTGTCCTTGAGCATAGTACTTTCTCTCTGACTGCACAGCAAGTTACCTAAAGATTTTAAATCTAAAAGTGGTCAGCACTGGGATTCATTTAACTTGATATTAGATATTATCAAGGTTTATATGGAAAACTCTTAAAAAAGCAAAACAAGACAAATAAACAAATTAAATTAAATAGAATAATGCTATCAGTCAAATTCATCTGTAAGTTTGTGTATTGTGTGCTTTGTCTCTTATTTGGCTAATGAATGAAACTCAAATACGATTGTCGGGAGGTGGAGATAGAGTCTGCAACCATAACTGTGCACAATCTACAAAAAGAGAAATTACAATAAATGGATAGGGAACAGACAATCAGATGGAGTTGGGGGAAGGACACTCGGCAAAGAATGGAAAGAAATTGTAATGATTTATGAGGCGCTGGATTATTTACACAATATTATCATATTGTAAGACCAGTATGTCAGAAAACCCCTGTGTCTGATGTGCACATTTTAAAGTACACTCATGGGTTGACATAGCCAAACATACGTCAAACTTTGACACTTGACTCTCCTACTTGGTTTGGAGTGTCAAATGAGGACCCTGACCCTAAACTGTTTTATTAAACAGAGGTTTCCAGTAGAAACTGAACGTACACAGTATACTGCAAATGAACACTGACACTGGTAGAAGTGCAGTGGGAGAACACAAGTTTTGGGCAGTAAGGCGTCTGAATATAAATCAATAAATTTAGATTCCAACTGTGTCATTATAGTTCAAACAATAAACATTTTACCGGGTTCAATTGACGTGTTTCATGTCAGTGTGCTCACATGTCACTGAGTTATGAAGAACAAACGGAGGGAGATTTTTGATTCAGACTGCAGCAATAAAACTTCTGTATCAAAAAACAGCTTCATAAATAAATCAGACTTGTGCCTGCCTACATTTACATAGCGACTTTTCCCCCAAATACTGCTGGTTCTGCAGTTTTGGAATTTTATATAACGTTACTCAAATGGAGATGTATAGAAAATCAATAGGGGTATCTGTTACATACAAACTTTCTGCCTAAATACCGACTTTTACTTTAAATAATTTGATGCCTGCAGTACATCAATAGCCATGCTTCAAATGAGGCACATTAATTATTGGCGTCAGTGTTTGCCCCTTGTCACTCAACACTGTTAAGTATTTGTTTGTTGTCACTGTATTTTCACATTGCATCTGTTGAATAGTTTAGGTTTTGTGTGCTTTTAAATCATGAATATCTAATCCTTTCTGGAATTACATTATTTCTAAAATAATTGTTAATGTTCAGTCAGTAGTGTGGGCTTTGCAATAGCCAGGGGTTAGTGAAGTGTGGCACTTAGCACTGACATCCACAGGGGGTGGTGAAGAGCTGGGCAGGAGTGACACGCTGGGTGAAGGCGAGCAAGTCCAGCAACACCTTGGACTGAGAGGAAGGAAAAAACATTAGCTTGATGGCAAAGCTTCGTCAAATTTTTGCGTTCTTCAGTGTTTTTCAGAATACACAGTGTAAAGACGGAGCGAGAGAGAGAAGGGGGTAAAAGTCAACGATGGTGTCTCAAAGGAAATTACAGAAATAACGCAGGAAGGAGGGAAGAAGGAAAGAAAGAAGGAAGGCAATGATCAATGAGGACTCTCCCAGTGGGCTTAGAGAGCAGGAGTAAAACTGGAGAGCTGGAGTTTAATTAACTGACACCCTGGTGAATAAACACTTTGATGGCAAGTCTTTGATTACAAAATGGCAAAGACTGAAAATTCAATTGGTCCGTGTCAGTGAACCCTCGGTCCTCTTCAGTGTGTATTAATGTGTGCGCATACAGTTTATACGGCTTTTGTTATAGTGTGTGTGTTTGTTTAAGTCATGACGTGTGATTAAGAGAGAAAGGGTTGTTTTCAATGTGCTGGTGTGTGTGTGTGTGTGTGTGTGTGTGTGTGTGTGTGTGTGATCACCAAAAAACCTTAATAACACCAGAAACTATGTTCAGACAGTATAGTAAAAAGAAGTGGAACCATGTGATACACATTCATCACTGTAAAAACTGGAATATTTAATAATATAAGCACTGCATTTTATGTCAGTTCCATTCACGATAACATATGAATTCTATGACTTAATGAAATAATCTCAGTGTGTTTTTGTACCAGTTCCAGTGTCTCAGCCAGTGGGTTTTCAATCTGCTCCTTCATTGTTCTCTCAGATATCTGGACCTCAGGGTCTGCGAAGACCAGCTGACGCCTGCGACCTCCACCGGGCTTCCTATGAGGAGGAACAGTCACCTGATGGCAGAGTGAGAAACACACAGCTTTAGTGTTTATAGTTCTGGTTCTATAAAAAGTTCTCACACTCCAGCACACAAACTGGAAATTATGAATCTGTGTTGACACACCCACATGTGCTTTCCATTACTTGTTTCCAAAACGAAACTAGTTGCTCATGAGTCACTTTGTGGAATTTAAATTAAAGTTGACAACAACTGTCACAACAGAAAATGCTTTGTCACTGTCATCTCTGTGTTTCTTACATGGCAGAATTTGGACAGCAGGAAAATAAAAAGGCACTAGGAATTTAATTTTGAGAGGCACTACACTTGGATTAAATATTCTGTAGTTTCCATATAGCCGCTGTATAAAAGACAAAGTTGAATGAACTGAAGTTAGAGAAAATGTAATGACAGGGTGTCTCCAAGACATGTTAAGAGGCATGTGTGCTTTTAATTACTTGTTGCGAGTACAGTAATTAGTGGAAATAAGTATTTGTTACCACTTGCACTGTAAATCTTTCACCATTTCATTTTAAAGTTTGCACAACACAAAACTACAACTGAACAAACTAGAGAATAGACAACATCGCCAGTGTCTCACCTCCTCACAGGAACCGTCTGTTGCTCCGTCTCCCTCTTTCCCAGATGCCCCAGAGGGGGGAGTTGGCATAGCAACCTGCGGAGGGGTCATCTCTAGGGCAACAGCTGCCAAGGGAACCTCCACCAGGTGACCCGACTCCTCGTCTAGCTGCCACACATTGTCCCGCTCTGCTCCCAGCACTGTCTCCTTCAGCCTGGATACAATAACACACACACACACGTGCTTACAGTACACAGAGTGTTTTAACTCACCAGTTATATTTACACCACCACAGGTTTGAGCTATTTTCTGAGTGGCTGATAAAATATTCAGTATGTTTTAAGTCTTTCTTTTAACTACAGAACATAACAATTCATTTTTCAGTATTTTACTGTTTAACAACATATTTAGCATACACAAAGAATGACTGGTAGTATAATTATGACGTTAACATTGTCCTGAGGGCGCTCTCTGAGCTGTTGTAGTTACCTTTGTCTGTCTGCAGTTAATCTCAAATACTACTCGACCAAGAGTTGGCAACCTTTACTATCGAAAGAGCCATTTTTGGTCATAAAAATATCTGTCTGGAGCCACAAAACATATTTTAGCATTATAATGAAGGTAACACGGCCTATTAAGTCTCAGTTATCCTATCAACATTACTAACAGGTCTAAATGAGCAATCATTAATATGTTTTACCACAAGGCGGCTACTCTGCAGGGTGCTATTTGTGATTATTTGGTACTTTAACTTTGCAGCATTGGTGGTGAAATCTGTTCAAGCACTATATCATTTTCTATTTTCCTCTGAGATGTTTCCTTTTTTTGATTTAGAATCCACAGCTATCAAGACTTGCTAGAGTCAAGATAAGCCACAGCTATTAAACATTTTTTTTTATTCAGTGTATAGGCTACATATTTTTTCAATTGTGCATTGAATGTAAGAGTCACTTTAGGCCTACAATAATGGTACATGAATACTGAAATGTAAAAAAACCCTAATTATTCTTTCACATATAATTTTTTGTCAAAGCCTCTGTAGAAGGGCTAAAGAGCTGCATGTGGCTCTGGAGCTGCAGGTTGCCTACCCCTGTATTACACCGTACTGGCTTCATATTTTGTGTGCACATTTATGACTGTCTCTCGTGGCTGCAGTGACTTACAATTATAGAAAAACGTGTTTAATTGACCGTTTCATACCATCATTGACTGTTGACTCCTCACTCCTCTTAATGAAAATGTAAGTTTTCTGGAAATCGTATCGGCAAAAAACAAGAAGCCTTACCGTCTGCTGCAGGACACATTTTGGCCTTCAACATGGCTCAAAAACTGACATCAGTAGAAAAGTTTGGTCTCATTTTGAACCGTAGCATCTGCAGATTAATTCCATACCCAATATATTATACTCCATTAAAGTTAGGCATGATACAAGATGAGAAAATTCCCTTTTTTGTTATCTTCCCAGCCATCTTGAGTGCAAGGTAGCCAGAAGGGACAGTTACACTAGTCGCAGCTATGATACGATTTTGTTCTGTCCTCTGCATGGCTTCATATCACAGCAGGAGTGCGGAGTGTTTTGCCTGCCTGTTTTTGTAGACATGAAGGCTTTGTTGATTTGGTCATTTTCCCTTGATATGTGTGCTTCTACCATTAGAAAGTGGGTCGGATATGTAGTTAAATTATTTTCTTTTTTTGTACATTTTCATTGTGTTTACTGTTGATAGAAGACTCACTGGTCAATGGAGGACATGGCGCCTTCAAGTTCCCTGGTCCTCCGGTCAGTCTGCTGCTCGTCCACCTCTGTTTAACACACAATGTCACCAATTATGTGATATACACACAACACATGGACACAAATAAAAACGTGTTCAAGTGATCACATTTCCCAATAATGATGTAATCTGTAAAAAGCTTATTATCAATCACATTATTGAAGAAACTGGTGTTTCTTGTTGTACTGAACCTCATTACAAATTCCTTCTCTGCTCTCTCACTGATGTTTTAATACAGGAGGTGAATTAGAGAGCGAAAACAAAGTCTACCCAACGAAACACATGTTGTCCTTGTCCTGTCTTTGCTAAGAACAGTAGGCACTTTTGTTAAAGCAAGCCAGGCTCTCCCAAACTCAATTCTCCCCTGAAATGAAAAAGTCTCCTGAAAATAAACCCTTTCTTTCTGGCAGCAAAGCACTCACAGAGGCAGAATTGCTTTTTTTTTTCAATTACAGCGGTGGCACAAAGCATTTGACCTGGCCGACCGGTGCAGACACATAACAAGAGAGGAAGACACTGTGAGACTGATAAACTAGACACTTCATAAATCCTTAAAGTCCAGATGAGATGAAAAATGCCACATCCCTAGATCACTTCACTCGGTATATTGTGCTCCTTTTTGACGACATATGCCCCCAAATTGATCAATAAATAAATAAACTTCTTCATATTCTTTTACCCAAATCCCAGCCTGTTTTCTTTCTTTAAAACATTAATATGATGTGCGCTTATGTAAGCTAATTCAAACCAATAATATCATGACACCAATCGATCAATCTGCAACTTTTTGAGCAGATCAGAGCTAAGATTCATTAACTGACTACCTAGCAAACAAATGGTACGTCAGTGTGTCATTGTTCCTTCAAAATACCTGGATTACAGGCCTGTTGGCCAGAATTTATTCACTTTAAGGAAAACGGCATCTGTGACAGCTCCAGATTATGCACAAGGCATTTTACAGCAGCTAATAACATTACATGGCGCATATGATGGGCTTCGTCTCTCTCTCCTTAACAGATACTGCTATCCTGTTGATATAAGCCATATCCTTGTCTTTTAAAACATGCTCACTCCTCAACGATCAAGTCAAATTCCTATTAATGTGTCATCCCGCCTGCCTATGCTGTTTCACTCAGAAACACGTTTAAATACTGAAGCTAGATACTCTTGAAATGCTGTTTCATTTGGACTTTACATTCAGTACAGACCCACAGTATAACATCAGACTAAACAACTAAAACAAAAAGATACTGTACATATGCAATGCTTATTATAAGTGTTAAAAGATCTGTATCCAACATTCAGAGCATATCTTAAATTCAGAGTCTGGGCCGGAATAATCCACACACAGCTCTCAAAGTGGAGCTGGCTGAACTGGCGGCTAGCAGCTAACACGCTAAATCAATAAACAGTGCTGACAGAGCTAACGGTGTTAATCTGAGGGATACCAGAGAGTGGGCGCTACACCTCTGTGTCAACAATATCGGTGGTAATCATCGCATGAGTTATGTGCAGAGTGATGCGGAGGAGCCAGCTATTGCGACACATTCACAAGGACTCACATGTGTAGCTAGACCAGCTACAACAATGGACAGAATCTTGGATTACGACACATGCAGAGGGAGTGTGACTTAATTATCTGCTCAGGATGCCATCACTCCACTATATCTTTACATAGCAAATAGTTGTTTGCTGCTATAAGAATGCTCTTTAAAGACAGAGGCACACACCTCCACGGAACTGGTCTGGTTGATCCATCAACAAGTTGATCTCTCTGGCTGTGACTTCAGGAAGGTCATCTCCCTCAAAATTCTGATAGAGAGAGAGGGTGATAATTAGACAAAAGTCAGGAGAGGACAGAAGTAAAGACTAAGAGATGGGGATATGAAATAAACAGAAGCAATAGAGTTTGGTCCATGGTGATGAATAATGTAAGCAAACTGATGTAAAACAGCAGTAAAACACAGCAACAACCAGAGAAGAAGCATATATAAAGAAATAACTTTTGCATGCAAAGCAGAAATAAACCCAAGAGGCAGACGAACGGGGGAGGAGAACAACAGAAAGTGAGCCACATATCTCTGTAAACAAACTGTGAGTGCAGGCTGATGTAATTAAGTCAGATCTTATTAAGCCAAAGTGGACTTCATCAGCTGATGATGCTTCAGGAGGAGCATTATCAGTCCCTAAGTGACAGAATGAGGAGGGTAATAGTGTGTGGAGGCGCTGCTGGACTCAGACTTACTGTAGTGACACACAGCTGCATTTTATGACCAAGATAATAATGCTCTTCTGTCTGTTAAGCATTGTGGACACTGAGAGGTGAATTCAGGACAGTCAGTTAGGCATCACGTATTTTATGTCCACATTCCCCTACACCGTTACCTTCACTGCATTATACACACCGTTTAGAAGACTGATGGAATTTTTTAGCATTCTTAAAAATGGTCTTCTATAAATATCTGTTCTTTTTGAGCAGTGAAACCACATTCATCCCCCAAAACTTAACGTAATGGAGCTTTTGCATCAGGGACCACGGCCCAGATCAGAGTACAGTTGACTTTGAAGTCCAGTTAATTTGAGTAGTGTGACCACTGTGTACCGTACTTGGTCAGTATGCCAATCTGTGCCCGAGACCATTTGGTGGTCTCAGACTAGGGCTGGGTGGTATTCGCGGTGACGGTGACTTACCACAGTAAACATGAGCTGCGGTACTGCTTTTGTGGTTACTGTCATACCGCAGTACTCTGGCTACGGCGGCAGAACGGGGCCTGGCAGCCTGCCTGCCTGCCTGCCTCACGCATCTCCCTCGCTACATGATGGAGGTGGCCTGGCCAACCGCCCCAAACCCAGGCCTGCGGGGCCCAGGAGTCGATGGCACTCCCTCTTCCCTCTAACGTTTATACCTACTGTATAACGTTTTATACACAATAATAGATGGATAAGCAACTGTTTTATTTCTGATGATAAATAGTTTTCATCCTAGACTTGTATGGCTTTTTAAATTGTTTTATTCAAGGTGTAAAAAAAGAGAGAAGACGATACCGCGATATCATACCATCACCACATCCCCCCAAAATAATACCGTGATACTGATTTTAGGCCATTCCACCCAGCCCTATCTCAGATTACCAGAAAACAGAAGTGGACTGTTACTCAACGTGATTAAGAGGAGTTCAGGAGGCAACGCAGCTCGCAGCAGAGAGACCTAAATCTGGCTTCACTACTGCCTTCGACCTGCAATCAAAACTCCCGCAGGAGGGGGAGAGCTCCGCAGCCGAAAGCAGCGGCTCCTCCTCCTCCTCCTCCTGTCCGTCTTAACACCCTTTTCTGCACTGAAGCACAACAAAAATGTCACGTAGATAATGACACAAGTGTAGTCAGGTACAGAACATTACAAATCTAAAAGTTGAGCAGTGGGCGAGGAAAATCTCGGGCACGGTGCCTACTATGAAACGCTCTAAGAAAAACTGGACAGTACAGAACAGGGTTCCCACACATTTTCATGGACAGAATTTCAAAATTCTCCATGACTTTTGAAGGAACTATTAAATATGATTTTTCTTGCGGAGCATTTTTCAAACGCATCAGATTCAAACTCTATTAACACATAATTTCAGCCAGCTGACATACATGGAGGAGGAGACAGAGCATAGGGACAAAATAATGAGACATACTTGATGGTAAACAAACGTCACGCATTGATGCATATTAGAGCTAAATTACGTCGACAGCCTAAGAAAATAAATTTGCTGTTATGTTACATTACATGGAAGGTTATCCACAGGAGACTGCTGTAAAAAAAATTATAAACACACAACAGAATTCAGTGACTTTTCCAAAGCTGTCAATGATTTTTACTAATTTCATAGGTTTTTCAGGCCTGAAAAATGTGACTGTGCAATTCACTTTTCACAACATGACTATTCCAGGTTTTCCCTGACCGTGGAAACCCTGACAGAATCTCTACTGTCTTTAATGCTACTTCTTCATAACATATCATGCTGTAAACATGACAGAAAGACCAACAAGCGCTTTATGTTGACTATGTGATGGGATTAAGTTGGACATTGGTGATTACTACCTACAGGAGAGACATATTTATTTTTTAAATATAAGTATTTAGTTGTCTTCTTTATATTTCTATTTAATTTTTAATGTATATTTATTTCATTTTATATATGCCTTGTGTATGTTTGTATATTGACAACTTGTGACACAGACCTTAACTAAAGCTGTTGTCGGCACACGGTCCACATCCCAGTTCTGTGATTCACCAGGACACCTGATGTGCCTAAAACTGATGACTGGGATGTTTCCTGCCCCTGGACTGTGACAGAGAGTTTACCTCAGCAGCAGTGATGATGAACTGCTCCTTTTCTGTCAGGGAGATGGCAGCTGGAGGTGACCTGAAACCTGGTTTAACACAGCAGGAGGAATTAGGAGCCGAGCATGTTTGCAGCACAGAAAGAATGTGCTGAGGCTCAGCTGTGTCTGTAGCTTTTGGGAGAAAAACAGCCAACAACAAAATCTGAGCCTGCATGGGACTGATGGATTTTTAATTCAATATGTGCAGATAAAATAAGATTAATTTGCTGATGACAAAACATTTATTCACAATTTTCCTAACAGGGGTGGAAACAGCGTCCTGTGCCAAAAGTCTAAATTTAGAAGAAAATCCATTTATAGAAACTAAGCTGGTAATAAACTGAATCATTTATAAAATCTCTAAAGATTAGAAGATTAGAGATTCAAAGTGTATCCACAAGTGTCACAAAGTCAACTGGAAGCAGATTTCAAGGAATTATGATATATTTGGTCTTGAAATGTGAAGCAGCAACCGACATGGGACACAGCTACAGTCTTTTAGATGTTAAAATATAGTCTTACCATCAAGTGCGGTGTGGGGACTGGGCACCAGGGAGTGCTGTGAACCTGCTTCTTCAATCACCAACGTTGACTGGAAATAAACCATTACAAATATTATATAACGAGACAGAATAATGACCCAGATTGATTTCCATTTCTCTGATTATTCCAGAGTGTGAACTGAGCCTGAGGAAAACTACCTCTTCATGACCAAAATGTGTTTAAACATGAGGTTAGTGGTGAAAGTGATTCAGAGGTTATGTTTTCTTTTTTCTTATTTTGCCTCCATGTGCCAAAAGTATAAACCTGCTTTGCTTTGCCTTCATGTGGACCTCTGCGGTAAATATACAGCCATTTCTAATTTATGTTCTGAGAGCTACAGTCAGGTTTTGGGATCCTGTAAATTCCCAATAAATTATTTTCACATTATTGTCCCCATGCTGAGTCGTCTCACACTCCAGCTCTGTCTGTGATTTAAGTCATACATAGAATCTCCACAGGGAAAGATTACAAGGAGGACAAAGTTCAGCCATGTCCGCCAGATTTACAGCACACACAGTGAGTAAGAGTTATCAGCTGTGATTTACTCTGACGATATAAGAGGAGAGGAGGATGAATGCACATCTGCTATGTTAGTATGGGAGTGACCTACACTTGTCTCCATAAGGCCATAAAACAATGACTCACTTGTAGTTGATGGTTTATCAGTGACATGATGGTGAGCACAAAAAGATGGGATACAAATTTATAGATCAGGTATAGATTTATAATTTATGAGGCGTGTTTCACAAACACATAATGTGGGATAACTCTGAAAAGTATCAGATATATCTATGTGGCCTTACAGGCTACACGGATATATTTCCTTTAGATACTCTGGGTGTGGCATATGGTCTATATGTGTGTGTGTTAACGCTACATGTGGTTAGAAACTTGTAGCAGCAGAGCATTAGTGCCGAACGTGGTCAGATGAAAGCTACTTACTATTATGTAATTTTAATCTTTTATCAATTTACTGCTGTTTTGGACTTCAAAAATGAAAGGATTGCTGAAAGAGAAAAGATATAATAAACATATGCTCTGACATAAGAGGCCTTGCCTCATTAATTGACTGATCTTCAGAGGTGGGAGTGTTTCCTCTGGAAACTGCAGCTTGTCTGTGATATTTAAAAGACACCTAAAAAGTTGTTTATTAACCTCATCTTGGACTTGGACCCAAGATTAACCCTACAGCAGACCTCATACCTACTTGTGACTACAAACAGAGATGATTTTTTTTTTTTTAAATTTGTGATCACTGATTTCCAAAGATACACTCCTAGTACTAGTTATCTTACTACCACTAAGTTATCTTAATTGCTCTCACCTTTAATCCAAGAGGCTTCTTCAATTCTAGAGAAGCCTCTTGGATTAAAGGTGAAACATCCTCAAGAAACTCAAGCAAGTCCAGTTGCCTACAATACAGCACCTAAGATTACCAGAGCCTAGATGACTTGGGAATCTTCACTAACATATTCTCCTAGTGCTAGTGTAACTGTAACTATACTTCTGCAGATTTTAAAATGACTTTTACCAGACTGTTGACAAATTCTCAAATTGACAATCATAATGTTCTACTGGAAAATGTGTAAAACTAAGTAGTGCTAAAATATACTGACATTTAGATGGACTTATTCATGTCCAAGAACAAAAAATGTACATACATGCCAAGTCCAAACAAGCTTATGAGGCAGACTATCATTTTCCATGTAAATAGGTGTGATAACATGTATACAAATAAAAAAAACATGTATAGTATATTCTGCATACCTTCATATTTGACATATATCAGATAAACTGATCTTATATTGTATGCATGTATTATTTAGTCTAGTTTGTCCTAGTTTTCACAAGCTTTAGAAGTAAAACTAGCCCATATGATGTCGCTCAGTCATGTTCTCATTTTCATGATACAAAAATAGTTCCGGATTTTATTCTGCGTTGTTACAAAGGTGCACACAGGTTATCATCTAAAGTATGAATGCTGAACATCACAGAGTTTGTCCAAGTGTGCACTGCTGCACCTGCAAAACCACATCATCGAAATACCAGGTTTTTAGGGAGTCCCTGTGCTTAGTAGGTAGACATACTGTATATATTTCACTGGGTTACCTCAAACTACTTTTAATGTGTGTCACAGTAAATACTGTACCACTGTCATTGTAACAGTTGTATTTAACAACAGAGTAGCTGCAGCTGCTTCTGACAAAAACTGTTCACCACATCTGTTCAGCCTGCTCCAGTTTACAGAGTGAATATCTGATACAAAGTGCAGGTTACCAGGGGATGGAGACTGTGGACAGGTAAATTTGATTTTGTTGAGTCTTGCTGTGCTACACTGCAGAAACAGACATCAGATTACACCCCGTGTAGACTGTCTGGCATATTTCCGAGCCACACCAACACATGGGGTATGTGGCTGTACAGGTGTAGGTATCATTAATGCACCTGGTGTATTTTATAGGGGCTGGGTAGTTTGTGTGCTTCTATGACACCGAAAAAGGGGTCCTCAGCTCCCTCTGCCTCCTCCATCATGTACAGGCTGTCAGGCACATCCAAGGCCAACCTGTGAGAGAGACAGTGAGACACGCCAATATTATTACTCAAAGTATTAAAACACATAGACAGGCTAATGCAACGCTATGCATACTTTAATCTGCACCATTAGTTTCATAGTTTTATATAATATTACTGGAATAAGATTGATATAAAGCATCTTTAGACTGCAAAATGTGGAAAGATATATTGCATCTGCAGAAACAAGAGCTCATACATTACCGCTGTTACATAACAAGGCTTATTAAACATTTACGAAGTCATTCACATGAAAGTAGCTCAATTTGTCCATCACTCACTCAGTAAAACACCACCATCTCCCCAAAACAATCCCCCTTATAAATATTCCACCAGATGCTTTTGAGCTCAGACTTCCCTAAACACAAACAACCTCTGCACAGCTCTGCTTAAAATTTTAGGCGCCCAAGGATACAAAACACTCTTCCACTGCGCATGATCAAATTTGTCGTGTGTGAGTGTGCAGACCTGTCAGACTCAGCCATGTCTATATTTATGCATCTTTTAGAGCGCAGCAGGCGGTCAATGGTCTGTTGGACATCCTCTGGAACACAGAAAGGGGATTAAAAGTTTTCACGCACAACTCTTAGAAGTAGTTATTTCTTGCAGAAACAGAAGCAGAGGTGTAACATTTATGTCAAGATCTTAATTATCTGATGACAAATGTAATGAAGAAGAGGAGGCAATAAAAGGAACAGGATATCCTAGTAATTAACATCTTATTTAGGGTAATTTATAAAAGCTTATTATGCATAAATTCAGGGTTTATTGAAATCCACTCCTTAGTATGGCATATGACAATAAAATTATGGAAAAATCAGATATTTAGATGATCATAGTATGAAACTGGCAGGACAAAAACTCTGCTCTGTCATGCTCATAAAATACAGCATAAACATATTATGTATGTCTCAGTTTTTTGTGACCAGTTTGGGAGGTTCTATTCTTTTCTAATGGTTGATGAAATTAAATACCATTGCTAATTCCAAGAGCCACTGTTAAACAACAGACAGTGGATGCTTTCTTGGCATCTCCTCCTGCTTATCATTATGCATTGTATTTCACTGTTTTCATCAACCATGACAACACCATGACTGTGAATCTGTCCGACGCAATATCAGTGTCAGGGTGTAATTTAAGACCAGATGAATAGAGACTACGGAGCTGTGTTTGATAATATTGCATTCATCAGCTCTATATTGGCTTCAAATCAGACTTTACCAGGGTGATTTTAGAAACATTGTGCAGATGCATGACAATAGCACTGTTTTGTTTTTGCACCAAAATAGCAGAGATTTCTACATTTAGCAAATGACAGGGACAACTTGTCTGCTGTGCTTTTACATTTCACCTCAGCTTACCTTGGAAAGTCGCCCAGCATAGAATAATGCTCCTTGTAAACTGAAAACCATCCTGCTTACTGACTGCAGTTTCTGCAAATGTATAAGTAAACAGCTGGAAAGTTATTCCCTTGTTTTAATCCAACTCCTTCACTTTACTCACTGACACCTGACATATAATATAAAATCATACAGCAGCCTTAGTAACTGAATGGTAATGCATTTGGGTTTTACAATATATTGCATGCCAAGGTCTCTATTTTTTGTCTCCCTAGCCTAATAAGAAGTTGCAGCATATTGTGTGTCGACAATGTAGCTTGGAGAACAGTCAGACTCATTTTCAACTCTCGCTTGTTCCACTTCATCTTTTCCCCTCACCGAGCAGGAAGCCACACTGCCTGTGGTAGACTACAACCACTCCATACTGCAGCTGAGATGACAGGTAGAGAGAGAAGCGAGGCCTCGGTACGTTGGGTTGCGGTGGAGGAACCTGAGCTGTCACATAGTCCAAAATGTCTCCACTGTAACATTAAACATTTAACAAAATTATTGATTCAACTTTACATTAAATTTCATCTTAAACAAAGTTGCACTTGACCCCTAAATATATATATATATATACATACAGTACAGGCCAAAAGTTTGGACACACCTTCTCGTTCAATGCGTTTTCTTTATTTTCATGACTATTTACATTGTAGATTCTCACTGAAGGCATCAAAACTATGAATGAACACATGAGGGGTTATGTACTTAACAAAAAAAGGTGAAATAACTGAAAACATGTTTTATATTCTAGTTTCTTCAAAATAGCCACCCTTTGCTCTGATTACTGCTTTGCACACTCTTGGCATTCTCTCCATGAGCTTCAAGAGGTAGTCACCTGAAATGGTTTTCCAACAGTCTTGAAGGAGTTCCCAGAGGTGTTTAGCACTTGTTGGCTCCTTTGCCTTCACTCTGCGGTCCAGCTCACCCCAAACCATCTCGATTGGGTTCAGGTCCGGTGACTGTGGAGGCCAGGTCATCTGCCGCAGCACTCCATCACTCTCCTTCTTGGTCAAATAGCCCTTACACAGCCTGGAGGTGTGTTTGGGGTCATTGTCCTGTTGAAAAATAAATGATCGTCCAACTAAACGCAAAGCGGATGGGATGGCATGTCGCTGCAGGATGCTGTGGTAGCCATGCTGGTTCAGTGTGCCTTCAATTTTGAATAAATCCCCAACAGTGTCACCAGCAAAACACCCCCACACCATCACACCTCCTCCTCCATGCTTCACAGGCATGTGGAATCCATCCGCTCACCTTTTCTGTGACTCACAAAGACACGGCGGTTGGAACCAAAGATCTCAAATTTGGACTCATCAGACCAAAGCACAGATTTCCACTGGTCTAATGTCCATTCCTTGTGTTTCTTGGCCCAAACAAATCTCTTCTGCTTGTTGCCTCTCCTTAGCAGTGGTTTCCTAGCAGCTATTTGACCATGAAGGCCTGATTCGCGCAGTCTCCTCTTAACAGTTGTTCTAGAGATGGGTCTGCTGCTAGAACTCTGTGTGCCAGTTTCGTTGTAGCGCTTGATGGTTTTTGCGACTCCACTTGGGGACACATTTAAAGTTTTTGCAATTTTCTGGACTGACTGACCTTCATTTCTTAAAGTAATGATGGCCACTCGTTTTTCTTTAGTTAGCTGATTGGTTCTTGCCATAATATGAATTTTAACAGTTGTCCAATAGGGCTGTCGGCTGTGTATTAACCTGACTTCTGCACAACACAACTGATGGTCCCAACCCCATTGATAAAGCAAGAAATTCCACTAATTAACCCTGACAAGGCACACCTGTGAAGTGGAAACCATTTCAGGTGACTACCTCTTGAAGCTCATGGAGAGAATGCCAAGAGTGTGCAAAGCAGTAATCAGAGCAAAGGGTGGCTATTTTGAAGAAACTAGAATATAAAACATGTTTTCAGTTATTTCACCTTTTTTTGTTAAGTACATAACTCCCCATGTGTTCATTCATAGTTTTGATGCCTTCAGTGAGAATCTACAATGTAAATAGTCATGAAAATAAAGAAAACACATTGAATGAGAAGGTGTGTCCAAACTTTTGGCCTGTACTGTATATCACTAGATATACCACTATTCTGTTTTAGTTTCAAACTGAGAGAATATCTTCACACCAAACTAGACCACAGATTGCTTTAGAGCAGTGGTTCTCAAACAGAGTGCCACCGCACATAAATGTGCCGTGGGGTTCTTTGATAACCACACATTATTATTGCAATATTCAACTGGGCCTATGCAAAAAGTGATGAATGAATTTTTATTTGACTGTATCGGTATGTTGTGCACACCCATTTCCTAATAAAGAGGCAAAATCTACCTAAAATATTTAATTTGATTTAATGTAATTTAAAAAACCTTCATGGGGAACCTATTTGTCACTGGTTGGGTGTAGGCATTATAAATGTGTCACACATCACATTATCTGCACTAATACAACTGGGCTGGAGAGCCACAAAAAAGGTTCACAGGCTGAGATCAATGGCAATAAATGTTTTTTCAGAACATTCTGTGAGCAAAAAGTGCGGCAAACATTTCAGTCATTGACTATCATCAGTGCTAGGTCAAGGACTGAACACTTGCTGCTGTTTTTAGTCACATTTTATTATTTTTTGCACTTTGAGCACCCTTCTTTTTGCTCATGGATGTTCTGAAAAAACTGACATTTTTTGGCATTGATCTCAGCTTGTGAACCTTTTTTGTGGCTGTCCAGCCCAGTTGTATTGGTGTGTAGGTACCTCTTCTGCCATCCTTTCTTGTTTGTCCAATGCACCGACGCATCGAGATGAACTTTTTTGTTGCCCTAAGTAGGCTCAGTTTCACAGCAGCCCTAAGACATCACATTATCTTTCATTATTTCCCATTTAAATGGATGTGTTATTGGTGCTTTGATGTAGTCTTAAAAAGTTTAAAATTAATTCTTGAATTATTTTGTTAATAAATATTTCATGTGTTATTTTATATTAGTAAATAAAAACAACACTTATGTTGGAATAAAATAACACATGTTATAGAGGCTATAGAGATATGTGCACAGATATAAATACAGATATGCCCTTTGGTGTGCCTTGGGCACAATAAGTTTGAAAACCACTGCTTTAGAGCAAGATGCTAAAGGTGCATCACTGATACAATTAAAAATGATCTAACATTATATTACCAAGTAATATAAGATTGGCAAAGTGAGACATGGGTGAAAAAGCACTTCAAAAATGCCATGTATAGTTCGGAGATGAAGCACATCTTTTATCTAGCCTAACTTAATCACTCTTGCTAGTGAAATCAGACAGCTAAGCTAATATTTGCCATTAGCCTGTAGATAGTCTTACCATGTCCTCCTGACATTGACTTTGAGAAGCTCTCTGCGGGTAACCCTGATACCTCTGGTGGCTGCTAACCTGAATAACACAACACATTTATTAAATTTAGACATAAGCCTTTGCTGTCAGGCTAATCTGTCCTGTAGTTAGCTAAGACTTCTTACTGCAGTAGCTAAGCTAAGCTAAGCTAAGCTAACGCTCAGGCTTGCTAGCTTTGGAGGTGATGATACAAGCTGACTGCTAGATATTTTTAAACTCACCAAACTGTGGAAAAACATCCAGTGCGGCGCAGGAGGACGTCTGGGTAGTAAAACATATTTACCTTTCTAGATAAAAATACTTTCAGGTAATAAGGAATGTATTTTATCTGTGGTAAAGTAATAAAAGCTTGAAGAAAGACACCACAAAGTTTTCCCGCGTCTAATCACACTGGACCAATCAGATTGCGAGATTGATCACATTGAAGGTCAACACTAGTGAGGCGTTCATTGACTATAGAAAAGTCAGAAAATGGACTTTTAGGAATGAAAATAATATAATAATGTATAAATAATATATAAAATATATCTATAAGTGAATGTTTAAGATAATATCATTGTAGATAATTAGCAATAGTGGAAACAGCATTTACTTTAAGTGCTCTAAGTATAACTCTGAGGAAGCAACTTGTTATTTTCATGATTATTATGCTACTTTATACTTAGATTAATGCAATATGTTGTACTTGTACTTATATTATACTTCATCCATCCATCCTGCTTCCATCCAGGGTCAGTGTGGACATTGCGGAGGACTGCGAGTACCTGGGAGTCTATATTGACAATACTGGGCTAAGAACCCTGAAGCCCTCTACAAGGAGGCTGAGGTACTTCAATATCTACCAGACAATGCTGAGGATGTTTTATGTGTCTATGGTGGCCAATGCTATCCTGTTTGCTGTTGTGTGCTAGGGCAGCGGGTTGAGGGTAGCAAACGCCAACATACACAATAAACTGATTTGCAAGGCCAGTAATGTTGTGGAGGTGAAGCTGGGCTCTCTGGTGGCCGTGTCAGAGAGGAGGATGCTGTCTAAGATACACGTCATCTTCGACAATGTATCCCACACACTCCATGATGCTCTGGTCAAACACAGGAGCACATTCAGTGATAGACTCATTTCCCCAAGATGCACCACAGAGCGCCACAGGAAGTCATTCCTGCCTGTGGCCATCAACCTGTGCAACTCCTCCCTCAGAGTGTCTGCCACGATAAGAAGTCGATAAGACTTGCATTTGGACTAAATTCATCAAGCTGCATTTGTACTTCATTCATTCATTCATTTCCCGTGACCGCTTTTCCCCTTGGGGGTCACGGCGGTGCTGGGGCCTATCCCAGCTGACACTGGGTGAGAGGCAGGGTACACCCAGGACAGGTCACCTGACACATAAAGAAAGACAACCATTCACACTCACATTCACACCCACAGCCAATTTAGAGTCACTCTAACCACTACCTCACTAACCACTGCACCACCGTGCTGCCATTTATACTTCATAACTATCCTATCTATTATGTTTCTACTGTGCAATAGTGACTCAAGGCGCAGTAAATATTACTTGTATACTGTGCAATGTTTGTTCTTATTCATCTCCATATCATATTGATGTATATATTGTAATACTAGTAACCATTATCATACAATACATATCTTATATTTCTGAGTGCAACACCACAGTGTAATGTAGCACAATGCACATATTTGTATATTTTTATATTCTTGCAGACTCAGTATGGTAAGGATATATATTTTATTCCTTCTATCTCAAGTACTAGTGTAACATTGTAGGACAATGTACATTTATTTACATACCTTGATTTCATACTTTTGTTATTACTTCTTATAATTCTCTCTACTTTATATACGAGTGACTGTAACGAATCATGATTTAACCTCAGGGTCTTTAAGTACATTGTGTTGCTGATATTTCTGCACTAAGTAAAACTTTAAATGCTGTGTTTTACTTGTGATCAGCAGGCCCAAACAGAATCTCTGGATTTTTTTTAATTGCTTTCAGTGGTGATCCAAAATTAAAATCTGCATCCTAAATCATAAAATCTCCTCACGCAGGCTAGAAGAACTACTTAGTCGATTTTTGTAGAAGCTTTGAATCATTAAATTTATATAATCATGAAAAAAATTAATATTAATTCATATTAATCAACAAACTGTGGGACATGTGGCCATTAAAATGGAAGGTTCAGTACGGAGCAGAGAGAACAAAAAATAATTTGACAATCTATTAACAATCTGTTATCAGTAAATGTTATATTTGACATTTCTTCTCACTATACCACTAACTTTGATTTTAATGCTAACTGAATACAACACATAACTGTCACACACATGCACAAGGAGGTGGAGGACACAATGACAGCATTCTGAGTTTTACAAGTGCCAAATATATATATTCCTAAAATCTGTCAGTTCTATTGGAATCAATGGGGCGGACACTGCAAATAACACTTAAACGCAGCACATCGTCATAACAGACTACTCTATATTGTATGTCCCTCTTGAGTGGCCATAGGGCAGAAAAAGTTTTGGGGTGACGTTCCGTTGTTTAACAGACTACCTTCCTTTCTACCTTCTCGTTTATTTTTCCCCACATCAAGAACGCTCACACATGCACTAGCCCCCTGAAACAGCAGAATGTCACCCCCTAACTTTTTCTGCCCTATGGCAAGTCAAGAGGGACATACAGTGTAGAACAGTCTGTTACAGTATCATATATATTGTAAAATCTGTGTCTGTAAGTACCTTTGGTGTGTTTCAGAGAAGCCAAAGACACATTTCCATCTAGTTGGACAATAACGTTATCTATCTATTTACTGCGCTGTGCCTTTAAACTTCTGTTGAGGGAATTAATTTAATTATTTAATTATTTTTAAATACATTTCTCTCACTTTTGGTGTGGTGGAGGAACTGCTGGATACTGGTTTTCTAATTTTAACACCAGTTTTGGTAGCCCGAATATTACAGTTTCTATTTTTACTCAGTTGAAAGGAGAGGAAAACGTGACGTCACCTTCCTTATGGGAAGTGGTGAATGATTGGCCACGCCTCTGTGCGCGAGGAGGCAGGCAGTAACGTGAACGTCGGGGTGGTGTTGGAGTCTGATTGAAGCAGCTTAGTGAAGAAACTACAGCAGAAGGAAGCACAGTCTGTCGGTAGTACTCGCTCAGTTTCTGACAGAGCATTCCCTTTAAAATGGCGTATCACAACAGTCCGTACAGAGGTCCCCCGCACATCAACGCGCCTCCGGACCAGGGTTTTCTGTGGAATATCTTCCAGAGGTGAGTGGGGGGGAAAGGCGGTTTGTTTCGCTGCTGTCACTCCGCTCCGCAGTGAAAACTGCTGTCATTTGTGGCGCGGAGAGGAAGAGAGTGGGGCTGGGTGGTGTTGGTGGTGACACGAAGTGTTTAATTCACAGCTCGTTTCGTCTTTACTACAACCTCCTCAAAACTATTTATATCAGAGAGCAGCGCTCCGCAGTGGAATTAGTGCTTTGTCAGGTCTGACGTTACCTTACAGTTGTGGAGCTTCCTGGAATTACTACTGCACAGAGTACGACTCATAGCCCACAGCAATTCACGTCACTCAGCTTGTGTGTCAGTGTCACAGAGCTTTATCATTGGCGTTAAATTGTCTTGAAATGAAGTCACAGGCAATCAGCTGGCTCAATCAGTGAACTATCTCCTGCAGCAATGAGTTTACAAACTGGGGTCCAAAGACCTCCAGGAGTCCTTGAAGGCTTTTGTTCTGGGTCCTTACAACAAAACAGAGACTATTCACTTTAAGATTACCCCTGTACAGATAGAGATATGAGGGAATAATTCATGAATGGGTCTCTCAGCTGCCTGTGTCTGCACCATATCTGCACCAAGCCAGCAGTGAAAAATCCTCTTAAGATGGGGTTTCCTTAAAAAAAAAAAAATCTGACAGTTGTGAGTCTATATGACGCAGTGTGTATCTATTTATGGGAGGCTGACATGAATACATGGGAAAGCTCTGTCCAACACATTAACCATAGACTGTTATTTGTTCTTGAGCTGACGTCACAGTATCTGTGGTGGTTTACAACCACTGATAGTCATCAATTTCACAAAAGAGTCAAAAGTGTGTCAGCAGCTAAGAAGGTCACAGTAGTAGGCAGAGGGAAATACTTGATATGCTATGGCCCCTGGTAATAGTAAGCTATAGAGTTATGTAATACTGCAGAGGATTTTTCCTACTGCTTTGCTTTCTCACAACATTGAGATGCTGCACGCATTGCAAGGCACCCTTAACGAATTATTAATGTATGGCGCAAAACCCCCTGGAATTCAAGCTGGAAATACACAGTTTGTCTCATGTACATCTTTTGCTTTAGCTTTTCCTCTTACACATTTTCCTAATCTTTTATTCATAGTCACACAAACAAGCTCTTCTCATGACTATCATGACCGTGCACATCATCACACGTCATTCAAATACAACAGTATGACTTACATGAACACACACAGTCATCTCTCACATGAGCATTGTGCTGCCTCATCTGCTGCCTCCTGGTGAATATCTGTCAGAGCAGTGCTGGAATTCCCTCAGTCATGTGATCAGAGTCAATAGAGCATAGTTGGAGCGGGAGGCCTCTCAATCTCTGTGTCACACACACAGCGGCAACGTATGACTCACCGTCCCACTGGTGCACTGTCTGTAGGTAGCCATTCAGGTTAAGTCACACTTTGTAACTCTCTTTATCCTGTCTTATCAGGAATGTGTAATGAAATGGAGTCAATCATTCTCACAGTGTTTTGCGCAGTGAATGGTGACAGTAGACTGCAGTCATGCTGTAGTCACCCTCTAAATTTTGCCTGCTTTTAAAATATAATCAATTCCTTGACTTGAGCCTGAGTGAATCACGAGAAAGCCATTCACTCCCTTTTGCCTGAAAGTTTGAATGACGTTGGTATGACAAAAATGTTTGCACCCAACCCCTTTGAGCCAGATTTAGACCAACAATACAGATGCGTTGCTATGGGAGTACGACAACATGTTCACTGACTGTCGCTACTGCTGGATGAATACTGAATGTTTTGGAAGATATTCAAACTCATTCGTAACAAATTTGAACTTGTAGGAACAAGGTTTGGTTTGTCTAGCATAAATGAACAGGAGTGAGGGTGGTTTTTACAGACAATTCTTTTAACATACAGTAAAAGCTGATGTGATCACTGAAACATGTGGACTGTCTAACCTGAAATAGACCCATGATTTGATCCATAACTCAAACTGTAGATAAAAAAAACCTTAGAAATACAAAAAGTAGCATTGGAAACTGACTGTTGGACACCAGGATTTCCTTGGAAGCTTTTGTGAATGCAGCTTTAACTTGGAAGTTTTCCTTTTTTCCATTATGGGAGCCACAATGACATCGTTTATGTGGAAAGTAGGGTGAGCTTTATTCCGCAAGCCATATTCCAACCTGATTGCTCAATAGGAAACAGTGAAACATGGGAAAATCTGAGCAGAGTAGCCGACTGAGTCGTGATTTTTATGTCGTCCTGCTGTTTTACCTACAAGTTCTGTATCTGACAGCGTGAAGATGGACGCGCCAGATGGTTAACTGTCTGCGCTGCAGGCAGGAGGGAGTTTTAATGATGTTTTCACTTTCACTCTCACTTTTTTCAGCTCGCTTTATGTGAAAGTTTGCCGAGCTGACTTCACCTGACGCTGAGGAGAGGAAGAGGGAGAAAAGGCGAGGGCTTATTCTGTGCACACATACCTCTTTGAGTTAATCAATGTCAGTGTTTGGTAAAGGCTGGGTGCCCCCACTGCCTGCACCAACCTAACCACTCCTCACCTTCACTGTGACAAAGCTCTTATTTATGGAGGCGTGCTGAGAGCTGTTTTTCTCCCCAAGGAGAGCCATCAGGTCTCCTCATGTTTGTTTTTCTTAATTTAGTTGGGGGAAGGTAAAGTGAGGAGTACACACAGACTCATAGCTGATCACCGTACAGACATCCATGATGGCTGCAGACATGGAGCTATAACCGCACATAAAGCGTCACAGCTGGGAGCAGAAACCCAGCCCACAAAGTCAGCACTGAGCCGAGCCTGAGTTTTTTTTTCTGCGGGGGGTTCCCCGTCTCCTTTCCTCCCTCTTCCTCTCTGCTGGTATTCAGCTTGTTGAGTGTGCTCTGTGTCAACAGGTTGGGCCAGGCAGGTTGCTAAGGAACAACTGAGTCACTGGATGCATGACTGAGCTACATTTCAAAACTACGAGGCCCGTTATTTGCATCACCGTCCAGCCTGTTAATGTTTTCATGTCTTGGCATCTCAGGGAAAGACTCTTGGCTGAGTTTTATAGCTATGTTGTCAGCTGCCTTGTATTTAAGAAGATGGTTAACAATCAAGAGATGAAGTTTTGTTGTGATCTAATTTGTGGAAACTAGATGCTGTTACAGCTTTCAGATTCCCATGAATGTCTTTTTGTCTGAGGGGATTTGCCTCACGCTTGCTTGTTCCGAACTACCGGAATGTTTTTTTTCATGACCTAACACTGCAGGATGTTGGTCAGAGGATGATGACATATCCGGAGGGTATTTTTAAGCCCTACTTGGACTCTGATCAAACACAAAAAGAAAAAAACAGAACTCCTAGAGGTTATTAGTAGATACAAAAACTTTTCATCACACTAATCTATGCAGGTTTATTGTCTTTTATTCAACCTATATTTACAGAGTGTTTAATAACCCTTTGAGAAGATGGAGTGAAGACATAGACAAAGCCAGTCCCTCAGTATTTTTTCCATAATAACTTAACAACCTATTCATATCTTGCTATGACCTACCTTTAGACACTTAGCCTAAGTGTGTGGCTTTGCCCTCTTTTCTTTGATGTCTGCCAGCACTTCTGAATAATAGCTGTACCCTTAAATTGTTTTCAGTTCTACCTTTTAAAGGTGTAGTGTGTAGGATTTAGGAGGATATATTAGCAGAAATGAAATATAACATAATAAGCATGTTTTCTTTAGTATATTATCTCCTGAAAATGAGAATTGCTGCGTTTTCATTACCTTAGAATGAGCTGTTTATTTGCATATAGAGCCGGGCCTCATCCACGGAGCTCGTCATGTTGTCCTGCCATGTTTCTACAGTAGCCCAGAACCAATATACCAAACACTGGCTCTAGATAGCGCCATTCACCTTTTTGAATCGGCCACTGTAATGATTTTTTTTAATGTCAAACTGCTTTATTTCGTGTTTTTAGTGGTTTAAATCACCAGGTCTGTTTGTTTTGGAGAGGAGGAAACCTTGGCTCCCAGTAAAAACCTCCTGAACATTCTAAGTTATTATTGGATCAGGAAAAAGGTGAGCAAGCATTAGCAGGTGCTGTGCTAGCGGCTCTCCTGCAACGTGCTAAACAGTGCAGGAGAAACATTAGCATGTAACGTGAAACTACTTTATTTAGTGGTTTACCAGTTTCAGTCATCTGGTTCATTTGTTCTGGAGAGGAAGATACCTCTGCGGGTAATTCGGCTCCTGGTTAAAACCTCCTGAACAATGAACACTGAGGGAATTCTAACTGGGAGTTCACTCTTGACACATGGGAGAAGTTTCAGCTGGTTGCAATCTGCAGTCCTCGCTACTAGATGCCACTACATCTTACACATTGTTCCTTTAAATACTGACACAGAATTCATTTACTCAACTCAAATGCTAAACATTGTGTCGTCCCAGCTTCCCCGATTTTTTTTCCCCCATATTTTCTCTGTTATTACATTACCTTGGACTCTTGCAACTTGTGATGATTTTTCCCAATTTGATGACATATTTTTGATCATTTGAAAAAAGCCAAAAATGACTAAGTGATCAATAATGAAGATAATCTTTAGCTGCAGACCCACTGTTGATTAAACAGCCAAGTATTTCTCCATTAATCAGTTAATTGGTTGGTCTATAAAATGTCAGACTATAATGAAAAGTCAGAATTTCTCAACTCTCAAATTGACGTCTGGTAAGGTGGAGCTGAAGAATGTTTGGCAATTTTGCTTAAACGAGTATCCAAATAGTTATAGATTAGTTTTCTGTCAATTGACTAATTGATTAATTGGCTAATTGTCTAAGATATAAACCGCAGGTCCTCGAGAAATACAGGGATATTGTAAAGATTAAATTTATCATTATGCTAAATTCTTGTGAATAACTCCTCATTTTGAGCCTTGCAGAGAGTGAGAGTGAGTTATGACGTGTAGGAAAAGTCCCAGGTCAGAAACGAACTCAGGATCAGTTGTATGGTCGTAACTATCAAGCAACCCCACACCCCTGTAAGCCCTTTTATCTTGTGCTATAGGTTCCCTCGGAGAACATTTCTCGAAAGGTTTAGGCTATTTTTAGTTTTCATTTCTTTCTTTAAAAATATGTAACACTGTCTGAGATTCTTGCAAGCTGATACTGTATGCTGGTGGCACGACACGCTGCTTCTGCTGTTGCCAACATTCAGTTTCACTTTTTCGCTGTCTCAGGATCAACACCCACACACACACACACACACACACTCACTCGTAGCTTGTCTGGCTGGTCTCAGGGGAGCTACGAGCGTACAAGCTGCCTTGTGTGTCCTGATCATAAAAGTCCATTCATTCTCAGTGGACTGTTGAAATACTAACACGCGCTCAGGAGGATAAACTTTCAGCCGGCAAGTGTTGATACCCGCTCCTATTGTGTGTTGGAGTGGGTGGGTGTTTGAAGTGGTTAATGCAGGCGGTATCTAATCTGTGTTTTCCTCCCCAGGGTTGACAAGGACCGGAGTGGAGTGATATCAGACTCAGAGCTTCAGCAGGCCTTATCAAATGGTATGTATCAGTGTCTGACTGTTCTGCCACTCCCTTTTCTGTTTCTTTCTCCTTATATCTTTTTATTTCTGACCATTTGTGCTCCGTCTGCATCTCTCATTCTCCTTTCCTCTGTCTTCTTCTCTTTTTTATTACTCCCTCTCTCTCCTTTTTCATCCCTCAGTCTCCCTCCCATCTCCTTCTTACACACCATTGCTCTCTGCCTCTCTTTGATTTAAGCAACTGCCAAGCAGAAAATGGATTGTGATCTTATTTTTATCCCAGAGTGGCAGGTGTACTGAATAGAAATGAATGGAGTTTTATTTTTGTCCCAGGACAAGAGAGACGCAGGCGAATAGTTTATCAGTGCAGCTTCAAAGAAACTTCAATACACCTCAGTGTCCCTGTGATGATAGCCGACTCAATGCTGTAACAGCTGCTGGTTGAAAGTGTTGGTGTGGACTAGATCTGCACAGTATAATGTTTTTTTAATTCGTCTTTCGAAGTCATCTTGCATGATATGCACATTGCAAAAAGTGCAATATTGCATTCAGGGTTATTGTGAGTTAGATGAAAGAGAGTATCAGTAAAAACTGGACTTTAAAATGTAACTATCATTTTAATTTTCATGTTTAATTTGTTCAATCAAAGAATGAAATCATTTCCTATCAATTTTTTAATTAACAAGCAGGTTTGTTGTATTTTAGTAGTACACTGAGAGCAGCAGAGAGGCAGAACTGAGTACAGTTTTATATCTGTTTATTTATTGCAAATAATATTGTTGTTGCTATATTCAACATTATCCAGCAGTCCAAGCGGTGTCGCAGACCTGCATCAGAATGGTCCAGCCATGACCTGAAGTGTTTTAGGAGGGAAGGATCACGAGTTGTTTTTACCCATAGTGGAGAAACTATATGATTGATTTTTGATGGATTTTCTTTATTTTTGTGTCAGGGGTTTTCAAGACACCAAAAGTACAGTTGCAGTGATCCAGAACTGATCCAGAAGCCTTCTATCCCAGTCTTTGCAAATAAAATTTGAACAAAAAAAGTTGCCTTACTGAAGCACAACTCAGGTTTTTTTTTGTAGTCATCCAGCCAAAAAAAACCTCAACATAAACTGATGTCATTTCCTAAAAAGCACATCCCCTATTCCCTCATAAACAGGGCAGTAATACAAAACATTAACCTCAGTCAATTTCACCTCGCTCACACAACAAACAAACTCTGACCTTCTCATGAGTGCCATTAAACCTGCCGGTCTCTAGAGCTAATGTCAATGTTACTGAATGTGACTGTGTGCGTAAGGATCTTTGTCTTTTGTTTAAATTATACTTAACATAAATTTCTACACTGTAGCTATTCTTTACGAGACAGTAAGTTCATCATTTTCATTTATACCGTATATCAACAGACCGTTTTCTCTTTACATGAGAAACATTTTTCTCCTAACCTCCTTAATATCACAAAGTTACCTGTTCTGCAAAATTAATGACAATTTGTCCAAATGAAGTAAGGATTTTAACTCATTAACCTGGGGATAATCGTGTGACATGTCTATATTAAATATCTTTTTAGTGCGTCTCTGATCAGATCACTATAGCCAGAGATGCAGTGAGGGTGATCACGCAAGTAGCTGAATGCAATAGGAGTGATCACCCTCACTGCATCTCTGGCTATAGTGATCTGATCACTATAATCCTGGCAAGGGAAGTCACTACTTGATCACCCTCACTGCATCTCTGGCTATAGTGATCTGATCACTATAGCCAGAGATGCAGTGAGGGTGATCACTCCTATAGCCAGAGATGCAGTGAGGGTGATCACGCAAGTAGCTGAATGCAATAGGAGTGATGCTTAACATTTAAACTGTTTGGATACTGGCCTTTTTTTGCCTTTTCCAAAACAAAAATGCAAAGGAAAAACTGTAAGGAATAGATTAAACTGCTTGTTTACCTGCTCTAACGTAAGATACCGACATTTGCAACATTTGCAAGTCAGCCTAGGTAGCTTACTTCTAAGGCAACAAACATTTTGTGATGCATTTTGTGCGGTTACTGGTTATGTTAAAAATAAAACAAGGAAAAAACCAGTTCATGACCAGCACTTCCACGACATAGTGTTTCACCTCTGTGTGGCAACCTGGATGCTACTATATCAGAGCATATACTGACATTAGCAGCTCACTCTGCTTATTACAGGACTGGATTAACCCCAGCCAAACCCATATCTCAAGATAGCATTACGTTCACTAACACAATGGTTAGTTCTCCAACGAAAAGCTTATGCTCTTGTAATGTTAAATGGAAAACATAGTGTCTGGAAATAGGGGTTAAGCATAAATCTAACCTCTGTCTCACCTTTCGAAGTTTGTAAGCTAAGCATCTGAAACTTGTTGAAATTGACTGAATTAATTGTCGTTCTGATCTTACATTGCTAATCATAAAGGATTTATGGCCCAATCCTGATCCAGGTCTTTTAATAGTGGGTATACTAAGTCCGATTCAATACTTATGTTTCCTTAAATGTTAATTAAATATATATCTAACACACCAAAACAGCTGTAGCCTACTAAATCTGACACACCTTATCTTTCCCAAACTACTTGATCCAAATACTGAAGGTCCTGATTCAAAATATCAAGTTTATTAACTTTAATTATTGATATGATATAAATAAAACATTAATTGGGAAAATGTGACTCCTGAAATTGTCGTGACTCGATCTGTTAGAGAATAGAATTCTTACTCTGTCAGAGTTGTTGGAGATATAGAAACACTCATTCCACTCTGATTGTACAGTGGTGTTGCAGATGAAAGATTATACAGACACTGGCTTGCCAAGTTGAATTTTGGCCTGCCATCAAGTTACTCACGGAATTAATGTTATTTAGGGCCAGATACGTTTGCTTACGTCAACTAAAAATGAGAAGCTGCTACCTGAATGCTTTGTATGCTGTGAGCAGTGTTGGAGCCTCCCAAATCTATGTGTTTTGCCAACCTCCATGCATGAACTCAAGTCAAATCCACACTCTTAATTTTTAATTTTCACATGCATATGGAGCATATTGCTCCCACTGTAGGGCCTGGCTGTGGTTAAACAGAGAAGTGATGCAACACTAGCAGGCTGAAATAGACAAAATAGAGATCAGTAAAAAAAGGGTCAGATTTTGAACTGCTTTATTTTAGCCGACACTGATCCTTTGAAATATGCCGATTGATTGGCTGAGGAAATCTCTACTTAAGACCAGTTGTTATTGTTTGAAAAAATCACAAGGAATTTCAAGTATATCTGCCCCCGTTATCATTTTAAACTACGTCTATACTGTGCGAGAATTGAAAGCCTAACAGGCGTAGCAACAGTAACTAAGGGGACAGAGAATAGGGAACAGTCCATTTAAAAAATCTTGTAATCCAGCGAAGAGTGTTTTCTGTGCTGCAGATTGGGATTCATCTAAGAAAGATTGAAGACTGAGAGGAAATAATCAGCATGAAAAGGACCGAGCATGAGAATTACAGCTGCTAGCGATAGAAGTGCCATCACTCTTGGTTCTGTGTAGCTCAGGAGGAGGAGGATTCAGACAGGATTAAGGGTTCAGTTCCCACTGGGGCCCTCTAAATAAAAAAAAGTGTACTTGTGATTCTGCAAGGCTGTTTGGGGAGCAGTGTTGAATAAATGATACAGGTCATCTTCTCTGCTCAAATCCTGGCAAGGGAAGTCAGTTTTACACTTGTGTGGACTGAGAAGAGAAACAGGCTGGTAAAATATCTGTTTTCATGCCCACACACAACAACACTGCACCAGAGTCGCCTCTTGACCTTCCTCGCAACGAGACAGCTGGGTTGAAATATGGTTATGATTAATGAGACATGTATTTGGGAGCACAGTAGAAGATGGCACAGGTTGATGTTTGTCTTCTCATTAAAATATAATGTGTTCCCCGTCAAGTTTATGGCTGAGTTGCTCAGGCATTCAAAGACTTTTGAACAGATTACTCTCCTCAGAAACCCATTTTTCTGGGCACTTCAGAGGAAATAAAAAAACAGAAGTGTTGAAGCTGGCAGCAGCAGCACTGAAAGAAGCTGTTATCAGGCTGCGCAGTGGCTCTGGCTCAGCATACCGATTAGACTGCGAGCGCGTGTTTGTGCATGCATGCATGAACACGTGTGTTTATCCAAAGTATGCGTGAGTGTTGTTCATTTTGTCTGCATTCACACCAGGGGTCAGTGAATCGCCGTTTTGTTTTTTCAGACTTGGCATGTTTGTGTGTGTTTCTTTTCACCGTTGCGTGTACATGTGCACCTTGCTGTGTTCGTGCGTGTAGTGAGCGGCAGGTTTCCCGGTCCAGTCTCTGCCAGTTCATTAGGCTCACTGTGATATGAAACAGAGCCAGTGAAGCTGAACACACACTGCACTGCCTCCTGTCCCGCAGTTTGTTGGCTAAAGCCACCAACTCTGCCACTGTCTGTCTGACACTGCAAATACTGTTTTTATTTACAGCACACCATCACTTGAGCCTTGTCTGCCACGCTGCTGTTTTCCCTCTCAACCCCTGTCTCTATCATCTACCTCGTCTTTGCTCCTCTCTCCTTTTTCCCCTCTTCCCCCAGGGGAGCGGAGTGCAGAGAGTATCAAGGACCCGGAGGCTGGGTAGCGAGGCAAGAGTTTACACTCCTCCATCCTCTGTGCTGTTTCTGCATCACATACTCACTCTCATTCTTATCTCACCTTTCAGTACTCTGCCTCCAATACCTGTTTTTCTGCACTTCTGAAATATGTCAGCTTCCCTCTCCATGTTTCTGCCCTGCATTTGAATAGTTCCTCTAATCTTTTGCTGAGTTTTTTAATCTTTTTTTTCCCCCCAAAGTGAAAAAAAAACTGCAAACAGGGCAGGATATTTTCAATTGTTTCTAAACCAGGTTCTCTTTTATCAAATGTTTTGATGCTTCTGAGGCTCTACGCTCACTGTGAAGATGATGTCACTTTTTTCTAGTGTTGCAAACTGCAGTGGGCCTCATGCAGCAATATTCTCTTAAAGGCCTATGTTTAGGATTTTGGGGGATATATTAGCAGAAAAGGTATATAATATTCATAAATTTATATTATTTTGTGTATAATCACCTGAAACTAAGACGTGTGTTTTTGTTGCCTTAGAATGAGCCATTTATTTTTACATCCATGCTTCGGCTTTGGAATAGACTTGTGAAGATGTCGGATCAGAGACTCACTAAAAAGATATTCAATTGAGACACCTTCCACTGTCGTCCCTGGGTTAATGAGTTGAAATCTTTATTTTATCTGAACAACGTGGCA
The DNA here is from genome assembly GCF_011397635.1 of Epinephelus fuscoguttatus. Lineage (NCBI taxonomy): Eukaryota > Metazoa > Chordata > Actinopteri > Perciformes > Serranidae > Epinephelus > Epinephelus fuscoguttatus. The sequence goes on along the minus strand of NC_064772.1, from coordinate 27,702,884 downwards.
TTTCTTTTCTAGAACAAGTTAACCTGTGATATTCAGGAGATTTTGAGTGAAATGTTTCACGTTTAGAGAAAAACAGTCTGTTGACATATGGTTTAAACCAAGACTATGAACTTATTGTTTCAGAAAGAATTGCTACAGCGTGGAACCTTATGTGAAGTATAATCTAAACAAAAGACAAAGATCCCTGTGTGCACAGTTGTGCTCAGGAATGTTGCCATTAGCCTTAGAGACTGGAAGGTTTAACGCACTCCAGAGGAGGACAAATTGTTTGTTGTGTAGTTTAGGTGAAGTTGAGAATAAGGTTCACTTCTTGTTTTACTGTCCTGTATATGAAGACATAAGGAATGTACTTTTCAGTAAAATGACCGCTCTCTGTGTTGATTTCTTTTGGCTGGATGATCATGATAAATTTGAGTTCTGTTTCAGCAAGAGATCCTTTTTTTGGGGCTGAATATCTTTGCCAGGCCTGGGACAAAAGGCAGAGTATTCTGTTTCTGGACTGAGCAATAAAATAACATGTACTTTAGATTGTTACTGCAACGTCATTGTAATGTTGTCTTGTAAACCCATGAGGGCTAGGCACATGTAAGTGTGCATGGCACAAAATAAAAAATATGATGAATCCAGAGTGGGTCTGCTGCCACAGAGTCCACCATTTTGCTCTACAGAAGCCCAAACACTAAACACTGACCACTGTGGCCATTCGCCATTTCATGTCAGCCACTATAGTTCTACATCAATTTCAATTTTCAGTTTATTTAGGATGGCCCCTTGAGATGCAGCATCTCGTTTTCGAGGGGTGCTTGGGACACGAGAGAAGTTCCAGTTGCTTGCAATCTGCAACCCTTACTGCTGGATGCCACTAAATCCTACACACTAAACTTTTACATTTCTCTCATATTTCTCTTAATTTTCTGTTCTCTTAACTAATAGAAGAGCAAAAATAAGAAAACATTGTTTAAGTTTCCATCCAAATGTAGACTGTTATGGGAATACTGCGAGTTGAGTCATTGAGATAAGCAGTAAGCTCTCCTCTCCTCTCCTCTCCTCTCCTCTCCTCTCCTCTCCTCTCCTCTCTTATTTCATCCCCGTACATTCCTCAGGAGGATATGGCACCGTCTCATGCCTGCTGTGTCCTCTGTCTGTTTGTCCTCTCTCGCTCTAACTTTCTCTCTTTTTCTCTCACTCATGCTCCCATAGTAAGTCCCAGTTTTTCCTACTCCTTCTCTCTATTCACCCTCTCTTCTCTCCTCCCTTGCTCCATCCCTCTATCAGTCCTGGGTGTGGCAATATCATCCCGATGAGACACTGATTGGCTGTGTGCAGCTTAAGTGCATGTGCATGTCTGTGTTGTGTGTACGCCTTGTAGCTGCGCCATTTGCTATAAATATAGAATTTGGCCTCCCTTCGCTCAGCAGTGAGTCGACATCATACCAACTTGCCGTCATGCTCCCTCACTCTCCCGCGCACACAGATTTATTCTCCTCCTTGAGTTATTTATTTAAGTGTGTAGGAGCCGTAATAGCTACTAAAATTGCTGATACATTGAGAGAGCAGGGGCCTGCTGTGCAGATTGCAGAGTTGGCTGAATGGTAGGACTCAAGGAGCTCGTTCAGCAACTCTTACCTCTACATTTGTAACATTTTGAAAACTCAGTTACACTAGAGTTGAGTTTAATGTCAGCGAGCATTTATTTTTGTAAGAAAGTGTTGAGTTTCTTCTTCTTATCTTCCCTGTTATCAATCTGTAGACCTGCTTTAGCCACGTCTGTTATAGCTGAAAAGTGGATGAGATGCTTCAAGCCTTCACTGACTGTATTACGCCCTGTAATTAGGAGCTTATGGTCTGAGGCACCAGTGCTGTTTATGAATGACTAGATTCCTTGAGCCTAGCCCGCTGGTCTGTGTCTCACACATCAGGACTATTGTCTGGCATAGAAACAAACAGAAACTGAGAATGACTTGCTGACTGACCTGTTGACTAGTGACTATTTCTGATTTTATGACACATAAGTGATGATTCAGCAAAGTTCTAGAGTTTTTAAATATTGTATGTACACCACTGTTAAAAAGTTTGGAATCACCTTCCACAAAAACTTTCGGTAAAGTCAGAAGTCTGAGAGGACTACTCTGTATGTTTGAATGGTCCTTAATGCTTTAAGGTTATAGACAGTCTGTTTCACAAATTGATTTTATTTTGTATGGGTTTTATTTTGTACATGGAGAACAAAATGCTGTATTATGGTTCAGCCAGACTGACAACTACAGCTGGATATTGGTAGTTCATACCCTTAAGGTATTGACTGTCAATATCCAGCCTTAGTTGTCAGTCTGGTTGAACCTACTCCTCGGGTATCTGACTGAAATAACTCAGTACCAAGTAATATCAAAGTACTTTCCGTCAAACGATACCTGCATTTGATCCTTTTTGCGCTGGGATAGTGATCCTGGACCATCCCCACTTCCCACTGAACCAGCAAACTTGTGGTTGCTGCCATCTCCATTGCTGCCCTCCTTCAGTGAATGGTCAGTTGAACATCTGCCGGGTTAGCACAAGCTAATCAGAAGCAGAGGCTAACAACCAACACAGAGCCTTTAAACGGTCCAAACAAACTCACACTGGCAACAAAACCACTTGACTCTGTCATTAAACGTGTTATTGACCGTTAAGTAATGTTACCTGTGTGATGCTAATAGTTAGCTCACAGCTGTCCCTGGCCCAGAGCTCACATTTCCACAGTAGCAGCAGCTGCAGTCCATGCAGTCTGTGGTGTGGTGACGTCAAGAACAGTGTATTTGACAGAGTTGGAAAGAAATCACTTTCACGGTGCTGGTGTCATAATATTTTAAAATGACACCCAGACCTAATGGTGATGATGATGATGATGATGATGATGATGATGATGATGATGAGGCTGATGAGGCACCACTCTTTGATGGTAGTGATGATGTTCGTCATTTTGCCTAAATATTTCATGTGAACTGCAGTTCTTTTCCTTATACATCTCAAGGTTGAACCATTAGGATGGTTTCTTTGGTTCAAGTCTGTGAAACTACTTTAAGATGTATAGTTGGAAATTTGAGGTTTGTGTGTAAAAGTTCATGTGTATGTGTGCTTACATACGTCAAGTGTGTGTGTACAAGTGTCTCACTGAGCCCCGGCACAGCCGTTACATTTACGTGTATACACTGCAGTGAGTTCACTCTGTTTTTCCACCAGCCTGCCTCTCTCCCCTCCTCCTCTCTTCTCACTCTCCATCTCACCACCAGCTCACCAGTGAGAGAGCCCAGTGTGTGGACTGGACAGAGGGTGTATTGTCCCAGTTTGCCATCAGACACACACACAGACACACACAAACATCTCAACCAATATGACCACCTCACACTGGGCAGCCGCAGTCTGTCTGGCATACACTGGTGACCTCACAGCTAGCTACTGGTGTGAAAAGTGTGTGTGTGAGCTGTAGAGTCAGTGTGGCTGCAAAGGTCACAGCGTGTTCTCCTTTTCTCCGCCTTTGGTCATTTTTGTGATGGCTCTAATGCTGAAGGAACATTTATTTAGATATTACAAAAGGATTTCTGATAAATGAGCCAAGCCCTATATGGGCTAACATTAGCTTTTTGCAGCTATGTCTGTATTAGGGTTGGGCGATAGGGTTGTGTGGGGAAGTGTGGGGACCTAATGGGCTACTCCACTAAAGGTACAATAATTTTTGTAAACCTTCTTTAATATTTTCTGTGTGTTTGATGAATACATTTTTTTGCACATATGAGCCCATTCACAGCCTATCCTCACTTACCCACCCAGTCTTTCTTTACTGTTCCTCCCTGTAGCCTAAAAATACCTCATTAAGCAGATCATCTGATTTAAAAGATATGTTTTAAATACTATGGTGATGAAACTGCAGAATATTTATCAGTGAATAAAAAAAAAAAGCCCGGCAGATGTGAGCAGAAATTGATCAGTGACAGTGGCAAATCTTCAAAACAGTGGTGACAAACTTTGTACCACTTCACCCATTTGGCAGTAACAGCTTCTGGCGGTAACTAGTGCGAATAAATCAGTGAAATATTTTTTCTTAAGTAAATCAGGTGCATGATTTTCCTAAATCACAAAGTTGGATTCAGTGGTCAATGACTGCTAGCCATCGGCCCAACCCTAGTCTTTATCATGTACTGTGTATGTATGCTCATAAGTAACAAGCCATTGCAGTACATAGACATCAGCTAACATACTGATGTTAAAACTACGCCCATTTTCAAAGTTAATACATGTTATTTCTATGATCTAAGACAGTCCAAAAATATAAGCAAACATGATCAAATCTCTCCCTAATCCAAAACCTAGAGAGCTAAAACTCAAATTTGTGATGTCATGGGGTATTAAATCTGCTGCTCCATAGTGAACTGGGAAAGATGTTCTCGTTAGCACTGAAAGTACTGCGGGGAGTGTCCTGAGTATATGGGTACATTTTCGGTTTCAGAACTGAGAACACTACAACCGAATAAAGCTCATTTGGGTATTAAAAGAAAACAAACATTCTATGGGTCAGCAAAATCAGGCTCATATTCACTGTCTGTGGAGCAGCTCCAGACTTTATACTTAATGACAACACAAGTTTAAAACTTACTTCTCTGGTTCCCGGCTTTGAGAAAGAATAGCTCATGTTCACAAATTGATTGAACTTCGGTCATGGAAATAACATACTGGAATCCTTAATTTAGGTGGTGTTCCCCTTTAAGCAGGTATCATGTTTACCATGTTCACTCTTAGTTTGCTAACATTTCCTAATTGGCCCTTAACACAAAGTACAGCTGAGGCTGATGGGAACATCATTCGTTTTCCAGTCATTTGGTCATAAACCCAAACACTGGACAAATTAAAAATGCGTCCTGATGATGGTTCTGGATAAAAAGTCAGGGGATCAACACAGTTATTTCAGTAATGGTGTCATTAATGTGTCATGGGTCATTAATTTGATGGCAATCCATCCGATAAGTGTCAAGACATTTCACTTAAAAACAAAATGTTAACCTCATGATAGAGGAAAAGTCAGAGGATCACCAAAGTCGCTAGGATTCATTCTCTGGGAAACATGAACATCTGTACAAACTTCATGGCAGTCCTTCAAATATTTAAGATTTTTCAGTCTGGATTGAAGTAATGAACCAACTGACTGACCCTTGAGCAACACCAGTAATGTGGTTAAATAATTACACAACAAAGAGCCCTGTTTTTCTCTGTTATGGCTTCTGTTAAAGAGGGGGATCTGGGCTCAATAGTGCAGCGTGGGTGGAAGTGTCTGGCAGTGTTTTAGGCCAATAAATTTGCATTTACATGCATCCTGCTGTGATCAGATGTGGTTAACAAAACATGCATCATTCATAGTCAGTGAAACACATTCAAACGCTACTCTAAGTTTCTTTTTTTTTTTTTTTTTAAAGATTTTTTTTGGGCATTTTGCCTTTAATGGACAGGACAGGTAAGCGTGAAAGGGGGAGAGAGAGAAGGGGGGATGACATGCAGCAAAGGGCCACAGGCTGGATTCGAACCCGGGCCGCTGCGGCAACAGCCTTGTATATGGGGCACCTGCTCTGCCACTAAGGCACCGACGCCCCACTACTCTAAGTTTCTAAAATGCTGTTATTGGCTGTTACAAAAAACTTGTAGGCAACATAAGGGTTTTCATCACACTGCACTGCAGCAAATAAACACAGCAGTTACTCTACAAATTGGTCTTGCATCAGTAGTACACTTATCATACTTTATGTTTGTTGCTTTAGTTGAGCAGAAAGATAGTCTAAGAATATAGATTCTGGCCCAAACCCCAGTTTCAGTATGAGCCTCAGGCTCAGTCCCAGGACTGCTCTACCCACAGTCCCAGACAGCCTCACCCATCAATAAAACAAACCAAAGAAGAGGAAGGAAATGTCGAGTGTCTTCTTTGAACACTCAAGTAAAATCCCCAAATCTTGAGCTGTTGAAGTCCTAAAGCCATTTCTGACACTTTTATGGACTTTTTCAACAGTGAAATCTAGGTGAAAATAAATAACAATAATTTCTATATTCTATTTTGTCCGCTCAGGTCTTATTTAAATGAGGTGTTCAATTTCAAAGAGTTTTATCTAAGCCCTTACGGCTCACACTGAAAACCCGCTTACTGCTGGCATAGCTAAACTGTGGAGGGAAATCAAAAAACAAGGCGTCAGAAGCAACACAGTGTGAAAAAGGCTCTACGCTAAAATTCTGCAGATGCTGTTTTTGGGGTCTGCAGATAGAGTTGCAGGGAGGAATCTTAGGTCAGCAGAAGCAGGCTAGAGAGTTCAGGTTACTGCAACAAAAACTAAACTGCAGATGCTTTGCGCTCCCCCTCATCTCCTTGTGTCTCTTTCCTTTTGTTGCCTTTGCTCATCTGGTTATCTCTCCTCCTCCTCTCTCTCTTTTATGTTTTTTACTTGTTCCTTCATCTTGTCTCTCTGCTGCATCCTCCCACACTCACTTCTCTTTATTTCTGGTCCCGAGCTGTCGGTCCTCTGTGTAATAAAGTGCGATGGTGAGTCAGCAAGGATTTAGATGTCCTGATAAATCTCAGCGTCTTGAGAGTTGAGTGTGAAGAGGGCTATAAAGTATAAACACCCTGCTGAGCTAAAGCCCAGTCAGTCTTTTTCAGGCCATATAACTGACAGGTATATTCACATAAGATTGAAGAGTTTTTCTCACAGGTGAAAAATAACCGTATTGTGTGTTTGAGGAGGAAAAAAGCAATAAAATGTCACAAAACTTAACTGCTTTGTAATCGTATGAGCTCATAATTAGATGCATTCATATTTCACCCACTTCCTCCTTAATGTGATTTTGACATTTGGTGAATGCTTTTATCCTCCTCTCCTGTGAGTGCATTATTAGTGTAGGTAGCTCCTGTGGGAACTGAACATGACCGCTGTCTGTCATCTGTCTGTACCCAGATCATTTCTACCTCACTGACAAAATGCCAAACCAATACAACAGCAGGAAGTGAAGAGGATGTTAAAGGGACAGCTCATCCCAAAATCAAAAATACATATTTTCCACCTACTTGTGATGCTATTTATCAGTCTAGGTTGTTTTGGTGTGAGTTGCCAAGAGTTGGAGATATCAGCCGTAGAGAAGTCTGCTTCTCTCCATCATAATGGAACCAGATGGCACTTAGCTTGTGGTGCTCAAAGCGCCAAAAATATACATCTGAAAAACTCTACAGCAAAGTCTCTCTCCAGAAATCATGATAATCAAGATAATCCACAGACCTTGTTGTGAGCAGTTTCACGTAGGAACTGTTTTCTTTCTACCGGACTGCACCCACCAACCGTATCACCGGCAGAAGGAAGTATGCATTTAGTCATCCATGAGAGGTTCATGCTCGTGACAGCGCGAGACATAGAGAGTAATGGCGTCCTCCTCAGCTTAGCTGTAACATTAGTTTGCTCAGTAGTGCTAGGTAAGCTAGCAGTAGATACACACTTCTGTGCAGTGATACAGTTGGCACAGATGGAAGACAGTAGATCATACACATTCCTAATTTAGGCAATCTTACACTAGCTACCACTGGATATCATAAATTATTTTAAGATGTTAAATAACCACTTAATGTTCATATTCACCAATCTAAGATTGCTTAATGAGACGTTTCTTTCTGTTTCTAAACTGAAGAAGGATTCATCTTTCCCGATTACACTGAAATGCCTCCCTTCATGTCAAATTTGTTTTATTTTTTTTTTTAGATAATGTGATATTTAGGATAAAATTAGCAACCACGACTGCTCTCAGATTCTGTGCTTGGCAGTTTGTGTGCAGTCTTACAAATCTCTACTGAAAACTGACTGTACAATCTTTTTATCACATTCTCCTCTGTGGTTTTAACTGCTAGCAAAGTTAACTGTTATTGTCATCAGGTTATTGTAAATGTTTTAATTCATGTTGTTCTAACTATAGATTGGGCTGTACCCAATGTAATTTCTTTACATTCAAGTTTTTCAAATGAAGTTTTGAATGTCTGTCATCATATTTTATGAAGTCAACCCCTGCAAACGATTATGGATTGAAGCAGAATATTTATAAGATAAAACATGTTGTAAATTGTGGATATGGTTACATCTGTGGACTTCTTAGGGATGTCTGGATCACACAAGTCGGAGACAATCCTATGCAGCCACCACTGGAATCTAATACTACTAATATTAGCGTAGCCTACACTTTATCTGCAACTGTGCAGAAATACAGGGTTTAAACAGAATGAATAGACATGCAACATAAAGCAAAAGCTGCCCAGCATTTAAATGTTGATTTAGAATTTGAATGTCAGCATTATGAAAGGAGCTTTGAAGCTTCAACCTATTCATTACAGCTCTATGATAGATACTAAAATAGCCCACTGATCTCACTGGTCTGTTATGTTTTTAAATGGTATTCCTCTGTCTCACAGGCACATGGACTCCTTTCAACCCAGTGACCGTACGCTCCATCATATGTAAGTAGCTGCTGACGGTGATATGCCTGACTTACAAAACTCCTTGTTGTTCTCAGGTTGTTTATTTGCCTCCTCTCCATGACAACTGGGTAATTTCATTACGGCTTGAGCAATCTGAGGGCTGACACAAACTTATCTTTGGCTTCAGTAACTGCTGCTGTAGTGGAAACTTGCAGCCATCAATAACGGGAGGAGGAAAGGGCATCAGCAAGGAAACAAGAAAGTTGGTCTCAAAAGGCAGCTGCCGATTGCCTCAAACTCCAAATATCGATCTGTTTGCACTCATAAAACAGTTGTGATGTGCAGCTGAGGTTAAAAACTTTAAACTCTGCAGTGTAGTTAAGGACGAGGTTGGCAGCTTTTTAACTGTACTGCTATATGGTTAGGCTGTACCTCAACACAAAGAAAGCTAAATATTTTTTAGATTTTTAATCTCTATCTCTCATCTGGAATCTGAGAGAACATGGCTGTTTATTATCTACAGACCCCTGGCATATTTTGTGCTATTGCTTCCAGTTTAGACAAAAATATGTTAAAAATATCTTTCCCCAGGCCGCATATGTACTTTGTTCCCTTTTTGTTGTGTGACTTGCAGAGTAAATCCCTATAATTCTGTCGCCTCCCCTTCCTACTGTTCCATACTCAGTAAATCCATTGTTTAATGGTCCCCCAGCAAGAAGCATATCCTGTGATAACACTCTCTTTGTTGGGAGGTAATTGGATTGAACCGCATGAGGGTGAAGAGTGAAGTATTGGTGGGGGGATTGAGGAGTTTTCTTCCTCTGTTATGAGGCAGCAGTTAGTCAAGTGTGAGACACTTCTCAGCTCTCCGACAGCCCTTTAAAACTATATGTTTACCATTCATGCTTTCATGTCACAGGATCCGTCCCAGCTGTATGCTGTTGTAGAGTTGTGTGTGTGAGAGAGTGAATAATGTCTCTTAAAGTGTACTTTGTCCTCCCCCTCTCCTTCAGCCATGTTCGACAGGGAAAATAAAGGTGGGGTGAACTTCAACGAGTTCGCCGGAGTGTGGAAGTACATCACAGACTGGCAGAACATCTTCCGGACCTACGACAGGGACAACTCTGGTTTCATTGATAAGAACGAGCTCAAACAGGCACTGACTGGATTCGGTGAGCAGCAGCAGCAAAGTATGCTTGTGTATTTATGTTTGATGAATGTGGTGGAGGGCTCCATAGCTGTCACTAGGAATTCTGTGGGTCACGAGGTCAGATTTTGTCTTTTCAGTTGCTCTTTGTGTGTTTGGATAGACCAGCATAGTAGTTTGGAATTCAATCCTTAATTTATCATCACGGCTCATGTATTGTAGTAAATACTTGTCAGATTTTACTGCAGTTCCAGCTCGCCATTTACAATGTAGAACAAACAACAGGGGACAAATCCAAATTCATTATTTAGAGCAAGAAGCTTCATCTTCCAGTCAAAGCTAACACGATTCCACAGAAATGTAACTTAGCACATAAAATAAATAAATAAAACTGCTCAGTCTGTGTTTGACTTTGAAGGATTTCTCTTTGCCTTCGAGATCCTGTGTTCAGTGTTTGTACTGTCTAAAAGTGTCTGCGGCTAAATCCCTCAAGGGTTTTGTTTAAGTTCTGTAAATGCCACAAGAGCCATAATCAATACGCTGTTGAAATTGTCTGCAACAATATATTTCAGTTAAAGCTGAAGTAACTGCTCAGTGAAAAGTATGTATCATATTGACAGTGGCGAATGTATGCTTCATCACATGGCTAGATCTTTCGTTGTCCCCTCTCAGATCGAGGACTTTAGGTTGTTCCAAAGTCAAGTTTGTTTGTTTTAAAGTTCAAGTCCATGTCTGGTCACATTGTGAATGTCTTGTTTGCTGTTGTGTGCAGGCTATCGTCTATCAGATCAGTTCTACTGCACGCTGATAGAGAAGTTCGACCGTCAGAGGAAGGGACAGGTTGCCTTTGATGACTTCATCCAGTGCTGTATTGTACTACAGGTAACAGATTCAAAGTGAAATACAATAAACTGAATGTAACATGATTCTCTGTTGTTTCCCATGTGTCAGTGTCGTCAGTAGTTTATAGATGCATATTGATTTTGAATGCTTGCAGCAGTTCCAATAGTCATTTTCTGCAATATCAATACACTTGTGTCAGCTGCTCTTTCTTAGTCTCCCTTCTTGTTAATGTTCACTGCAGTCATTCTGCTTTTCTCTGCTACTTTCATGTTATAGCCTTAGCCTTCATATATTTTTTTATTTAAAAAATGAATGTCAGTTTTTCCTTAGTTTTGAAAATGGTATCAAATTTTAGTGAGGTAGTCCAGGTTTGTGACAACACTAACACGTATGCAAATGCATGAGTGTAGGACGTTCTTTGGTTTATTACTTGCATTAAGAGGCTGCTCGTGTATTCATAGGATTCAAAGAGGAGCTTTACTTATGCATATTTCAGAAAAGCATTACAGCCCTTCCTTTTAGATTATTAATCTCCAATTGAAGTTCCATTTGAGCCTGTATGTTTCCTTTCAGTCATTTCATATACATACAGTTGTAATGGAAGCTACCATGCATAACTATAATCTTACACTAGTATAGCAACTGAAGCAGGAGTGTGGTAAAATAAGAGTAGCTTTTGAAGTGAATCACTCAGGGTCTCACAATAGCTCTCAAGGTGTCAACCATCCACTTTGTTAAACACTTTTTTTCAGACCTAGATTTAAATGAATGACCTTGTGTTGACATATTAATGATAAATAATTCAAGCACTTATATTACTCAGTGACCCGGTGTTGAATGTCTGTTACTATGGTCGTAAATGATGAAATGTGATAATGATAATCATGAAAATTGTGATTGACAGTGTTAAACTTTGCAGCAATGAGAATGATAAGTTAAATCACTTTTCCCCCTCCTTTCCACAGAGGTTGACTGATGTCTTCAGGCGGTACGACACAGACCAGGATGGCTGGATCCAGGTTTCATATGAACAGTATCTATCCATGGTCTTCAATATAGTATAACGCACACGGATCAGCACAAAAGAGCACAAGTGGACACAACTGTGCCAAAGCTACCGGCACCTCCCGGATGTCTGCCATGGTGGACACTACAAGATTTTTTTAAACCTAACTTTTCGCCCTGGTTGGGCTGTTTCACACAAATTTATAAAATGAATACAAGAGGAACCTTGAAATACCCTCCATATGACAGTATTTGTCTTGAGGTACAACGACAATGCTTCACGTAATTGGAAAAAAAAAAAAAAATCTTGTAGTGTTTTGTTTCATGACAAATCTGAACTACATCTGTGTTGGGGTTGGGTAATGTTATGGACACATCCTGTCTTTCTGTCTGTCAGTCTAACTGTCTGTTATTGTCAACAAACTTTTTAATGTCTTAACTTTAATTGATACAATTAAAAAAAGAACTCTGTTGAGAGTGAAAATGATGCATTGTAAATATGGTTCAAGATGCATTGCATGTTTTTCAGGGAAATTTAGCCCCACGTTGAAGCATGCTTTCCCTTTCTAACTGTCTCTTCCTCAGCCCTGTTTTGCTCAAAGCCATGTTTACAAAACCGGTGAAAGCAGGTGATGTTCTGCTTCGAGATTCACTGACATGCCAGCTTACATGCCATATTTGTACAAACTTATTTTTAACTGCAAAATCTTCAAATGTTAGATCATATCATTTTTGGTAGAGGGTAAGCATAATGCCTTTTAGTATGGCTTATTTTTTGTGCATGATGCCTTAAAATGTGTAAAAAGAACACACGAGAGAGAAATCTTTTATTAAAAAATGGAAATCTGATGTGGAGTTTGCTTTCATCATTTATACAAAGGTACGTTGCATTGCAGAGGAAACAGTGACCTGCTAAGTGGCTTAATGTCGCCATCTGCTGTACGTTGGAGGTTTCTACCACCGCAATGCACCAATATGACTTCAGAACCTTGTGCAGTGTCCTTGTTTCTCTGGGGAAGTATGAAGGTGTTACACTATCAAAGTTGTGTTGAAGTTAGCTAACGTTAGCTTAATGTGTAAAGAGTAGAATAAATACTGCTAAATTGTCTTTAGTTGTTTGTAAAATACGATAAAGATTAATTTGTGTAATTTTTCAAGAGTAAGTTTCGACAATGGCGCTGAAACATTTCCGGACGTTGACACCAATTTTAGCGGCTAATGTTACCTGTCGCAGTAAAACGTCTGGACTGTCCATAAAGGCCAGTTTGTTGCCAGTGAAATCCTACAGCACTGCAACGGGAGGTGAAGACAGAGGAACAGGTATGTGTGGAAACATGCAGTAACTTTTTTTTTTAAAGATTTTTTTTGGCCATTTTGCCTTTATTGGACAGGACAGGTAAGCGTGAAGGGGGAGAGAGAGAGAGAGGGGGGGGGGGATGACATGCAGCAAAGGGCCACAGGCTGGATTCGAACCCGGACCGCTGTGGCAACAGCCTTGTACATGGGACGCCTGCTCTTCCACTAAGTCACTAGCGCCCCAAACATGCAGTAACTTCATGGTGACTGTAGGAGGCAGCAGAGGCTGCCATATTGTCAGTGCATACCTGTGGTACAGACATGACTCACCTGTGCTACATCAGTTATTCTGAATCAATGCTGTAGGTCTGTAAATCAAGATATCAATAACTTAAGAATTAAGAGCCGACACAGAGCATAAAAATGTCCACAGTTGTATAATTAAACATAAAGTAAGGTTAACTTTACTTTATCCTCTTAACTTAAAAGCCTTTTCTTGTCATTACAGGATTAATACACCGTTTTCATTGTGTAAATGTTGACGGGTCATTACAGGACAAACACAGGTGTAATTAAAAGTTGACCTTTCCAGACCAAATTATGTTACAAACACCCAAAAATATTGTAATGGTGGATGTCTATTGTAAATGCACACATAAATGATTAGTAGATAAGTAAATGATTAGATACTTTATCTGGTTATGTGAAGAAACTGACCGCAGACACCACTTAACAGTGAAAATGACGATCAATGCTCTGAACAGACCTGTTTTTAACAAAAGTTAAAAGTTTACTTACTTTTAATGGATAGTTAACTCACATCATTGGATAAAGTGACGCTTTAAAAATACGTTGCGTTTATATTTTCTACTCTATTTGTCATAATGACTCAAAATATCCTCTATTTCTCAATTATTTACAGAAAATAGTATGTTTAAATTTTCCTAAGATGAATATTTTGTGTACATAGTCAATATGATGTATTAAAAGCTGATTGTGTCATTAGAAAATCAAATCAGAGCAGTAATACCTCTGTATATTTTCCAGTGACAAGTCTTTCATTTGATCTTTTGACGTGTTTAAGTAATACAGCATCTCATCTTTACATTTAACACAGTTTAAACACAAATTGTGTACTTTAGCAGTTAGGGATGTCCGATCATATCGGCATGTTATTGTTATCGGTCGATACTGGCTTTAAAATGATACATTGGAATTGGCCAACATACCTTTTCTTACTTTGCACAGTGAATGAATATTACATATGTTAAAAAGCACTGCATTTCTTCATCTGGTGCTGGGCCATCACGATAAGAGCATGCATGTGTGATATGATGTTAAATCCACTACGGAAGAGACTTGATCACTAAAATTAGTTTGGGGAAAAAAGTGGATATATTGATATCATTTATCAGCCAAATGAGTTGTTGTATATCAGCATATTGTATATCAGCAAAAAATCCAATATCATGCAACCCTAATATTTTGCATTGTTTTTGTCATCATGGCTCAAAATATCCTCAATTTCTGAAGTATCTCCAGAAAACAGTATCTTCAGAATCTTGTGAGATGACTGTTCTGTGTACGTAATCAATAGGATGTATTAAAAGCTGATTGTATCATTAAAAAATCAAATCAGAGCCTGGTGACAAAACGTCCTTAATTAAAGACCACAAACCTATGCTTACTCTATGAAAACGTTCTGTTGTATATCACCTGACATCCATTTGAGTGGAATAGCGTCGTGAAATAGTAATCTAGTGTCGTCTGCTGTAACCCTCCAACATCCAGTTAAATTGCACGTGTTATATGCCATTGTTCCCATGGGGTCAAAGAGCTTGTCCCAGCCTTCATTTAATAATCTTGGTATGGACCAGGAAGAGACTCACAATGACCACAAAGAGATGCAAAGGACCTGCAAACAGATACAAAATAAGTACAAGAATGTGCAAAACAACCACAAAGAGACAGTCGACCACAAACCCCCACAGAATGACCTCATAGGGACACAAAATGATCTCATAGGGACACAAAATGAGGCAAAAAACGAGGCAAAACCAACACAAAACCTGTGTCTTCTGTGAAGGAGACGTGGTGGGCCCTTTTACAAATCTGCACCCAGGGGACCGTTTTCTCATAATCCGCCCATAACTACTCAATTAGGATTTAAGAATTCAGCTTGGTCTAATCAAGGCCTTAATGGCTGAAACCCAAGGCAGTATTTAACTGTTAAATAGCCATGAGATATTAAAGTCTCTTGAGACACAGTCCTAAACACCTTTTTTACACACCCGAGCAGCGCTTTATGCACACTGTTTTACATCTGATTTATTAGATTATCAAGTGGTTGATGACTAATTTTTAATTGACTAATCAATTCAGAGCTATTTTAAATTTCCAGTATAAAAAACAGGGGTGTAACGATACATCGAACTGGATTGGTATGTTGATTTTAAGATCGGTGATCCAATATTGTCGATGCAAAGTAAAAACCTTAATACATATCATCCTCTTTAAGATGCCTTTATTTTTAAATTCCCATCTCATGTTTGTGTCACTAATACGATCCAAGCACACCTCCTGCCTAAACAATCAAACAGTACTAGCAGCCTACTGCCACGCAGATAATACTGAGCAGCCAAAAAAAAAGACACAGGAGGTTATTGGTGTCCCTGAATTGAATCAAATCAAAATTATATGTTCGCAGACTTTGTGATATCAGAAAATTTCGGATCATTGTCAACAAAATCTGTATCATATCGTATTGTGATGAAACTTGTGATTAACACCCCTATTTAAAAAGTGTTGTGAATGCATAAAAATGACATAAAACACCTGTCAGAAACAATAATACCACTAAAATGTAATCCTAATTTTTAATCTGTGTTGCCATGCCGGCTCACCCTGAGCTGCTCAGACTCAGAGTTTAAGTCCTAAAGTTGAACTGTGAAGTGTGAAATGTGGTTCCACTCCCATGAGCACACTGTGCTGTGTGATAATTTGTTTGAGGTGAAGCAGAGTAGAAAGGGCTGCCTGAGACAAATTGCTTTTTTTCCTCCATCCTCACTTCACTGCGTTCTGTTTAGCAGTCCCTTCTCCTTAGAATAGCCTGGATGAGCGAGGTTAATGCGCTCAGTAGCTTTGTTTTCCTTGCTGTTTTTTCTTGGATGCAGTTGCCTCTGGCTGCGGTTGACAGCTGGATTCCCTGGGATGACCCTAAACAATGTCAGGTCAACTGCCTGCTGCAACCTCAAGCCACAATCACTGGCACACTCACACACACTTATAAACACAGAGACAGAGCGAGAGCCAAGGCCCTCACCTCAACCCAGACCATCTCTTTCATTGTGTCACTGTCTGTCACTCTTTCTGTTATCAAGCCTGTCCACATAAAACGATTTACATTCCATCTCCATCCCTCCTGCTGTGGAGGTTAAACTTCATGCCTCTGGGTCGGCCTCTTTCTAAGTGTTGTGGTCCAAATTGGTTTCTGTCTGTGCATCTTTATCATTCTCTGTCATTAGCTGCGGGACAGACTGTGGTCACCAAGCGCAGGGGGTCTGTGGTCACCGTGGCAATAAACCGGCCTGAGGTGCGTAATGCGGTGAACCAGGAGACGGCGAGGCGTCTGCTGGAAGAGCTGGAGGCCTTCGACAGTGACCCAGACTTAAACGTGGCTGTCCTGCATGGGAAAGGTAAGAGAACTGTGAGAGGTGGAATGGATGGGTGAAAATTTGAGCTTGAGTCTGGTTTAAAACTTGTTGAGAGATTTCGTCTCGAGTTACAGGCCAGCCAGCTGTCCTCAGTATCAGTCATTTTCCTCTAGGGTCTGTTTTCTCTTCCTCTGCTTATCTGCGCCTCATTTTTTAACATTTCAGCATTAAAACCGGTCATGGCTTTTTTTTTTGGAATATCATGAAATCCTGAGAGCATTGCACCTGGAAGAAATAGTTTCTGAAAAGTATGCTTATTTGCTCTCTTGCAGAGAGTTAGACAAGAAGATTGATGTAATTCTGTATGCTAAATTTGAAACTACTGTCAGCAGCTGGTTAGCTTAACTTACCCCAAAAATTGGAAACAGTGGGAAGTAGTTATTCTAGATCTGTGTAAAGGTACCAAATGCACCCACCAGCACCTCTGATTATCTTGATTGTTTATTCTGTACAAAAAGTCTAAAAACATGTTGGGGTTTCACCAGGTAGTATGTGTCGGACTATATCTTGGCTGGGAGCAGTAACTTCCTGGAGCCTCCACTGGTTGCTTGGCATATTTGCAGTGACGACAAGCTGCATATTTACTGTACAGAAATGAGAGCAGTATTGATCTTTTCATCTAACTCTTGACAAGAAAGTTAATACGCTTATTCCCCAAAATGTCAAACTATTCCTAAAGAGTAAATCAGGGATTTTGCAGCAGTCGTTGCAAGCTGGAGAATTTTAGACACTTTTTTTCTGTCAGAAAGTACTTTACAACTCCTAACTTCCTGGTCAAAAAAGTCAAGGAAACCCAACTCCTTAGTCCTGTATCAATTTAGTCACTAAAACTTCTCTTCATCCTTCCTCAGTCCTTCATCTCTCACTTTTCCTCCAGCACTTCACCTACCTTCTCTCCATCACATTCTTCCTTTGCATCTTTTTTTCCAGTCCTTAGATCTAGCCGAAATGCCGAGGTGACCAGACTTGTGCACACACAGAAAAAACACACACACACACCTGTGAGGTGGCCTGCACTGTGTCAGCCGCCCAAAGCAAGAATCATGCCACAGCTCCTAATACCTCTAAAAATAATCATCACACACGCTGAATGAACTCCTTCCCTCAGTGGAAATAATGTCTTCAACCTGGATCAACCTGCTGTATGAAGTGCACTGTGGCCTCAAGAGACACAAGTATATACTGTGTTTGGTACTTCAGAGGTGGGAGCCTCTCCAGATGACGACTGCTGAGTGCTACTAGTCTCAGCTGTGAATAGAAAACAGTGTGTGTTAGAGAGTAATTAGCTCGTTTTAAATGGGTTAGCAATGAGTGGCACAGTAGGTTGTTCCAGCAGAAGTGGCTCTTCTGTGATTCCCACAATGTCTGTAATGTGCTTTTAATCGTCCCACCACACATTCCTGTCAGCAGGTTGTCCTGTATTGCTGCTCCACTATAACAAGAAGACTGACCTTCAGTGGTGATTAGCAGTCTGTCTGTGCTATGAGATGACAAGCAGGGAGGTTTGAGTTTGGCTGTAGTGTTTCTGAAAACATAAGGAATCCATTTTGTTCAAATTAGCGCCAACACGATCACTCTCAGCTCTAATTTTTCAATGTCGATGTGTTTTTTTTACTTGTGAAATTAAGCGTAATTGCCTACTGCAGGTTTTGAATATGCTGGCACATAGTTGGAGTGTTTGGGATTCAGATTTCTGTGGGCGTTTGTGGTCAGGTACAATCTAGATGTCAACCTAGCTGTGTCACTACAGCTGCGCACGTGTTCAGCTGAACTGAGGTGAAGCACTTTTAATGTCTGTAAAGCCTCACTAGTCCCATTAAATACATATTGTACAGTCCTTTTTGTTTGTGTTTCTTAAATGTCAAAGTACAAAAAACATCCATGCAGTTTTACTTGTCCAAGATTTAAGTAATCAACTTAGTCGATAGAACCATTAGCCACCTTGCTGCATGTCATCGCGTCTCTCTCCCCCTTTCGCACTTGAGCTGTCCTTTTAAGTAAAGGCTTTTTTCATTTATAAATACATATGAAACTTTTAGAGAAATGGCTGAAACTCATATAATTATGTATGGCACATACTTTTTACCTTATTACCCTGTTAATCATCCTGCCACACCTCAGATTCATCCTGTGACCCCGTGAGGGCGTACACCACTGTTCACATTCTTTTGGTCACATCATATACTCTACAGAAGACATTGCCCCTGATAAAACTCTTTACAGCATGAGTATTTTGGGTCAAATTACCCTTTAAAACTCAAACTCTGAACCTACAAGTCTTCAGCTTAGTCTCCCAGTCCTTGCTTTTAGTGAACTAAGATTTTAAGTAATTCTTTATGATCCTCCATGAATGGGCCAGCTCTTCAGAGCTTCTGCTCTTTTTCCTACAAGGACAAAGGGGTTTAGGGAGCTCTGTCACATCGCTGCTCCCATAAACAGCATGACGCACTGTTTTTCTATAATTGCCCTGCGCTGACCCACAGCTGTAATCAAAGCTCCCAGTTGATGGGTGTTGCTGGCACATGTGTTCGTTATAATCATTTTCATTACTGTTACATTTCGGAGAGAGGAGGATTTTATGAGTCCCTGCCTGAGCCTGTGACATAGTGTTTGTAGGCCTCTTGGGGAATGTTGTAATTACCACATGAATCCAACGGAAGGGGCTGTGGTTGGAGTATGTTAGTCCTTCATTAATGAGCATATTGTGTATGTGCATATGTGTGTGAGCAAATGCATGATTTGTGACTATGTATTGGATTTGGGCTCTTAAGGGAAGAGGAGCATTTGTGTGCCAGCCAGCCCAAAGCAAGCTGCTATCCAAATTGCAGCCCTCGGACTCCAGCTCAACTTGTTGTTTTTTTCATCCTCATCATTTTCCCTTCCTCTCTGACTTTCCAGCTGCCATACTTTGTAATTTTGTGGTCTCCTCCAGGAGGGAATTTCTGTGCTGGTTATGATCTGAAAGAGCTGGCCAATCACACAGCCTCCCTCAAATTGGAGCAAGATGTCACAAAGGGTCCCGGTCCGATGGTGAGCGCTGTTTGTGTGTGCTTCAGAGGGTTATATCTATATTTCCTTATGATCTTAATGGAGGTCTGAAGGTTTCCACCAAAACATAAAATCAGATGAGGTGGTCAGTGGTGATTGCAGCTATTTTTAAGGATTTGAGAAGACAGGTAGTGGTAAAGATTTGGGTTTAGGGAATGATGTTGAATTAAGTCAGCTGTATGTGTTGTGCATGTGCAGAACGTCCTCACTTCTGGCACACTGCTATCACTTGACAAAGAAGGATTATAGCATTAAAGATGTACTGTAAACTACAAAAGCTGCAGCCTCCATAAAATCTGTCTCGATTGCATGTTAAGTCTTTGGGATTGAGTGGACCTCCTGTACAGAAAATTATAGCACTGCATCTCTCACAGTATACACAGTGCATCATTTGTTCAGCGACAGCCAGAACTTGGATCATTTGTTACTCTTTTCTAGAACATTTTTAGTAGATGCACCATGGAAACAGGGAGGTAAAACGCATGGAAAGGATAGTGAAAATATACATTTATATATAGAGGTGCTTCAAATATACCATACAGTGGTTTTATTTTACAGGAAGCAGTGTTGCTGCCTTGTTAACAATGTGTTCTTTGTCTGTGTTGATTTTCTGTGCCACAGCTTTGCATGTATATACTGTGTGTGTGTTTTGATGTACTAATCTGGTTGTTTCCTCCAGGGTCCATCCCGTTTGGAGCTGTCAAAGCCGCTGATAGCAGCAGTCAGTGGCTTTGCTGTGGCTGGAGGGCTGGAGCTGGCTCTGCTGGCAGATCTGCGAGTGGTGGAGGAGAGCGCCGTCATGGGGGTGTTCTGTCGCAGGTTTGGTACGTCTGACACCGCACGCTACTGCTGTCTTTACTGCCACTACAGTTTCGACTGTATTATGATGTACTGCTCTTCTACTAGTAGTGGTGGTGAAAGGACGCCAGTACTAAAATGTGACAAGTGCCATAACTAGTAGTCAGAAAGTTTTTTATCCTTCATTCAAGGTAGTTTGACTTTGACTTTTTTTTTTAAGGGAGCTGCCCAATACAGCCACAGTCTGAGCTGTTGGCCACTGAGCAGCTTCACTGGGTTTGAAGGTTCAGGGCCTTTTTCAAAGGCTGACTCCATCTGCTTTCTTTGCCTGGTTTTTCAAACAGACAGGGACAGCAAAACATAATTTAGTCACCTAAAAGAATCAATTGAAGTGTACGCTGTATTTAGACTATTGTTACTGCTTTACCTGGTCGTCACAAAGCACTTCCCGATTGGGAACTGAAGCCGCTATGTCTCTCTTTTCAAAGCCACCAGACTCCATTGTGAGCTATTGTGTGACCTTTGGAGCCAAACTAACATGACGTCCACAGCAGTACATTGCTCAGCTTCTGTGTTGGTACTCACGTCTGCTTCTCTAAACTTGGATAGTAAGATCGATAGCACACACTTATCAAAGGAGGCTTATCAGAGGCAGGCTAGGGGGCGTTACATGTAGCAAAGACATCATACAGAAACATACGTCAGGTCACATGGGAAAAACATTTTCAGAGGGGCTACAGAAAGTAGTATTTTGACGCTAAACCATGTGTCCGCTTTGACCGATATTTGAATTTTCGGATTTAAATACATAGTGAATGCTGCTGGGAAACTACAGAATCACATGAAAACCTTAAAAAATAATGATGAAGCTGCAGGTAACTCTGTAGTGGTAATGAGGGAAGTTGCTTTCTCTTCCCAAGTTATACTGCTGGTCCAGTGATTCAAACATAGTTCCTCAGGTCACAAACTTGCTTCAGCGAAACTTCAACAATAAAAACATTTATTTTTGCCTCTATTCACACAGGCTTTTTTCCCACTAGTGGTGCAACTATATTTATTATAACCACTGCCGCAGCTTTTATTTGAGCTAATATTACTCCATAAAGTACAGTACTGCCATGACAGATAACACCATCTGGGCCAGGTCACAATTGAAAAAGAGATTATTAATCTCAATGATCTTTTACCTGGTTAAATAAAGGAGATATATATATATATACACTTGCACCACTAGTTCAAAACTATGAGGGTTACTAAAACTACTGCAGCTCTTACTAGTAGTCGTAGTAATATTGGAGTAGTAGCAGCACTACCTCTTAGCACACTCAACTGTCTGACTACTTGAGACACGTCTCTACTTGTGCTTATAGTTGTATTACCCCAACTACTCCCAGTACATCTACTTTTACTACCTGCTACCAGTATAATGTCAGCTACTGCTTTAGCTTCTACTCTGTCAATATTCATGTTGCTAGCTCAAGGTGCTTTACCTACTTCTTTTTGATTTTTGTCTACTTAGAATACTAATGGATGTACTGGTGCTCTTTTAATTCTGCTTCTATTAATATTGCGTATACAATCCAATTACTGCTGCCAGTAGTTGTTCTGCTGCTACCACCGCCACCTCTCTTCCAACTCTTCACTGTTTTGCTGCCTGACCTGCCTTTGTGTATGTGCTCATCTAATTATATCTGTCCATGAAAGTATCCCTGTGTTTTTCTCTGCATCCACACATACATCATCTGTCTCCTAATGCCAGGAAGTCGACGCTGTTTCTATTTTTCAACTTTGTTACTCTGTCCTGTGTTATCACCCCAGCCTCCTCTTGTTTGTGTGCGAGGACGGAGTCGTAGTGCGATAACACCAGTGTCCGTGACCTTTTGGCATCGCGGCCAGAGTCTGCTGGGCAGTCTTGATAAGTAGGAGAGGAAGCAACCCACTGCCAGGTTTCCACTGCGGGGCCAAACAGGGCTTACATATTATTTATGTCACACAATTTCCTCATAAACAACTTTTTCCTTTTTTGGCATCCCGTAGCTCACTGGCATGGTTTGCCCGCTGACTCGGCTATAGTTTTTAAAAGAACAAGTAGTACTTTGGGTCTTCTGCTGTAAACACGTTAAGCTTATCCTGATCCCAGCGAGTCGTGGTTGGCTTTACAATGTAAAAGTGGCTCGTGCTGGACCGTTGCTGCACCATCTCTCATGATGTAGTTGTCATTGCTTTGGCCATGCTGCTTGAGGGTTTAGAATACAACCATGGTGTTTATAAATACAACTGTTGTACTATAATTTACTGGCAGTACTAGATTTAGAGTGTAAACATGCAGGGCTTATCATCTGAGGTCTGTAATTTACAGGAGAGCATCCTGGCAGTGCCCTTGTCTTTCTGTCTGTCTGACTGACTGTCTGTCTTCCCAGACAGTCTGGTGGCAAATCTTCAGTGCCAGGCCACGCTCCAGTCTCTGTGTACTGTGCAGTTTAGGAGCTGTTTCATCATATCTTGAAGAAAACCATGTTTATATTTCCCCTAAATTATTTATCAAAAGTTATAACATTACCTTAAAGGTATACTGTGCAGGAACTTTCAGCTTCTGTTTGTAAACAGTATTGCAAGTTAAAGTGAAAGCCAACCCCAGATTCTCTATATTGTGTTTTTTCGTTACCATGTACGCGATTTTTGTAGCTTCCTCCTTGGATGTGTGGTGCATACAAACTGGCACTTGGTCGCTGCCTCTGTATAAAACCCTGACCTCATCTGCGTGCTGTGTCCAGGAACATCCAGAGCACAGCAAAATCGAAGAAAACAAAACAATGCAGGCAGAGGGCAGAGTCTCTACAGATAAATGCACCGCCATGCATTTCTAGTCGGTCATAAGTGGTGATTGAGAGGGATATGAGTCTATTCATTGATTCCCAGGCATATCCTGCATAGCATACGAAAAAAAAATCTTCGTAATAGAGCTTTTTTAAGTGTTAAAATACGTATCTTACCCAGACAATATATTCTGTATGTTACCTGCTGTTACCATTCTTCCAGAAACAAAAAGAGAAGAATAAGGAAAGCACTACAGTGAAGATGGAAGTTCATATTAAGAGAGACACAAGAGAAGATGTTCAGAGTAATTTAAGGGTTATAGTTTTAACAAAGGATTATCAGTGCATCTCTGGACACAAACTTCTTTCAACAGATTTAAGAATCTCAGTGTCTGCACTGCGTGTCCCATTAGGGATGAACTTCAAACTTCAAACCTCTTCCATCAGCTCAAAACTATGTTTGGGAGGCAGAAATGAGCATTGCTGTGGTTTCGACACATTAAGTTGCACATTTCCTCCCAGTAATTAATTCTCTGCCTCTTGATTGCCACATATCTTCAGGCTTGTTTGTCAACACATTTGAGTCGTTTTCCCCAGCTTAGCTGAAACCACTGTGGTTTTTCAGATGTGCATTTAGTACAGTGATTATTACTTTGACTGCTGTACCCATACTCTGTGTAGCTGTAGGCTGCACAACCAGAATCTTCACCTTTTCAAGCCTGTAGTTAGTGTAGTTTAAATCGTGGTATGGCTGAGGGAACATTGAATGGGGCTGTAATCCAAAATGAGACATTTCTTATGAGGCTCTTACCTTAGAAAAAACAGACTTTACAGTGGAAAAGAGTACGCATTTAAGCTTACTTTATTTCCCAACATTAAACAATTGAAAACCGAGCTTCCCTCCCATTTTACATCAAAAGTAATGCTGCTCTGTGGGGCGCACAGTTTATTTAAAGATTCTGTGTTTCTTACAGATTATTTCCTTTTAATGGTTGATTTCTGTAACCATTTTGGGGTCGGGCACAGATGGCAGCAGCCAGAGGGAATCCCTGGTGGCTTTGGAGTCAAAAAACCCTCAGAGGCTTGCTGCAGTGCTCTGATGTGGGCCAATGGCAACCATAAGGATTTGACAGCTTTCTGGCACGTGATTGGCTGCCGAACCTGTGGCTTCCTGTCTGGGGCCCCTCTGCCTCGAAGAGGAGGAAATGAGAAGGAGGAGATGGTTGCGTCACAGGAGTCTGGTATTAGTGTCTGCTGCTCGTTGGATTTTGAGAGACCTGAATGAAAAAACCACTGTGCTTACCTAATTCCCCGATGTTATTTTGGTTCTTTAACCCAGAGGAACATTACAAAGCAAAAAAAAAAAAGTTGGCACCGGAAAAGGAAACTTAAAATAGTTCAGTAATACTTCATTCAAGGATTTTTCTCTTTAAATGGTGAGGCTAAATCAGGCAAGCATGGAGGTTGTCCAGGATTGTTAGGACAGTACTCCTCTGATTTCCCTGTTTGAAGTAGAGGCTGTTAAATGGAGACCCCTCAAACACACACCAATCAGTCATGTCAGTGTCTCCTCCCTCTCTCTTCTTCACAGTTTCAAGTCCTGTCTCATACCTGGAGGAGGGACAGGCAAAGAGTGCCAAAAGAGAAGAAGCCACATGTTGAATCGAAGTCAAACCTCCGTCCAAAGCTGACATAACATCAGCCAATTCAAACACCCGCTCAGTGAGTTTGAATCTGAGTGACATAGTCCAGTGATTACATCATCTCACTTTAAAACCAGCAGTCCTTCTTGAAACTTCAGGTTTCTTTTCCATGAAGAGTGAATGGACGGAGCAGTTGTGTGCAGAGACAGGAATCAGTCAACATTCAGAAAGAGTACTTCACCCACAAAATTATTTGTATATCACTCACCTCATGTTACGTTGAACTCGTGCAGAAAACTTTGCTCTTGCATGCCTCCACAGTGAACGAAGAATCCATAACACAGAAAACTATATCAAAACATCCTCTCACCCTTGTGCAGTGTAATTCCAGTCTCATTTATCATGTGCTTAGAAGAACTTCCCAAACATATGCATTTTACCTAAAACCTTAGTATTTAAAATACTTTGGTGTCAAGGCCTTTGCTCACTGAGCCCATTTTTTTCATCTGAAATTGTCGCCCATCTAAAAATAAATACCTCACACTGTAAATCAACTTTCGTCCATCATTAAAATGTACACAACAGGTTTGATTTTCTGCGTTTATGGCATCCGTCAGAAGCCTTTAGAGACGTTTGAGCAAGAATCAGTGATGATAATATGGCGGCGGGACACAGCCGTGACAAGACAGAAAGGGACGCACAGAATCATTTCACAACTCAGATAGCACACTTTCAACACATCAGATAGTAATATTCAGGTGGATGATGATGAAGAGGATGTGGAGGACAGCTCCGCCCCTTCATGCAGCTTCGGTGCCAAATGTAAGACAGGGAGGGATTGGTGACAGCCATATAGGTAACTTAAGTGGAGAGGCAAAGGAGGAAATGTGTCTTTTCATTTTGTCCCACTTGCCAATTTTCACAACGACTAGAGCAATAAAATGCATTGGAATCAGTGTGCAAGATTTCTGTGCGGATGATGGATTAAAAAACACATCAGACATGAAACAGACTCAGTGTGCAAAGGCCTTAACAGTCTCACACAGGGACGAGTCGTGCGCCTGGGCAGGTGAGTGCATTTGAACTCTGCTCTATGAAATGCTCAAGCAGAGTTCAAACAAATGCTTTTACCCAGGCACACTACTCGCATATGTGAGGTTTTGTATATGGATGTTTTGATATAATTTTACTATTGTATAACGCGGCCCCCTTTTTCTCCAATTCACTGAGAATTTTCTCCATTATTGGATTCTTTGTTCACCGTGAAGGCATGTGAGAAAAACAAGTTCACAAGTTCATATAACACTATGAGTGATGGGTACATGAATGTGGGTGATGTAAACCTTAAAGTGGATAAACTGATGGCAAGATATGGGCATCATTTTGGACAGTTACAGATAGCTTTGTATTAATCTAAATACAAATCATGCCAAGAATAATTTAAAAACTTTGTACCTCATATTTAGTCACTTTTAGGCAGATTGGGTTCCTGATATGATCTCATCATGTTTAAACTTAAATGTGATTTTGTGCTTTCCTATGAGGTGCTACATGTCCTTTTCATAGTTTAAGGCCCCGTTTGCAGCCTTGGTGGTCTTGTATAATGGTGCTCTGCAAACTAAAGAACACACAGCCTGGTATTAACTCAGTGGGCTAAATACATGAAATCAAGTTAACTGTGTGGCACTCATGTTTGACCTAGCCCAGTGCTGCTATTTTCCTAGTGAGCATTTCAAAGCGAGCTTCTCATTGAAGATCTGTTCTTTTCCCTCTGTCCATTTAGTCTGGAGCTGTCCGGAAATTGTTAATCCACGTCAAACTTAATCGCATTACCCTCATGGGAGGCCATTGTAGTGGGTTTCACTTTGATGTGGTGAGGATGCCAGCAGCAAACCAGAACACCTCAGTGTGTTGTGTTTCACACTCTGTTCTCAGCTTATTAGTAGCTGTAGATGTTGGTTGTAATGTCACATGGAGTGTGATCTCTTAGAAAAATTATAATCTTTCTGTTTTGGCTGCCAAAGTCCACAAGAGGTTCAGAGCTACAGAGCAGCACTCTTTCAGCTTGTAGGGATTCAGTGTTCATTTGACATTTCAGGTGATAATATATAGTAATAGTTGATATGGGCTTGAACCCAGATCTGTTCTCTCTTAAATATCTGCTGCCCGGTTTGATTTTACTGAATAGATGCTGGAAATTTCAAGACAAAGATGGTTGCATATAACAATAAACCACAATATGTGCAAATGCAAACAAACCTGATCTGCAGCATTTATTGCTGTTAAAACTGACACATAGGCTAACCTCTTTTAAAATGTTCATTTTTATGTTTTGTCAGCACAGTTAAAAGGAACCACTATATACATTATGTCATTTTATGTCTTATTATAAAAACATAAAGCTACAGTTCAGGGTTTTAAAAAGCCAGTGTGCATTATAGGTAACTGTTCTTTCAGTACAAGTTTGTATAATGACTAAATGTGACCATAAGAAGCTCTAATACTGTGATTATGGGAGCGCTGATTAATTATTATTATTACTGATTAAGAAACAAAAATACCTAAGAAGCCTAAGTTTCTGAATGAAACCATTTGTGATGACTCAGATAGGAATTTGGAAAGACCTGACTTGCTATCACAGACCAACCATGATGTATTCGTCTGTATCAAGAAGATAAAATACAAGGTTCCTTCATTCCTCCAGACTTCTGCTACACGTCAGTCAGATAAGCTGTGATGCTCTGATGATGCAGGAAGAGAACCACCTCCAATATCTGGTTATTAAACAATAGACTTTGCTGACTCATGTTCAGCCCTGTTAATAACAAGCCTCAGTCTTGACAATGGGCTTATCTGCTTTGAACAAGAAGGCAGAGGGTTCCTTTCCAAATGTTTGGCTCATTACTGAAGAACAACGATGACAAATCCACACTTTTGTTTTGCGGACACTAACTGATTATCTTGTATCAGGATCACTGCCAAACATTTCCCTCTATGAAACTTGGAATGAGGGATCAGAAGCCACCGCTCTCCGCCTCAGCCAAACATGCCTTTTGAGTTAAAGCTACTTCAATGAGGTGCTTCCAACCTCTCAGCTCCCATTCATGTGGGACAAAGCGCAGGTCTGTGTAAAGTCCCGCAAACAGGACACATCAGAGACGGGACTATCAGACAGGGAGAGGAGGGTGAGGGCTGGAGGTGCTGGAGACGAGTGCTGCGGATAAGACAGGAGATCCTTCCGGATGCTGATAGCGATGGTGCCAACAGCAGCACCAAAGACAGACTGGCTGGAGGTCAACCTGGCTCTTTATCTATTCTTCTAAGAGTCAGGCTCTGTCTTCCTCCTCTTCATTCCAGCTCCACGTGCCTCTCACTGATTTCTAGCCAGCCCCCGCCTCTCTCTGTCATTTCTTTTTCTTCCTTTTTCTGTCTCATGCTGTAATCAGAGTGATCATGCTGGACATGACATGGAGGAGCTCTTTGCACTAATCAACCTTGTGTTGCGGAGAACTAAAGCAATGATTCTGCACTTATCACTGGGTCCATGGAAAGACTGTGGGGGAGCTAAACAAATTTAGGGAAAATGAAAAATACGATTTGATTGAAAAATCTAAACAGATAAAAGTAATGGATAAATGGTTGACATAGATAACTAAAAGTAATGGCTAAATTTGTCAAACTAGTAAGCAAAAAAATGATTTAAAAGTGATGGATAAAAAATTTAAATAGTTAGCCAACTAAATGTATTGTACAATGATTGAAATAGAGTCATGGACACATTTTCGAAATATAAAACTACTAGTAATGCATAAACAGTTGCAATAGCTAAAAGTAATTAATAAATGGTCAAAAAACTATTATTAATGGATAAATTGTGAAAATAGTTATCTAGGTACTGCAATGGTGCAAATGGTTGAATTATAGAAAAGTAATGGATAAGTGGTTTAAATAGATAACTAAAAGTAGACAAACTGTTAAAATTGTTAGATAAAAATATTTGTAAATATGGTTGAAATATCTAAAACTAATATGGTGTGCCTCAAATTGGGTACTATGTTAGTACACTTACATGTAGTATACTGCATACACTATGCAATTGTGTAGTGCAAACATTTTGAAAATGTAGTGTCGTTGTGCACTTACCTGAAATGACAATGGCAAGATTTGACAGCTTCTATTCTTCTGTCCGGTGAATTGTAACTGAACATGCACAAACGCCAAACATAACTTACCGCAGTAGATCGTATAGCTTACACCACAACACATGTAACATCAGTAACTGATGATAACGTGGTTATCATCAGTCATCATTGGCCGCCATTTCACAGGTTTTAATTGTGTTTGGGTCCTGGCCCTTCCGCTACATAGGCAGCATGATGAGTCTGGGTGAGAAGTGTCCAGCATTCCACACTGGACTTTTTGATTGTTACGATTGCACTATCCAGGTACTCATAGTGCACTGTATAGGTATAAGTACAGAAGTATCTGATCTGAGATGCATCAATAGATAAATGCTTTAAATGGATATCTCAAAGTAATGGATAAATGAGTTCATCTGATAGGGCTGTGGGTGTACATCAGACAGTAAAGGTTGTGTGTGTGTGTGTGTGTGTGTGTGTGTGTGTGTGTGTGCTCTACAGACATACTTGTGTAGGAATGCCCTTGTGTGTGCAAGTGTGTGTAGTTCCATGCAGTGCAAGACAAAGCTCCACGGAGCAAAACCCTGGCTGAAACACTCTCAGTTGTTGTTTCAGTCAATATTGAAAAGACCTTGAACTCACACACACCCAGGCACACACCTGCGCTGCAAGAATCTGTGCTATTCATATAACTGAATTGCAGCAAAAGGAATTCAGCTGTCATTTATGTTGCTTTTCATCGGCTCGGGGTGCTCAGCCATACACTCTGTAATTTACATTTCAGTCGGTTACACTGCTGTAATGGGGGATGACTGAAAAATTGAGTGAAATCTAGTATTTGCAGACAGTGTAACACCCCCCTCCCCCACCTAATCACAGTCTTCTGTCTGTCAGAGCGCCATATGTGCTGACGATCGGAACCCAAACCAGGCCCCTTGGATTGGTCGCACGTGTATTAACACTGGTATTCCATGTATTCCAATTTAATTTATTTGAACGACGTGGAGAAAGAGAGTAGCTTGCAGAGTATGAATAGAATCACAGTATTTCCAAGACTCCCCAAAGAATGAGGGGGGGGGGGGGGGACCTGAAAGCTAGCATGATGATTTGGGGTTATGAAAACATGTCCGACACATGTGCTCTCAATAAGGGGCGGTCAAATAGAATCAGGGACTTGGAGGAATTAGGGAGTCGGGATTGTGGCGTGGAACTTGGGAGCGCTGAACAGTAGAAAGTATGCCAGTTCCAGCTGGTGCTCTTTAGAAATTAGGACAGATGCCAGAAGCTTACTGTACCTTGCAGTGTACTTTCTCCCTCTTCCTCCCTTCTCTCCTATCCCTCTGTCTCTCTGTAGACGCAGTAATAACGCAAATGTGTCCAGTGAGACTGAGAGTTAGGAGGAGTTTGAGTTTTCACGTACTGACTGAGAGAAAGCAGAGTTACAGTTAAGGAGTGAAATTGTTTCAAAACTTTGTTCCCCTGACGGCTGTAACCCAGATTAATGCCAGCAGTATATTATATATTTCTAAGTGTTATTTTGGCTGTTTTTACGCAGTTTAAGTGACGTGTGTGAACCCAGTAACACTGGCACACTGGCCTACATTCTTTTTTCACCTTTTTGCAGTTAAGTAATCCAAATTTTTGTCTGCCCACCCCCACATTCTGGATATACTTTTCAGCAGCACAGGAATCTCCATCTCTCCAAAACATAGGACTGCAACTAATAATTATGTTTATTATGATAGTCATTTTTTCTGATTTATTGGATAAACAGTCATAACATCAAGAAAATGATCCATTAAAATGTCTTAGAACCCGAGGTGACATCCTTTGATTGGCTGTTTTGTCTAAAGCCCAAAAATATCTAGGCAAGGCAGCTTTATTTGTATAACACATTTCTTACACAAGGGCAATTCAAAATGCTTTACAGAGCAATAAAATATAAAACATAATGAAGGATACAGAAAAAATAAAGAGGGAAAAAGATACAAAAGGTAAAATGAATTACTACATGATTTACAATTTTCCATTTTTTTTACCATTAAAAATAGCAAAAGTGCAGACAAGAGGTACAAAGATAAAAAGAGTATTTAAAATTGAGTTTCAAAATAAGGTTGCCGTCTTTACACGGTGGAGCAGGCAGTGTAAAAAAGGAATGTTTTTAGCTTTGACTTAAAGGTGGTCAGAGTCGGTGCTTGTCCAACATCATCTGGGAGGTTATTCCAGGTTGGTGCTGCATGATAGCAAAACGCTGCTTCACTATGTTTTGTTCTGACTCTTGCGATGGTCAGTAGGCTGGCTGCAGATGTCCTCAGGGTCCTAGAAGGTTCATACGTCACAAGCATGTCAGAGATATATCTGGGCGCTGGCATTTAATTTACAGTCGAATAAAACAGAAAACTGCAGCCAATGCTCAAATTCAAGGAGTTCAAATAAGATAAAATTTTGCTTTTATTCTTGATAAAAGCTTAAAACTGAATCTAATAGCAGATAAATCAACTGATATTTGAAGCCCAGTGTAAAGAGGACTTTCAGTATGTTCTGGTCTAAGGTGTATAAAGTGTAGCATAGAATTATCTGTTTGTGGCATATGTATATGATTGCGATACAATATGTATCATACATTTGCTTTACACTGAACATCTCATCTGCTTTCAGGAGTTCCGCTGATTGACGGAGGAACAGTGCGGCTTCCACGTCTCATCGGTCTGTCACGAGCCCTTGACCTGATTCTGACTGGACGACCAATTGGAGCACAGGAAGCTCTCGCCTACGGACTCGCTAACAGAGTTGTTCCTGATGGCCAAGGTATTGGAGTTATTGTAGATTCTGTTTATCAGTGCTGCTATGTCAGGGTGTCACACATAAATACATCACAAATAGTGACCAAAAGGTGTCCATCGCATCGTATTGAAAGTTGAAATTGAATGCTCGGTCAGATTCTTATGCTGTGTTCACACTACAAGCAGTGTGATCAACTACATTATCACAGTCACCACTGAAGAGTTGCTCCAGCGCTTGTTAATGTAGTTACATGATCACAAGTTTGTGCATCTGCTTGCCAAAAAGAGCCTCAATTAAATGTCCCCTAAAGCTGTATTTCGTCAAAAAAATATCTGTGCTTTAAACCCTATTTTAACACCACATTTCACCACCCCATTGTTTCACTGTGTGCACCACAGTACGCAGAAGGTTATCATAGCATCAGCTAAGTAACACAGTATGATTGATTGACCCTTCACCATGTCATTGGAGCACTGATAAAAGCTGATCCGCAGTGACAAGTGTCGGGCATCAGTTTGTAGCTTCATGTCACTTCCATGACTTGTAGCCTGCTCCTGTGTCGCTCGTAGTGTGATTACAGCTTGAGGCTTTGTTACTTCATTTTTAATCCGATGTTTCCTAATCTAAATTGATTGATTTTTATATGATTTAAAATGATATTGTCATCTGTCTAAAACTTAACCACTGTCGCCATGGCCAGATGTTTCTGTTTACAACACAATAACATGTTGACAAGTGGGAGGTAAAGACAAAAGCAATTCAGGAAACTTCTAAATTATTCTGGTCCAGCACACAAGGCACGACAAGTTTATTTATATAGCTCATTTCAGCAACAAGGCAAATTAAAGTGCTCTTCATAAAACATCAAAAACATTGAGACAAAGTGCAGAAGAAACACATAATGCAACCAAGAACAGTCATTAAAGACAGAAAAGTTCTCAGCTTTAATTTAAAAGAACTGAGAGTTGTTCCAGATATGTGGTGCATAAAAACTGAACGCTACTTCTCCATGTTTTGCCCTGACTCTAAGGACATATAGCAGACCTGTCCCAAATGACCTGAGAGTTCTGGATGGTTTATAATGTAGCAGAAGATCAGAAATGTACTAGGGACCTAAACCATTCAGTGCTTTTTAAACCATCAGTGGTATTCTGAAACCAGTTCTCTGACAGGTAGGAAGCCAGTGTGAAGACCTCAGAACTGGAGTGATGTGATCCACTTTCTTGTTGTCAGTAAGGACTCGAGCAGCAGCTTTTGAATCAGCTGCAGGATTGATTTTTTTTTTTTAGGGAGACCTGTAAGGACACAGTTAAAGTTGCTGAAGATAAATACACAGATTTTTTTTTCAGATCCTGCTGAAACATCAGTCCTTTAATCCTTGGTGTATTCTTAAGATGACAGTAGGCAGACTTTGTAATTGTTTTAATGTGGCTGTTGAAATTCAGGTCTGAGTCCATGATTGGCTTGGTCTTAACACTGCCAATTGAAGCTGAACGCTGACTTTTAATGGTTCCTTCTTGGCTCCCAAAACAATTACCTCAACTGTAGCACATCCAGTTGTTGATTTGTTCAGTGCACTCACTCTTATTCTTTGTATTAGACCGCAGTCTCCTGGTGATATGTAAATGTGTATGTCGTCTGCATAATTATGGTAAGCTAATTTGTTGTTTGCGAGCCAATGGAAGCATGTAGATGTTAAACAAGGATGTTAAATGTGTGTTTACAGTGTATAGTTATTATTATTACAGGATATTTGATAGCAAATGGTAGAGATGTGAACACCAGATATGTGGGAGGTTGGAAATCCTCTGTCTGTGTGGGGGAAGTAGAAATCATTATTCACTGTGAAGAAAAGTCATGTCGACACCACATAGAAACAGGCCCGTGACCCATTTTCATTCAGGAAACACAGTTTTTAAGAAACTGTCTTGTAGGTAAGATCAGACAAAATCACATATAATGCAAATTTGTTCCAGTGAATCTGTTTTCTTTATTTGGCTGCAACCCTGCACTGAAGCCATAACTCAACATTAGCACTACCCTCTCCTCACTCATTCAAGCTGCAGTCTGAGGATTAAGTTATGCACGCATATCAATACGGCATTTCCTGTATTACATTAATGCATGAACGCTCTCATATCCTTAAATCCTGAAAAAGCCTTTCCATGTGCGAATCCCCCTCCCCTCTCCTTAGACGTTAGAAGAAGATTAGCTTAATTCTTTTAGGAAGTTCTTCTTCCCACAGTCAAGTCTGGCCTAATTGGCCTCTCTGAGGGATGATCACATAGTGTGGGTTTAACATCAGAGAGAAGCGATGAAGTAGCAGCTCCCCAACACATATACACTCACTCAGGGCATCAAAGTGTGACATCATGGGGAGTAGTTTTTTTCCATAGGACTGATCTGGATGTGGTCCAGTGCTTTCATGTGGGTGAGGAGGCACAGTAGCATGGGTAGAGATCTCCATCTCTTCCAGCAACAGGATGAAGAGCTGGAGATTTTGTGATAAAAGAAAGGGTTATTAACACATTAACCTGTATGCATTTCCTAGTGTATGCATAATGTTCTGTATGTGTTGTGTCACTGTGTTGGACTGACTTCATGTTGCGACCACAGCTTTACAGGCAGCCCTGGAGTTAGCAGAGCAGATCAGCTCCTTCCCTCAGCAGTGTATGCGGGCCGACCGGTCCTCAGCCATGTACAGCTGCTACGACGCTCCCTCCTTCACACAGGTATGAGGGATGCAGGAACTTTACATTATTATACCAACATGTCAGCTTTATTTGACATACAGTACATACAATGTAATATCAAAGTACAGGTATATTCTCTCTTGGTATTTAAAGT
Source organism: Epinephelus fuscoguttatus (assembly GCF_011397635.1). Taxonomy (NCBI): domain Eukaryota; kingdom Metazoa; phylum Chordata; class Actinopteri; order Perciformes; family Serranidae; genus Epinephelus; species Epinephelus fuscoguttatus. The sequence continues at coordinate 27,668,341 of NC_064772.1, read as the reverse complement.
TCCTAAAGCATTTTCTGCATGAGAGATTATTTTTTAATTTTTGGTTTATTGTCACATACTGTGTTGGTCACCCAAACTGTAGCTCTTTTCCAGTTGAATTTATTTATTTGGTTTAGTTACTTCGGAGTTCTTGCACACCAGAGAGTTGTATAAGCAGGTGTGTCAGATTAAAAAAAAAACTGAATGTGAAAGAACCAAATAAAGTGCACAATGTTTGTTCACTTTTTCAAAGTTAATATTTCTGACTTTTAATGTAGTTTAAATATTAACCATCAAACAGTTCATGATATTTTCCCTCTTTCCCTCAGTTTTTAATTGGTTTTATCTGTCTCGCTTGGTCCAGGCCATGCAGTATGAGATTGACAACGCAGTTCCCGTCATCCAATCAGAAGCTGTCGCTGGGGCAACCAGGTTCACTACTGGAACAGGAAGAGGAGGAGAATTCTCCTAGGATTTTGTTTGCAGGGGCCTTGTGAATTGTGTTTTTCAGGTGATCTAACACATCTTGTTGCATCCACGTTGGAGATCCACGGCTTTCAGACCACATAATGTAAACATTTTTAAAAAGAGAACTCAACCACATAACAACACCGAACAAGCCCAGTCAATTTCTGTTCTGTTTTATGAGTGTTTGATGCCTAGATGATGAAGCCAGTTCATTACCCAGCCAGCTATATTAGCTTGTTACCCTAAGCATCACTTCCTATATTTCAGAAGTAGGTTATAGTGACTAGTAGATGTGTGAAATGCAAGAACATAGCTGACTTTTTTTAAGTAATGCAACTCTAAAGCCTGTATTCAACAATCAGAAAAGGCTGAGAATGTTCATTTCTTTCACCCTGCTATATTTTTAGGTTTAATTATTACTTTTTAGGTTTGTTTTTGGAGAAATTAGATCTATTACACCAGAACAATAAGACAAAAAGGTTAAGTGAGTCTATGGTATATTCTGAAACCACAACTTGCAGTTGTTGTACAACTATCAGTCGGCAAGCTCCACATTTCATGTCGCAGTGTCTTTTCAAGTGAAGGCTGTTTGGACCCTGATGGTTGGGAGGGAATGGAGCTCCAGATCGAGCATAGAGACAAAGCGCATAAGTTCCACCCTCTCCGAAAAACAATAAATTGCTCTCTAATGACTTTGTATTGGTGAAGGTGCCTCCTTATCATTCATCTGATAGCAAACAACACAAAAATGCCTAAAAGCTGCTTTGTGGTGGGACGCACTACCAACAGGGGAGAGAATCCATGATTAAGTTTTAGAAACAGCAGAACTGAAAAACTGAGATCCTGACACTCAGTATTTCTACATGCAGCTAGCATTTTGCAAAATTGGCCAGACAAAGTGAAGAGGTTAAAGCTAACTAAGCTGTGTAATGACTGTTTTTAATCTTTGTTGGGTTAAATGATGATCATACCTGAAGATTTGATCAAATAGATTTTAGTTAAATATCAAAGTATGTCACTACTGGCCATTCAGTGGGAACATTTCTCCAAGATAAGGAAGGTGAGGAGAAGGGACAATATTGAGTTGTCAATGTAAATTTTCCTCTCTAGTAGACAAAAGGTGCTAAAATAGTCCTTTGACTGGCTGAGATCCGTTTTTTCGCTAGCTACAGGCATTTTGTGAGCATTTCAGCCCTTGGTTGCACACTGTGGTACTGATAGTTTTCCCCTCTGGTGGGCGTGTTTTTCAGAGGATGATGCTTTGCGCTCTGTCTCTATAGACGAGGGCTTTAACTTTTATTTTCTTGATGCAAAACACACACGCAGCTATCTTTTCTCCTTGCCAAAACTAGGCTTAACTCATGTACCAGCCTGTTATTCTGATCTTTTTTATTTGAATTCTAGATATACAGATTGTTTAAAGAAGTCTTGCACCTTTATTTTTTTTCAAAGCAGATCATCAAGGAGAATCACTGAGAAGTCTTTATGTGCTGGGCAATGCAGGGCTATAGGAAGGCTGGAACCACAAAACTAATCCAACACAAAAGACTAAAAGGCATCAAAAGCAAGAAACCTGCAGCAGCTCGCCATTGTTCCTTTGAAAAACACTTGATTACTGGGATAAGACGTGTGTTGGCGTACATGCGCGTGTGACCTAGTAACCATAGCAATATACTGTAATTATTGCAGAAGATTCAGCATTTTCTGTCAGATCTGTGCCAGGTGTAAGCATTCCTATGGTTTTGGAGCACGCTTCCCCTTAATTTTGTGTGTTGGAGAGACGTGTGTGTGTGTGTGTGTGTGTGTGTATCGTACTTAAACACAAAACACACAAAAATCTCTGTGTGTGCAAGTTTGTGTAAACTCTTTTGTGACCTTTTAATGCTCTTTAATAAAACTGTCTTGCAGGAATACTGAAGAACTGAAACCAAGCTGTATGGTGATGTATGTGTGTGTAAAAGGGATAGATAGAGACAGACAAAGACCTCATTAGGTCTAGGAGGTGTCCTGTCTAGACAGTGTGATGACAGGACACAGAACCTCTGTTTAATGTTTCCTCCTCCTCCCTCTACTTCCAATTCACCCAGCACACACACACATCACCTGCTCTGCTGCCGGGGATGCACACACATGTGCACACACAGTTGCTTTATGTCAAGCTAAATGTTAAGGACATATAGAAGTATTTGAGTGCTTTTTTCAGTCATTGTCAGCCTACAGTGTGCAGCTTGTTCATCACAGGAATGTTGTGATAGCACTGGAGAGCACCAAGGAAGAGGAAGCTGTGGATGCTTTTGTGCTGACTTGTTTATTGAGTATGACACATACCCAAAGTTAATGCTCCATGAAGTGTTTAAAACATGGATTCCATGCTGTGTGTGACCATGAGCTGACTCAAATGAGGCGGTATAAATCCCCTATTTCCTTTCATAGTTTTATCCGCAAAATGACTATTTCCCTGTCTCTGAGTTTAGTGCCAGAGCCAAAAAAGCATCTTGAGGAAACTCAACCCTGTTGCTCAAACGCAGCTTAACCACTGAATCTGTGTTATAAATCAGGGATAAGCTCTCATTTAGGTAAATGGGAATTTTTAGTCCAAGAAAAACTAAAAAAGCTGATAAATGACATCCTGGTTCTCAGTCAACCCAGTAGGGCGTCTTCAGCCCTCGTTCTGTTATTTTAGAGTTTGAGCTCTCGGTTGAATCTTGAACGGGCATGCGCATAATGCTGTCGCAAACAATTCTCAAGTCTTTGCACATTATTTTTAAACTGCACTGACAGGATTTCTGCTTGGTATACAGGAAAAGCTTTTTAAAATCTGAATATCTGCTGGTGTGGTATGAACTACAAAATGCTTGCCAGAAACATTAAAGAAGAATCTGCATAAGTTGTAATGAATGGGCAACAACATGCAAAAACAGCATTGTATGTTAACACGCTGTAAATGAACTTATTTTAAGTTTTAATATGACATTTAGTTTTAGCTTTGAGGTGTATTTGAGTCTGAGAGCGACCAAGCAGTTAGTGTGTGTGTGTGTGTGTGTGTGTGTGTGTGTGTGTGTGTGTGTGTGTGTGTTTGGTGGTGGTATGTGTAGCTTTGATGCTGGTTCTCACTCTTCACATGCAGATAAGATAGGCCCTGGCTGCAGCAGCAGCAGTAGCAGAGACACAGAGAGATATGGACACCTTTGGACCTTATCACCAGGACCATCACAGTCTGATGGGGCCACAAAGACACAACACAGGTTAGGGTGAAAGGAATGATAGGAGGACGTGGAGGGAGAGATGGAAGTTAGGATTTAAAAGAATTTCTTTTCTTTTCATGGACTTAAGGGACATGTGCAACTGCTCTCTGTTAGTATTCTTAACTTAGAATTAAACAATATTTTTAGACCTGCAAGTATAGGCCTACTATGACATTTAACAGCTGGCATTTTTCTAATTGGTGCGATTTGTTCACAGAGACAGACTTGGAGGTGCAACCTATTATCCAGCTGGTTTCGATGTTAAGCTATACAATTAATTAGAATACTTAAGACGGTTTATTTCTATAGTGTTTAAAGGAGATCGGGTCAGTTTTCCTCTGTAGGTTGCTGTGCGTCATTGCTTGCTGTTTCCAACTCCATCGTCAGGGGTCGTGCCTCAACTGGGCAACATTTATTCTGCTTGACCGGAGTTGACGCACGCCTTGACTGTGGATGTGTAAAGTTGTAATCCATGCTTCATTATGGCAGGTTTGACGGTTTCGTGCCGGCTTTTCAGAGGAGTAAGTGTTCCAAGAAGGCGCAATCATCCAAACCTTTGAAACAGAAGTGTAACCATAAATTTCGGGAACATACTCTGTAAACTGCTTAGAACTAAAACGCAGCTGGCGAATCTGAAGTTAAACTCCAATGCTAGTGATCACATACAACAGCTAAACAAAAATGTAAAAAAGATGGGCTTATGGTGGAGTGATCATATCACAGAGACTGTGAAAGTGTGTAACAGGAACATTATGAGCAATACAATTGCAAAGCAGACTATGTTGGCGTTTTTATTAGAATGGACAGGCTGTTATTCTGCAGCGAACAAAATATGGAAATATGATGTTAGAGTTGTCCTTGTAGCCTGGAGAGCTCCACCTCTGGCTAAGTGCGCACGGAGTGGGCGGTTTCGGAACACACACACACACACACACACGGACGCACACATACGGTACACGTGCACGCGCGCATATTATGGACTGCAACCTGCTGATTCCTGTTAGACTCTCATACACAGCCTGTAGGGGTAGGTGACCGTCACAGAGACCACTTCAACTATTAAAGGGCGGCTTTTGTCAGTGCGCAACGTTTGGAAATCTTGTCTTTTTGGAGAGCAAACATATCCGCTTCAGTAAAATGGCTTCTTTCAGAGGACTTGTCAGTCTTTTATTTGTGAAATTCGTGTCAAGCGGTGTCTTTTGACCGACTTACCGGAGCGCTCAGAATAAAGTTTCTCATGGTGCACTTTATCCTGAAGCAGCACAGCGCGCTACCGGAATCAGAAATGAAAGCAGGACCGACACTATTTTGCGCTTTTCTCTTTAGGAAGTATTTCAAATGGCTTGATACACGAGTCTTTTCTCGCTTTTGATCTGCGGCTGCGACAGATAACCGCGCACTCGGACGGACTTTGGTTCCCATTACATCTATTCTACATTTGGACACGCGACTGAAGCTCCAAGCCAGACACACTTGGGACTCCGGAGAGCACAGCGGGACAACACCATGACCAGCTGCTGGCTTGCCTTGGTCGGATTGTGGTGGAGCGCTTATTACTTCATGTTCCTGGTCGCGGGGAGTAATTATTCACTGGATGGAAACAACGAAGTGCACCCGGGTTTCATCCACCGGCGGCTGCGGACGCACGAGAAGAGGGAGATGCAGAAGGAGATCCTGTCCATCCTCGGGCTGCCGCACAGACCGAGACCGCATCTGTCACATGGAAAGTACAACTCCGCTCCACTTTTCATGTTGGACTTATACAACACCATCTCTAGCGAGGAGAAAAGCCAAGTGGAAGGCATGCTGGACCAGTATCAGTCCATGCGGACGACCCAGAGTCCTCCTCTGGCCACATATCAAGAAACTGCCTTTCTAAATGACGCAGATATGGTGATGAGCTTCGTTAATCTAGGTAAGATAAGTTATTTTTTCGGTGATATGTTTTGTGCGTAATTGCGCTCCTGTGAGATATTTTTAATTGTCCAATTGTTGATGAATCAAACAGAAAATTTCAGTTTGCAAGAGCAATTAAGGGTGAACAGGTGTTTGGCACAAGTAAAGTTGAAACGGAGGGTCTGAGAAGAATCTACAACATGATGTAAATTTATGGGGGTATGGTTTTATTAAAATGACGCACGAATTAGGCTCCTGTTGATCATAAAATAGTTTTTTTCCGCACTGGACATATAAGACACCTGGAGCTCCTAGTTGACCCACATTTTAATTTAAACACAGGACACTGGCGCAAAAAGACGCACCCGTCGGCACGTTTAATAATGGATCATGGACTAGCTCCTTGTGTGAACCGCGCAGAGGCCACATACTCCCTCATCTCCCCTGTGGGTTAGAAAAACTGATGAGGTTTGTATTGTTCCGGAGTAATTTATTGTTACACGTCCTCTCTCCGGGTAGATTGGCCCTCCTCGGCTCATTTATAGGACCGAAATTCTGTGGTCAGTCTTGCTGTGCAATGTACTCCATGATTTATGTCTTCGCGGGAAAAATAGACTTAGTATCCTCAGCAAACCATCAACCACCACCGCTGGTATTTGTATATAAAGGGCTATTCCTGCCGTTGACCTCCAGCGCAGTGAGTTGCGGTTTCCGTGCGTAAATTGCGTCGCATTGTTTGTGTTACCCGAGCAGATTGGTCTTTAATTAGCTCCAGTGACGATAAAGAGGGACACTTTAATCATAACGACTTTGGAACATAAAAGCCTAAAGGCCTTCCTTCCATTAGCAGCTCCAGTGTTTACTGGGAGACTCTAAACAGAACGCCTGAAGATAAACAGAGGCACTGCCAGAGTCAGACACTGGTGGACAAGGAAGCTTAAATCCAGATTGATTGTCATTCTTCTTGGGAACTAAGGGCATTGTCATGATCTGGCCATGAAAACAGTGGGAATGTGTCACTGCTGAAGAATGTAGTTTTTTCTGATTAAGGCTTCTCTTGAAACAGGAAGTCCATTAAATATTTTATCCCTCACCTTTATAAACCATTTAGTAGTCACCCAATACCACACATGAAGAAGAGAATTAGGTTTGGAGTTCTTAAAAAAAAAAAAAAAGCAAGCGCTTCTCTACTTATTGGTCCTGTGAGTATTGGTGTTGCAACATGTAGTGATGAAAACCAGATATTCAGACAGAAGGAGGCCGTCGTTTTGGTCTCAAATATCGAAGCCCCTCTGTTGGCTTCTGTGTGGGGGTGTGATGGTGGCAGCGTGGTGTTTGTGTGTCTGTGGTTTTGGTATTCCTGTGCTGTGTCAGTTTGAGTTTATTCTGTGTTATTGCACATCTGGCTCTCCACTTTGATTAATCGCGTCCTGTGCATCTTTTGACGATTCCCTCAGATTTCTGCGGTGACCGGGGGATTAGGTTGCCATCTCCTCCAGCCGTACACAGAGTCCTAACCGCCCTGGAGGAGGGACGGCTTCCTCCCTGAATGTGATTGTAATTAATGTTGGACAGGCCAAGGCTTTCCATCTGCTTTGCAAATAAGGCCTTGCACGACTACCGTGTGTCATCGCCATCCGATTAGTTTTTAATGTGTCTCTTAGTCGATTCGAGCGGTTTGTGTGGAGCGACTTAGAAAGCTATAGTAGAACAGAGGCCTGAAACACTCCTGGGTGGTCCTTCTTGTTTCTAAACCGGCCTAAAAATCTGGATATCATGTGTGGCCAAAGTGAAACTACAAATTAGAATCAAGATAAATGAAAGGAAGGAAAGCGAAGAAGCCAAACAATCTGTCTGAAACAATTTGAAAAATATGGAGCAGTATTAACAGGCAGAGCCTTAGGCAGGCGGTTTCATTGAAAGGCACCTTCTCCACCTAATCTGTGTTTGTGAAGCCGAATCAAAGCAAAGAAGACTGCAGCAGCTCCGTTTACACTGATGATCTGATTTAAAACTGGAGTCACCTTTTTACATCAGCAAATCCTCCCTGGGCGTAGATGTAAGAATCTCAGACTTTAAACTGACCCATAGCAAATAAAACGATGACAGTGATTTAAGCCTCGGTGTGAACTGATGTCTTTCACAGCCAGCTGCGGCAGTAGCGCAGATAGAGAGCTCATTTTCTGAGGGTATTCTCTTGGGGTTCAGATAGATTTAAGAGCTCCTGCGTTACATCCAGTCTCAAGTGCTCTCTGTGAACCATATGCCTCTTTTCCCCCACCTCTCTGCATGATTCATGTAGACCTCTTGTTCAGTCATCCATTCTCCTTAGCTTTCATCACTTGTTCAGAATGACCCATTGAAAAAAAAAGAGCAGAGCAAGTGGTGGAAAACTTCAAATTGTGGGATGAGAAGCATATTTTCCATCTCCTTTTTCGTCTTCATTCCTAGAAAAGCATGTTCATCACTGTTTGCCTTGCGGACGTCCTGCTTTCCACTGAGGTCTAGTGAAGTGACACTGTGTGCCGAATGACTCATGCTGTGTGACACGCTGCAGCTCCAAACATGTCCTAATACACACCAGGATCCTCGGGTAATGGTAGTCACTGTTAAAGGTTGCCTGTAGAGTTTTAGACATCTAGTAGTTCTATGGATCTGTTTCTCTATGAATGGGTGCCCGTTTTGTTTATCTCATGAATGTACCATGTGAGTGAGGCATATGCATTCCTGCCAAGATATGCAGTTATGTGCCAGCAGAGATAGGGAAGAAGACTGCAAGCTATAAACACTGGTGTAAACAATACAGGATTTAAAATACTTGAGGTTGTTTTATGAAAAAATAAATGCTCTTGGCCTGTTTGTAAGATCTCAAAGATCGTTTTGGTGAGTAACACTAAATGTAAATATGACTTTTGTTTGCTTACAAGAAGACTCCAAAGGACCTCTTTTAACTAGAGTTTAGGGCTGGTACACACTTGGTACGTGTAGATTTTAAAGATCCTCTCCTTTCAAAAATGTGCTTTTCTACTGGTTATGTCCCCCTACCATGTCTGACCTTGACTTTTCTGAATTGTGGCTGTGCTAAATTTGTCACCAGAGAGGTGTTTTCACATTCCTCTATTGAAGGGGGCGATGTCTGTGCACTGCCCTAAAAACTTAGCTCCAAATGTACCCTGGGCAGCGAGATTAGGTATGCCACTAATTTGAAAGCCAATCGCTGTCTGATATGCAACTGTTGTCAAAGAAACCTGAAACCTCCAGTGCAGAGTGGACTTATGACACGCAATGTAAAAATCTCAGCAGTTAGAATACATTTGGTATGATGGATGCGCTGATTTGATTTATTTTAACAAATGTTAAAACAGATAGTACTTGTTTTGTACACAGTTCTATAAGTAAGTAAGTCAGTAAATAAAATTTATTTATACAGTGCTTTTCGCAGACATAGGTCACAAAGCGATTTACAAGGGCAGTTTACAACAAGAAAGAAATCATAGGGACAAAGTAACTAATGGAGCCACATTGAGAAAAGTGCACAACTAGCAAAACTATTCGCACACACACACACACACACACAAGAAAAAGTAATTCACATTATACAACAACTGTGCACAAAATTGAAACAACACATCTCTGATACACACAAGTTATTCGAACAATTGTCTTAACAGGTGTGTCGTATGCAAGCTTTTAAGAGGAACCACAAAGTCAGCAGACTGTAAGGGAGCAGACAGAGCATTCCAAAATTTAGGTGCTACGGCCACCAAAGCTCGATCTCCACGTGTCTTAAGGCGAGTGCAAGGGACAGACAACAAATTTAGCGTATTTGGTCAGAAAGAGCGAGATGAAGAATATGTTTGAAGTAGTTCAGCTACATAAGAGAGAGCCTGACCGTGTAATGAGAATGAGAGTTTTGAACTGGAATGTAGAGTTTTATGTAGAGTTTTTCCTGTTGGAGGGCCACAGAGCTGCACGCAGAGCAAAAAAACAGAGACCAGCAGCGTAAAGCTAGAGAAGAACTGAGTGGTGCCAACGCAGGCTTCTGTGGTCACTTTAGCAGCTGCAGTTGATTATAATGGACGCGCTCTGCTGTGGCAGGCGAATCGTGCCGCATTTGTGTCCCATGTATTTTGGCCATTGCATGAAACAGACACATAAATGTACTTACAGAAATTTGTTGAAGTATATGTGCAGAAAATCCTGACAAGTTTTAAGCACAACTGTGTCTTTTGGAAAACTCCTGTTGAGACGTATTTAGCGCAAAAAGGATGACCTGCCCTTTTCAGATTCTGGTCTCTGGTCACAGACTTTTTTTTTATAAATCTCTCACAAGGTAACACATTGTGAAGTGAGTGGGGAGACACTGACCAATATTAGTAAGGTGCATCCCAGTGGAAAACAAATAGAAGAGGTCAATGCTCACTCAATTAATGAGGGGTGACACATTGCTAAACAAATATCAGCAGCCACCATGAGGACTTTAATAGCCAGCAGCGGAAATTTTTCTATTCCTATCAGGTTTGGTTTTTGTGGTTGAGCTGTTACCTCGTGGTTATGGTGAGTCAAGGATGCACAGAAATGGCTTTGGTTTCACGGGTCACAGAACAGGAACTCCAAATGTTGTTCCTGTGTCATCTGCATTTAACTGTGATGAGTTTGCCTCCCTGTTGCTCTCCAATGTCAACCAGACAGACAGGTGTGGAGGCCTCTCTGAACTTGGCTTGGCACAGAGCACAGCTAAAACTCCCATAGCTTGTTTGCTCTCCCATCCTTTTCTGTTTGTGTGCTTGGTTTTACCAGAGGAACCATCTCATAATAATCCAGGAAAATCCATTCATGGTTTTAAAGTCAGTCTTGCTTTACTTTCCCTACAGTTTTAAATACTGTTTCATGGTTAACAGGTGATCTTCACCCTGACTGTTTTTGGTTCTGAGGCCCCTTTTACACATTTCACGTGTGTCAGATAAAATTAGAAAGTAAACTTTTGTCTACATCTAGCCACAGTCTATTTCTGTTTCATTGTTAACCAGACCACAAATCTGATTACATTGCTATATAACATGTCTGTGCACTTTTCTAAAGATAGCAATCCAATCGATTCAAGAAACAAAGTGGCTATGTGTAAATTATTTCGGTCCATTCTAAGGCTGTTCCAGAGTCTTGAGAGTTAAGTCACACATGCTTCCTGTTGCTCAAATATTATAAGATTGTTTTATGCTTTCATGCGCTTGTCTGTCATCATGATTTCTCTCCTTTTCTTCTTGTCCTCTCTGCCTCTGCACACCCCATTGCATGGCTATAGCTGAGCTGTCACTAGACCTCTTACCTAAGTCAACAACCAAGCTTTCTACTAGCCTACCTCCCACACTTTAAAGGAAACAAGCCAGAAAGCTTTAAGAAGTGGGTTTTTAGGAGATTAGCCGGGTCCAGACAGCCCTGGGCTTATTCTGAAATGAAGTGCCCTTATTAAGCGCCTGTTTTCCCTGTCTTATGATGCCTGGCTGCATTTCTCAGCGCCTTAGCCCAGGTAAGCCACTTCCTTTGCTGCGAAACGTGTCCCAAAGCCCCAGCATGATCAAATAATTAGTTGGCTTCGATCAACGAGTCAGTTGTTTGATGCAGAAGGAGCTTTGGAAAATTTTCACTAAACCGTCTTGAAACACTTCCTGCAAAGCCTCAGAGACCAGAACAGAGCAGAACAGTGGACCACCCGTCACTTCACCTCAACTTTTAGCAAACCGTAAACAATATTAGCCAGAAGTTAAGTGAGGAATTCAAGATACGCTGCAGCGGAATAAAGGATCTTTTCTGAGACATAAACTTGGCAGATGAAACCTTGCTGCAATGGTGAGAAAAATTACATTAACAAACTACAATCCTCTGTGTTTGTTTTCATCTGTTTACAGTATCAGATATTTCACTGCCGCTACAAGTTCACTTGAACTTGCAGTGATGTTCAAGATCGGCCCAAGATATACAAATAATTCTGCTTATTGAGTTACAGTGTTTTAAAGTGCTTCCTTTTTCTCATGTTTGGATTGTATTGGTTGTCAAGCTCTTTGGCAAAACACACAGCTGCCTCAAGAAACAAACACGGTTGATGGGGGAAACATCTCCGGTTAACCCGATTATATCTTTTCCAGTCCAGCTTTATGTCTGTCATAAAAGACGAGGTGTTACAGGACAACTCTATTGTCCATCAAAGTTTTTGCTACAGACCGTACAGCGTGATCTTTCATGTGAATCGTTCCATGAATGGCACATATGATGTTTGTCAAGTTAAAAGATAATTTTGCACGTCAAGACAGTCGCACTTTGTCTTACCATTTAGTTTTGTTTGAAACGCTCAGTGAACTGCATCTCTGGTCTTGCACAATATACATCACCAACATTAACGTGGCTGTTACCACACACATGTAACGTTATCTTAACCTGATGTATTTTATCCTGCAGTTCCTGATTTTTTTTCAGCCTGGAAGCGAAAGAACGAGTAACACCTGTTGCTTGTGTGAGTACATCCCAGCACAAAACACACAGACATGGCAGCTTCAGCGAGAGAGAAAGTTATGACATCACCTGCGCAACTTTTGGTTATGCAGTCTTTCTAAAAGACCTCACAGTCTTATACTTCAGTTTTACAGCAAACTCTGACTTTCAGAACTGTCTCTTGAATTTACAATCATCATATGTGTAATTCATCGCACGTTTCAAACAGGATTAAATAATTATTTGTCTTTCATCCTTAACTACTGTACATATTTTTTTCTGAAATAAGGCCCCATGGTGGTCCACCAGAAAAGGACAGACTTTGCTTCTCTGTTTTCCTCAGTAGGTGGAGGAATTGACGCAGCTAACCTTTTGCTGAGGGTGTATACATAGATGGAGACGTACACGCATGCAGTTGGTCGACCCTGGGGTCAACAGATAACCATTTATAAGACAGCATTCCATTTACACTTGAAGTCATCTCTGTCATACACCCTGCTCTTAACACCCCACTACACAGACACACACACACACATCAGTCCTCCACCCCCGCGCCCACCCACCCCGATGATATCTCTCCCTCTCACGCCATAACTCTCCAACTTGACGAGATGGCAGCAGAGATTGGGGCTAAGCACAGAGATTACACTTCTTGCCTTGTTTCTTCTTTTCATCCTCATTTCTTCTCCCGTCCAGTCTCATGTCTTCATCGGACATTCCAGTTCGGAGCGATAGTGGTGTGGGATGGAGGAGTGTGACGAGATAAGGAGGTGAAGTGCGGCACACTCGCGGCTGGTAACGATCTATTGAACAGAGCAGATAACCCCGACAGAACATCTGATTAGGGCCCGCTGCTCCCATTTATCACCTTTGGGTGCAGGCATGGAGGAATTTGCTGTTTGTTCTGCCGTGCTTCACACAGGACGAGGCAGAGCTTCATTGTCCTTTCACACATCTGTTGTTTTCTCCGCATCTGTCTGTCTTCACATATTTCTTTTTCTCTCTGTCTTTGCCATGCGTCAAGTTAGTGCTGTAAACCTCTGAGGGAATCTTGACCACATGTTGTGCAACAAGAAGCAGCAGATCAGAAACAGGTTGATGTGGTGGCCTCTTCCAGGTGCTCATACAAACAAAAAGCACCATATATTATGCTATTGGCTCTGCATTAAACATATTGATGGTAGTGTTGGTGTCACTGGAGAGTCTGGTGGTCCAAATGCAGTTTTAAAGGCTTTTCCAGCCACAAAAGAGAAAAAAATCTAGCATGGAAAGGCATCATTTAAAGATACTGAAGTCTGGCTCAAAGATGAAACAAAAATCAGTATAGACAATCATGACTTTTCACGGTGTTCTTGTTGTTGTGCTCAGAGAGCCTTTGGCAAACTTGCAGTTATAGTCTTGCATGTTTAGTGATTGTTGTGGGTATGTGCTTAAAGCAGAGAGAAACAAAGAGAGAGTGTGCGTGTGTGTGTTTACTGCTGCATCGCTCTTTCCTGCTAAAAGCACCGTAAAGCTGTCAGCCTCTGTCTTGTGTTTAACTGTCTATGAGGAGGCCACGCAGAGGAGATCATTAACCTGGAATTAGTGTGTGTGTGTGTGTGCTTGTGTGAGTCTGTGTTTGTATATACCAAGTTTGTATATGTGAAAGAGAGAGACAAAGATGCAAACAAATGTGTCTCTTTGTTTTGATTCCTGCAATTTCCCCAAATCTCTGTGTAACCAAAGCCACAAAATCCAGTCTGTTGAATGTTAAACACACCTGCTGCCTATGTTTGAGTTTAGGTGGCTCTGATGAGGTTTGGAGTGAGTGTAAGAACAAAATATAGGAACATATGGATGCCATAGTTGACATCAGGGCAAACTACATCAACATGTAGCTGTTTTTTTGAGTGAATCACCACACACATCTGCTTGAACCTGACAATCATCTTCAGTTTTTTAGAGATGGTTTTAATGAGGCGTAGCTGTGAATTTTCCAAGTTCACTGCATTTAGAAATAGCACCTGTTAAGAGACATTTGTCACTGTAAACACCGCTCAGTGGGAGATTTTTGATCGTTAAATCTGTATGATGATACATTTGATGTTATATAACACAGTATAGGACATACACTTTTTTAGTAAACACCGGTTGGTATGTCTTTGGAATTTCTGTTCCACCCTGGTGTTAAAAAGGTTGTGAACCTGTGAACCGCTGAACTTCGAATCGGCGTCTCCTTGTGTGCCCAGTAAACTCCATCCATTATCATAATGACCCCGCCGTTTGCTCTGCCGAAGAGGCTCATTCTGGTAATAGAGATGACTGCGGCCGACAGGAATGGCGTAAATGTCACGGTAAACATTCCTGCTGTCACATTCTTCTGTGAAGCCACCAGGAAGCCCGCAGGGATTTATCTCTTGTAAATAAAAAAGCAGAGGAAGAGAGGGAAAGGAGGGAAGAAAGGAAAGAAAAAAGGCACACCCAGAGGATGCTTGAGGGCTGAGAAACTCTGGGGCAGATGAAAGGTGATTTAAAGCCTTTGGTGACCTTGAAGGAGCAGAGGAAGGAGGGTGTGAGTTTGTGTTTGTTCTGGGAGCCACATATACACATTTATGTGTATGCAAACGTCTTTGTAAAGATGTTTTATAGTCAGTGGAAGTATGATGGAAATCCTTTTTTAGCCATGCTAGCGGGATGTTGGTCAGTCTGTCCAACATTTTGGTCTGAAATATATCAACAACCGTTGGATGGATTGCCATGAAATTTTATACGGACAGCCGTGGTTCCTAGAGGAAGAATCCTACAGAATTTGGTGATCCTCTGACTTTTCCTTTAGTGTCACCATGAGGTTGACATAATCAAGTTGTAGAAAAATGTCTTAACATTTAGTACAGCCTCACAGAGTTGCTAGCATTACGTGGTTCATGGATCCATTTGGCTTTAAGCTTAACTAGTGCAGTGCCGTTTAAATGTGTCTGTTCAGAATGGGCCAATTTCTCGGCTTGCAGCATCCAAACAACTTCAAATGTGACACTTTGCTTCCTTGGGAGTATACACGTCATTTGCAGCAGCTAGCTATTGGGAACCAGGCTATTTCTGGGAACAAAAGCGTGCATTGTGAAAGTTACATCGCTGATGCTTGAAATGTTTGAGTTTGCTACTGTGATACATCTCCAGCCTCTCTAGTCTCTTTCTATTTATCTGATCTTGAATGTACTGTAGCAAGCGACAAAGAGCAAGCTTTACCCTGCATGCTGTTTTGGTAGTGTAATGGTTAATAGGGGGCCCCTCTCAATACGCTACACAATGCAATACTCATAAATGTGTCCCGTAAATCTCAAGAGCTTGCACTCCACACTGCACTTCCTTTGGTCCTCAGCAATACACCCCGCCAAGTGTGAAGTTGATCTGATAAATGTTTGTCGAGAAAATTGAAGGACTGACAGAGTTCCAGGAGTTATCTTGTGTTGAACCCACTTCCCCGTAACCAACTTGTTTTCGTCTGTGTATGCACAGTTGTGAACCTCGTGCATAGAGTCGGATGTCTTGATGTCAGTTAGAAAAAGAGAGAGAAAATGTGAGATGTCTTGTGGCATTCTGCTCTAGTGTTTTTTGTGTTTTTTGTATCCCAAAGTCTATTTCACCTGTGCTGAAAATAGATTGTCTATGGTCAGTTATTCTTAAAAATTAGAAAAACACAACACTATAAAACACAGTGGAACCAAGACCATGAAGTTGATCAACAATAATTGTTCATTTGACAGTGACAAGTGTTTAGGGTGGAGTTTTCCTTTAAGGTCAGGGTCAAGGGTCAAGGATGAATGTAGTCACTCAATCTCACAAAGTCCTTACAAGTAGACAAATATAGACATATATGACTGGGCTTGTGTGTGTCTGTGTATTTGAATGTATGCTCACCACCATTCTGTACAACTCCCTCCTCGTAATACAAGAAGTCTTCATCAAATACTGGTGTTACGGAGAAAGCTGCACCCCTCGGCCCCTCGCATGTTCCCAGGCTGGTCGTCTCTCTAAAGAGGACGTGCCTGAAACAACAACCGTGGGTCCACAGTGAGAAAAAGGCCCCATGTGAGCGCAGATGCTCCTGACCCTCCCGAGCAAGTAGCCTCCCTTTCAACCGTGCTGCTGCTGACAAATTTACGAGCCCTAGGCTGACCCGCAGGCTGACTTTCCAAACAAGATACTGACAGGAAAACAGTCGGAGATGGGAGGGATGGAGGGAGGCAGGGTGGAAGAGTGAGATGAGAAAAAGCAAAGAGGAGAGAAGAATGGCAAGACCTGTATATGCTATGTTTTTATTAGTGATTAATTAATTCTAAAATGCTTGAGTGGAAGCTGTGGTTTAGCTTACAACTAACTAATTCAGCATGTCATTCTTTGCAAAAAGTAGAGGAAGACAAAGGGAGAAAGTTGAGGCCTTTATCACAGGCATCATCAGAGAAAGAAAATTAGGGTGACAGAAGAAAGCACAAGGAAGAGAGAGTTTCAAGAGATAATAAAGCTGCAGATACAGAAAAGATAATGGGCAGTCCGGTGAGAAAGATGTAAAATGACGTATTTTGGAGAGTACAACAGCACACTAATATTTCTAGAGGTTAGGGGTTTGACTCCCAGTGAGGCCACCGATAACAAAAATGTATCCACTCCCAGTGCCGTAAGGCTCTCTGGATAAAAGGATCTTATCGCTAAGGATGTGCAGGGGAAACTCTGCCCAGTCCTTCCTCCTTTACGGACACTTTCCACACCTCCTGGATACCTTATCTCACTGACTGAGTGTTTATAAGTCCAGTATGAATCCTTTTCCAAGAGGAAGTCACATTTTTAGCCTGTCTCACTGTCAGTGCCTTTTTTTAACAGTACACACACTGTATATACTGTCTGAGATTAGCTGCTGTCTAAACTCTGGTACTGTGTTCACTTTGAGAGGACTGCAACTCTGACATTCAACTAATGAGACAAAAAAAAAATCATGATTCTTTTAATAGCTTATCCCTCTCTTCCTGTTATTGTTTGTCATAGACAGCTGTCCAGAGTGTCTAAGGCCTTTGCAGTTGACAGACAGATATCTCTTGTACTCATCAAATCAATTTCTGAGATCAAAGATCACTGCTAAAAACTAGTGTGACTAAAGCAGCCAGATGATCAAACAGGTTGTAAATAAACTCCCATGTCAGTGTCATACTTAAACTATTACCCAAGCTGTCCATTTTAAACATCCATCATGGGTTTCACACTCCCTGGTTTAACTTTGATCTACCACACTTACTGTAGTTGCACATGCACAGTTTTTCCTGTACAATGGGGGGAATGACATCAATGTTTTGGGTGAGCTCACTTTCAGTTTCACCTCCAGATAATGTGGTTTAGAACATCTGGCTGAACTGTTGGCTTGTTTACTACCTGTCTGATCATCGGGGCCAAAATCAAGTTGTAATGAACCAGAATTATCCTGTAACATGGTCATCAGTGGGGCTGCACCCGACTCAGAATTGTCAGTCAAATCATATTTGGATGTTTAATATGAATCTATTTTTTACATATAGAGTTTGAGAGTTTGAATGGGGTTCGGCGGGACGTTCAGGGTGACGACGTCTACGTTATGCAATTAACAAGCCATATTATGTGCGAAGGAATTTTTTGCAGAGACTAGCTATCACAAAAGCCAGAAATTGTATCGTGTTAAATTGCTGTGAGCTGTGAATTCACCACTTCTATGCTGAAGGCAGAAGCTGCCATGGTCTCACTCAGATTCACCCTAGATCTGGATCTGGGGACAGAAATGTCATGCACACAGCACACTTACTGAAAAAACAAAACAAAACATAAAAACAGCTGCTCAACTTGAGGAATCTCTGTCAACTGGGGGGTCTCCAACTTAAGATTCGAATCTCCAACTTTCAGGGGGCAGACCTAGCTGTCAGTCATATTTCCACACTGCTTGATTTTGACAGATGATTTTATTAAACAAGATGTAAAACCCTTGCCTGGTAAGATTATCCTGATGTGGTAAGCATCAACATTCTGTCTCACTCTTATATCAGTGTGGACACAGTGCTGGCCCAAACACTTTCCAGAAATTAAAATCCAATTGGGGCCAATCAGGGATCTGCAATGTAGCTGGATTTGACAAACGCTTGATTTTTCAGTCAGCTGCACTGGTGATGACGGTGTTCACCAGTGTTTTGTTATGCTGATTGGCTGAAGGAGTTTGTCTGTCAAGGTGAGTACTCCTGCCCACTAAAAGTGTTTGGGGCGGCAGTGGGGCCAGACTGATAAAGAGAGTTAAACAGAATGTTGAGCTCACGTCGTCAGGATGGGCTTACCAGGCTAGCTAAACCCATTAATAGAATTAAATTTATAATGACACCCCAAAATTAGATTATAAGAGAATTAGAAATTAGATTAGCAGAGTGATTTCCCCCTTTTTATGAATGTGTATTTTTCTAGTTTTGCAGCTTTGCCCACCTAACTTAAATACTTTTTTTACAGTAGGCTTTAACAACACACTGCCCTGACCTTATGTTTAGTGCACAGCACATTGTAGATAAGTCTTGAGGGAACAGTTCCCGTTTAGTCACCCCGTACTGAAATAACTTGCCGTTTTGGAAGGTAGTTTGAAAATGCTTTTCTAGCTTTCACCAAAAACTCAAATGACATGAAGAAAACCAAAGTGCTCTCCGCTTTCATCTCACAGAAATTGTGTTGACATCGTGGACAGATGTATTATTAGAAGCATTGATTATTTTTCTCCTGATTTTCCTCAAGGCCCACCTGCTTTTTGAATAACCAGGTATCTGGTTACTGTCGCTGTTTTTGGAGCTGTGCCTGTGTGTAAAACAAGCAGTAGGTCTTACATGTAAGTCAGCCCAGGGGGAAGATTGAAGCTGGCCCAGACTGATTTATCAGTGGATCATATGCTCTGCCTTTAAGCCGCTGAAATGCGTTGTGGTCGCCGCTGACTTTCCAAAGGGAATCGCACTGAGGCTCGGCTGTCTTCATGACAGAGAGTGTGGAGGGGAAAGAAAGGCAGACAGAGAGGTGCTGATAGGGAGATATGGTGGTGGAGAGGGAAGAAAAGATGTGCTAAGAGGCAGAGAGGGAAGAGGAAAGGAGGTGTTTGTAGTGAGAGGGAGGGAAAATAGAGTACCAAACAGCATCACAGAGTGAGCTGGCCTTCTACCTTGTGGCTGTGGAATGCAAAGCCACCAATATTTTGACTTCTCCTTTGGAAACAGCTGTGTTTCCCTTTTTCAAAGATATTTTTTCCTTATTTATCGGATCCCTCAGGAGAGATCCATCTCCTGGCCCTGACACCGGCTTCCTCCTCTAAATCTGGGACCAGACCGGCATAGCTCAGACACACACACTCACACACACATGCACACCTGCTGCCCAAAAGCAGACATTAACCACAGATCACTATAGCAGGCCTCTTTACTGCCTGTACTGCTGCACGTTGATGGAGGCACATGGACACATTAGATATACGAAAATATGTGCCATCAGACAAATAAAGACACACATGTACAGGCAACAAATACGCATAAAGCAACCCGAAAATAAGAAATAAGCAGCTTGTGTACCACACACACACACACACACACACACACACACACACACACACACACACACACATGCCTGTGTGATCAGTCTTCCAGTGGTTTCCCACAAAGACTGACGGGCCAGTAAAAGGGGTTTCTTGCACCCAGCGTCCCTGTATTGACACGCCATAAATAAAACGAGGCCTGGTAAAAATTTGAACCCACAGAAATGTTTTGTTTTGTTCAAAATGAACTCCCATCAAAAACCATGGGAGTACATCTCTGTTTATGGAATATTCACTTAGCACAGAATGGTGGCGAATTTCTAAAGCAGCTGAGGGAGCCATTTCTGAGAGGGTATGTGGTCACAACCCAAGGGGAAAGCAGTAAGTAGCCATCATCAGTCATATAAATCGCAGAGGAAATGGAGCCGAACATCAAGGACAGAGAATATTGTAGGAAGAAGAAACAAGATCAGAGGTTTCTTTTTTCAAACAATGAGACCCCCTATATGCCATGGTCACTGATTTCCCCAATAAATACTGTCTTTAATGGCATCTTAGAAAACTATCATGGATCCACCTGTTATCCTGCACTTGGGAATTCCATTTTGTGACCAAGCAACAGTCAAAAACCACTTTATTTTCAAAAATCACTGATAGATTTGCAGCATCTTTGTTGACCCAGACAAACCCTCCTCTGCTGGCCACCCTAATGTTTTCCCCTGGCTACCCATGGCAACGAAAGGACAGCAAATCCTGACAGTCTGACCAACTCTAAACAACGTATCTTTTAGTGTGCAGTGTATTGCAAGAATAATGATTCTGGTTTAGGATTGTTGTTGTTAATCACATACGTTAGGCAGTGAAGTGTTTGCTGTCACTGGTTTTGTTTATGACTGCGGTGTTTGGTTGCGTTTATTTTCTTGTTCGTGTCTAAATGAAACATCAGTATTTCTGCCAAATCGGCCCCCAAAAAGAACACGATGTTGGAGAAGAAACAAAATTGACTCATGTACCAAAACTCCAGCAGAAATGCTGTGCTTTCATTCAAAGAGCACTTCAAGCAGTATGTGTCTATTCAGTAACTAAATTTAAAGCGCACCTATCATTCTGTGACCAAAATGGCAGTACTGAATCCTTATTTTTATCTGTCGCTGAAGGATTGTAAAGACTAGAAATAACTAATTACATTCACTCCTCTCACAGAAATTGTGTGGCTTTTTACTGAACTTGGATTTGTGCCTTCCTTCTTTCCACTACTGAGGATTTGAGAAGTCATCTGGCTCTTCCGTCCACAAGACCGAGTCCTGTGTGAAGACGGCCGATCTAAGTTGAAGCGAAGTGTAGGCCACCATTAGTCTGACCAGAGGCTGTTGTGACAGCTGCTCTACTGTAGAATTACATTTTTATTAACGTCCCATAAAGTGGAAAAAAATAATTCTACGTTGTTTATTTTCCAGCTCATTTCTTTCCTGATTTCATGGAATTTCCTTACAAATGTGAAAAAGATGTTGCACCATCCTTTGTTGACAGCTCATTGGCTCGAATTGGTGTCCAATGAAACCAACACTTGTTTTTACAGGGGCTTTTGGGGGAAATCACAACTGGCCATTAATGTCAATGAGTGTTTCTCTGTGGCCATTTAGACTTGTAAGTGTTCAAACAGACACAAATGCTGTCTAAAGATTGATTATAGACATGAGTGTAAAGGTTGAATATGTACATGCACTCATAAGGCTGAGCCCCCCCCGACACACACATACACATACACACACACACACACATTTGTCCTGTTAAAGGGATGGGTGGGATTTTTTGAAGTGGGGTTCTATAGGTAAGTATCAATAGTCAGTGTATGCAGTAGATGGCACACACCCAGTTTGGAGAAGCAGGCAGGATTACCGCCACAGAACCAGTGCCTTGATCAGTTTGTGTTGTGTTGTGTTTGTGTGACTTTTCGTGTTTAAAAGAGTTAGTTTGGATTCACCAAGGTCACACATAACACAAACAAACAAAAAGAATCAGGGCAGCGGTAGACCAGCAGCTCCCATGTTCTGTGACATTAAAAAAACCCCTATTTTTCTCGATGGACTCTGGCCATGAAGAGAGTATCGATAAAGGCCTCAGTTCCCCGTTGGAAAGGGCTGTCTGACAGCAGGATATAGTGGTGAAAGTATTCTAAATGTCACATACACGTAAACTGTGCCAACCACCATCTACTGTGGGCAATACATTGACTATGGTTAAGTACCTCATGCAACCCCACTTAAAAAATTCTATGCTATCCCTTTAATCCTGTGAGGTCCTTCATCCCTAACTCCACACTTTGGTCTTACCAAATGTGCAAAATGCAAGCTGCAGTTGCAACATGAGATTTTGACATGTTTTACTAACACAAAACGCATGCCAAATATGTGACCCAATCTTTAGTGTGGAGGAGCCCTGCAGGACTTGTAAATTTATCTGCAATTTGCAAGCAATAATCAACACCTGATCTTTTACAAATGTGTGAGGTTTTGGCATTTGGTACTTTTTTCCATTTCTGTTTTTTTTTTTTTTTTCTTCTTTAAACATTCGGAATGCTTCAGAAATACAAGATGACTGCGAAACAGGGCATCAAATCCCTGGTGCATAATTGATTATCCTAGTTACGCTGCCATTATGTTATTTTACCTAACTCTGTACTGTTTTATGTTACTGTTACCTTATGGTAGAGTGCATTATTTTCATGGAAAAGGGGCATAACAAGAAAGAACATTGTAAACATTCAAATACCGTTGTTGGTTAAATGCCCCCTGCAGCTGAGTTAATGGGTTCACATCTTAATCCTAGTAATAGCGCTTGAAGAGATGGAATAAAATCTCCTACTGACACACAGGTATGACACATCCAGCTACCTGGAGGCCAACTAGAGACTCAAAAGAGAGCTGATGACTGCTACCACTCAGCTGTCAGTCCGTTGCTGGAAAAAAACTGATACTACACAGTCCAACAGCCATACCTTGGATATCTATCTGTTAGCAAAGCCCCGGCAGAGGTGCAATTACAGCAAATTATCCGCCTACCCTCGGGGTTAGACACACACACACACACACACACAGACAAAAAACCCACACACATTGCGCACTAGCTACAAATCTCAAAACGACAAAAGATAGATGTGTGTCCAGACTTCATTTTATCATCTTGTATGGAATGCAGCACGGTGGTGATAGAGCTCCGAGGTGGTGGGAACAAAAATCAAATTCTCCTCCTCAGTGGATGTGTGTGAGTTTGTGTATTTGTGCGTGTCCTGGGATAGTATGGCTGACATTATGTGTCATGGTTTTGGATGCGTCTGTAGAAAAACCCAAATGGTTTTTCAAGGATTATATGGAGGACGATGACTGTAGACAAATGTGATTACATGGTTCAAATGGGGCCTTTGTTCCTGGGGATGCCTGTCCAGTGAGGTCATTATGTACTGTAACCTGTGGGAGGTAATGGAAGAGGAGCAGGCTGGATATCCAGGCCACTGATGAATGTGTGTGTCTGTATGTGAAAGAGGAGAAAATTGTAAGGCTCTCAGGAAGTGCTGTATTAGTTTGTCCTATTTGAACTAACTTGAACTATTCACTCAACCTGTGCTGCGTAGGTTGAGTGAATAGAATATAAGAATATGTGTGCTCATGAATTACCACATACACTCTGTAGGTAAACATCCACAGACAAAGTAAAACAGTTGAATTCTTGAATTAATAAGCTGTTGAAATATTACAAATGATCTGTCGGTGGACTATCTAAATAAAGTGTTACCAAATGAAGTGAAGTGATGACAATCTATATCCACAAGGTCAAAGGTCACCTTCACTGTTGGATAATAATGTTTCGCTACGTTGCAATGTTATTCAACACCATACCTCTCTGAAACAGAAGGAGAGGTGTTTGGTCTGATGCTGAATTGATGACTTCTACCATCATGACTACATATGTGACTGGACAGACATGGATGTAAACTGCAACTTGACTGGTTGGCAGAGGCATACAACCACATAGCAGTAATTCTAGTTCTTGTATTTAAAATGTTGCTTTGACTGTGCTATTAATGCTTTGCTGGAAAATGAAGTGAAAGGAAATACAGCAGTTAAGCAATTGAGTCTAAGTAGGCATGTAATTGAGCGCAAATATTGCCATGTGTAGAACTTTAAGAGACATTCATGCACTGCCTATGAGATTAGGTTAACACTGCAAAATGTCTCTGCACAGTTTAATTTATTGCTGTGATTCTCTCTAGTAGGTTATTTACATTATGTTTTCAATTTGGCAAATAACAAGTCTGAACATGTCACAGACACACCACATCCAACCAGCTCAGGCATAAGTAAACAAATTGAATTAAGTTTACTGTAGCTAATGCCACATTTACTTGTCTTTACTATATAGACTGTATTTGTATGCCTCCACACCAGCGATAGCCATGACTGGACAGGCATTATGTTCAGGTTATCCATCCCATTGTCATGAAAGGGATGTCTCAAGAATGTCTGAGGGATTTGAAGTAGTAGTACTACGTTCCGATTGTGTGCATACAGAGTACAACAGACCATACTTTTTATGGACAGCTGCAGTACATGCTAAAAGTAAAAAGAAAAAGTACGTGACTGGAACGCACCCTGATTAGATTTTGGTGGTCACAGGTCAAATGTCAAGGACACTGTCACCTTTTTGTGAACCTGATATCTCAAGAAGAGGCATCCATGTTTTTACAGACATTGATGTTAACTGTAACTGCAACTTGACTGGTTCTAGTTTTGTAAAATATAATGTGGGAAAGAAGGTGACAGGGAGGCAAGAATAATCTAAACAGTATCTTTCCTGCTGTGTTTCTGCACTGCATTTTCCAGAGATCCTCTGATCTGCTGCCGCTGATGCTGAGGGTTTTGCTCATGTTAACTACTGTACCAGGTTCTTTTTGTTTATTCCAAACAAACCTGCTTGAATCATAGAACGCATCACTTCTTATGCAATGGAGGAATTTTCCCAGGGAAGAAATCTCACACATGCTCTTTTGAGCAGTAACATGACAGATTTCATGAGCAGGCTGTCAGTTGGATCACTGTTTGGGGGTAAAATTTATTCATATGAAATTTGGCAAATTGTTAGTGTTACTTGAAATATAACTAACTGGTCTCCTGAGCTTGAGGCAGATTTCTTGGCTGTCTGTCAGGAACACATAACAGTAATTACTAATGTGCTAAAATCACTGTACTGATTTCTGCTGAACACAGAGTAAAACTGTCGGCTGCTGTTCTGTGTGTTTGCTAATGGGGCTTGACAGTCTGCAATAGGGCTGGTCTCACTGCCTCATATCCTCGCTATGGACCGATGCTCCCGCCTGGCCTTGAATTTTCACGCCACTGACCTCTGAGACTGTGTGTGCATCACAAAGTGTGTGTGGGAATGTGAGTGTCTCTTGTAGTGCAGGTGTGTCTTTCATTGCTATGCTTTGACATTTACATCTGTGCATATGTCAGTACCCATATGCGTGTAACTACCCTGTGTGCATGTGTGTAAGCCTTTTTCTGAAATTTGCAGAGGTGTATTTGTGTGACTACATGCGTCGGACATAAACTCTCGCACTTGCCAGTGGCCCTTGGCTGGTCCTGCGGCGCTCAGCGTGTCGGCTTTGATGGTGGGTCAGGGGAGAAGATCAGAGCACAGGATGAGTCTCCAAAGACACATCCACACACACACACACACACACACACACACACACACACACACACATCCTTGCTCAAAGTTAATGATGACTCCCAGCAGATCCCCAGCCCCTTGGTCCGTACCTCAACCCCAGGAGCTGCTCTGCCAGCTGCCTGACTACAAAGAGCCAAAACACTCAGCAGAAGGCGGAAACAGCTCCTGGTAGCAGCCAAGCATAGTGGCATCGCAGGCAGCTCACACCATTGCGATGTGTGTGTGTGTGTGTGTGTGTGTGTGTGTTGTTAGCTGCCAGTATTTATCCGCTCTGCAAAACTCAACAGCTGTCTCTGTTTTATCTTTCCACACTGCATCGATGCCAAAGGTGAAAGAGTTTGAAGCATAAAATCTGGCTTGAGCCTTTTTAAAAAGACTGGTGTTTACAGCATATAGATTTCCACTTAATGAGATGTTTTCTTTTTAAATGAAATAGTGGCAAAAAGTTGTGATTGTATCAATTGCAAAGGTCCCCCCGTGAAAGTCAATCTGACAGGCCAAACCTTTAATTAGATGAGACTTTGGAGGAATTAACGAACGATGGAAGACACGGACATATCTGAGCTATCATCAGAAACCATCAAGTCTGAGAGAAAAACCAGACAGGTTATGGGCTGTAATTACATAAACACAGATGGATTCTTGTCATGCCTTGGACATCCAGAAAATATTTTATTGGTTTAGCCATCCGCAAAGTCTTTAACAATGTTGACAGGTTCTTGGTGTGCAAAAATTTAATTGAAGGGTGTTTGTTAAAATGTCTGCTTTTTTTCTCCTTCGCTTTCCCTCGTTCACTCATTTTGTCTCCATCTCACAGCCTCTCCTTCAGAGTGATGCAATATGGTCAGAGGAAATAGTAAATTACAAATTTAATTAGAAAGCAGAGATTTTTACGAGGGTCTTTGGGATCCAGTTTTTGGCATGCTCTACACATAAAGCCTTGGTTATTGAGAAGATACTGGAATCTTTGCTGTGCTGCAGAGAAAACGCAGCTTGTTTCACAGATACACTGGCTTCTTGTTCCCTTGTTAGTTCAACAAGGTCAGTGGTTCTGACTGCAATCATCCTATTTCTTCCAGGAGACACTGAATGGAAAGCCTAAAACCAAACATAGCCCGCTACACGGACAGTAAGCCAGAGCATGGAGATGTCTTTTAAACCATCCTTAAACTGTACCTGTCTCACAAAGTAAATGTCAACATCCACTCTTTCCTGTTGGGAGGAAGAGGAAGAGGCAGAGTAAACCTTGCAGTGCATTATGGGATAGAGCTGGAAGGAACAAAGAATGTTGAGAGTGCAGCTTGCAGGTTTTAATCTTTGCTAGAAAAGTCAGTCCAGTATCCAGTATCACAAACCTGCAATTACCGTTCAGGTTTTTATTAAGCATAACCACAATCTTTCCCTGACTTTAACCATATTGTAATTTTCATTATATTGAAGAGAGCGAGTTTTGAAAATGTTGGCAGTGAACGTAATCCTTGGTTTCACAGACTCATCCAATATCTACACTCTTTTCTGGTGATAGAGTTGAAAAAAATTGTGAGGAGGACTGTGCAAGACAACTCCTTAAGCAATTTCCTCTAAGCTGTAGTCGTGGAAGGCTTTTAACTCTGTTCCACCAGTTGTTCCCTGAGTCTCAGTAAATGTGTGCTTTGTAATTACTTTGTAATTCGCATCCTGCAAATTAAGGTGCCATGTGCTAGGAGACTGTCCTCCAAAATACGACCACATAGATTATTACGACCCGTATTTACCGTACATTTATTGGTAGGTGGTGACCTCTAGTGGCTGTAGTAATTATGACGGAAGCAAAGGAGGAAGTCGGGCAACATGAGGTCAGAGCAATAAAGTCAGCATACGGAGGCAGTCAGGATGGTGGATAGGTCAAGAAACACAGGACTTTCACCCAGGAGACAGCTGTTTGTGTCCTGTGTGAAACCAGAAGTCATGGCTGAGTTATTTGAGCTACGTAGTGTAGTATGTTATGTGACGTATGAAATGTTACGTTAGTAAGAAATATACTTATTTTAACCAAGAGGTGTAGCGGTAGTTGATGAGGCAGGTAAACTTCTAGTTAGATGGGCAGGTTACCAAGGAGGAAGTGGGCAGACTCTCCTAAATATTCCAATGACTTTTTGTCTGATAGGTTGGAAACAGGAAACAGTCCTGTGGGTTGTATTTAAGGGTAGAAACAAATGACTTATGTGGCTGTATGGGTTGGGTTGGAGGACTTGTTGTGGGACATCTCCCCTGGCAATCCATTAGCCTGTGACATCACCTGGTACATAACAGATCCATTCCTCTCGCTCTCTGTCTTGTTAACTATTGTTGGTGTCTTTAAAGCAACTGACTCAGGAAAATGTTGGTAAATGAAGATATATTTTAGGTATCACCATCCTGTAAAAGTCACTTATGGCTACAGTGGCAGCTCCTCTGCAAAAGTTGCATAGTCTTACTTGAATGTTTTGTGGCACAAAACACTACAAAACTGATTCAGCATGCTACTGTCTGCGGTGGAGGGATTTGCATGTGTTTTACATGTCCGCAACTGTAGGAGGAGAAAAAAAAAGTGTTTGAATTGGCTGTATAAACCAAATCTCTCTGTCTGTCATCATACTGGTACCTAGTAAAATTGTACTGACAGATCTAATAAGAGCTCCCTTAAGAGTCTATTATCTGGGTCACAGGTGCTCCCTTCTCTGTAATCTAAATTGCAGCACTGGATACTACAGGAAAGCCTATGATGATAATACTAAAAAAAGTATTTTACCATTAAGATATATTCAGAAGACGCACTTTTTCTTAAGATTGTGAACCAAAACTGTCACATGCCTATTCTGGTGGATTCTTGCTCATGCCGCAGCACCACAGTGAAAAGTTAATTACGCATTTATCTTTGAGGCTAATAGCTTTGAATAATCCCCTCTGTAAAATGGATAGATATCTGACAACATAATTATCTTCGAGGAACCCACCCATAACTTTCCCTTCAGTTAATTTTACCGACTGAGTGTTGATGACGAGCGAAGAAAGTATTTTGGTGAGCGAAGGTGGTTGTTGGTTGTTTTGCTCTGCGGTTGTGGGACGTGTGAGAGAAAGCAGAAGGGATTTGATGCAGGCGGCTGTTCGCCAGCTGTCCCTCCAAGGGATTGGCTGGACAGCATTAGGAGTGTGAGCAAACTCGCTGACCACTGACCACAGACAAGTCAGCCTGTCAACCACCCCAGGGCCTCTCCTGCACAGTCTTTTTCTGCCTCACATTGAAGGACACACTATTCTCCCACTCAAAACTACTTCTCTCGTTTATTTCCTGTTTATCTTTTGAATGTGTCTAGCTTCCTTCCTTCCTTCCTTCCTTCCTTCCTTCTTCTACTTATAGATTTTATCCCACTCTCTGCTCTCTTTTTTTCCGGTACTTTTCCATCATGTCTTCCAAACTGGTGACTGCATCCTCACAAAATTTCAGTGTATTTTAACATGTTTCTGGCAGTTTCTCTTCTGTACTTTTCAACCCAGAATAAATGTTGGCATTATATGTTTCTGTAAAACACAGATATGTAACATTTGGATGTAATTATTTAGTGGGTATGCTGAAGCTTTATGCTTCTTTATGTTTCTACAAGGCTGTGGTTAATGTGTGGTTATGTTTGGGCACAAAAAACACTTGGCTATGGTTAGAAAAATAAGTTTGAAAATACCATTTTGGTGCCACAATCATGGCTGGAAATGCTGTCGATGCCTCACTAAAAAATAAATGGTTTTGTTGTTTACTGGTCTTGAAGAGTGGTGCGTAGCCTTGCAGCCATTTCATCTAAGTAACACACCATCCACCATCTCCTCCACCTCCTACCAATTTAGTTCAAACACATGTAATCCGAACTACGTCACTTTAGAAATGTTGATATGATACATTTGATATAAAAAAGTACAAATGTAATACCATAGTTTGCAGAAGAAAATGCCAACCTTTTCTTCTGAGGACTGAGCTGTTATTTTTACTCCAGAGGTTTGGTTATCAGTCACTGTCAGATTCATTTTTATCTCTTCTTCTATCTCGTATTTGTCCGCTCAGCGGCTCGTCTCTCCCTGCACAGACAGCCTTCTGGCACAAAGTTTTACTCACTCGTCTTTCTCTCAGCACCTTTTCCCTTCTCCCTTCCTTTTCTTCTTAAAGGGGCATACATCTCAGTTTATAAAAAGCTAACCTGTCACACTGAAGTACCAGTCTGTGTGATTTCAGTTTTTCCAAAGCTGGTGTGTAGTCGATTGAGATTTTTAAAACTTATTTATTTTTTCCAAATAATGTTTTTGGTCCGACATTAATGCAGATTAACAGGTTGTTGATTTGAATTCTTATTCCATTACAGTAAAAATATATATTGTCTATAAGGTGGTATTTAGTAAGATATTCCCTTATCACATTAGAAAATAATCACTGATGTGACATTGATTATTGCCCACTTTTAGACTCTTTTCTGCCAAACATTGACATGTTTATAATGTTTTGAGTGAGTACTGAATTTCAAGACATTTTTACAAAACAAGGCAATAAGCAGTTGTTATATGATGATTCAGGACATATATACTACTAACCACTCAGCATGTGCAGGCCGTGAATATGAAGACCATATGAACACACGTGAGAGCAAAAGATTCCCAGGGTTAGTGTGTATGTGTGTGTGTGGGTTGCCATAGTACCTACAGCAGCAGGGACAAGGACGGCAGCACCAGATGTTGCACAGGTGGAAATGAGAATCAAAGCGTCCAAGTGAATCTGCAAGTCGTCCCTCGCACTCTCTCTCCTGTCACTAACTGTCTCCATCTCTCATCGTCATTCTCCCTCCGCTTTTGTCCCTTCGCGTCTTTCTTCGTCTGGTCTTGTCATCTTATCCACGTCTCCCACAGTCATTTTCTTCTCCTGTGTTATTTTAATGGCCATAAACTTTATTATTGACGCATCAATTATGCTTTTTTTGCTGTTTCCACACAGGGTATCCAACTTAATACATCATTCACAACCCCCCTGATTCTCTCAGTCTGACTCTTCTCTCTGTCGGCCACCTTTCCTCCTTTAAAGGAGCAGTGTGTAGGATTTAGGGGGATTTAGTGGAATCTAGCGGTGAGGATTGCAAATTGCAACCAGCTGAAACTTCACCCAGTTAGTATTCCTTCAGTCTTCATTATTCAGGAGGTTTATTACCATGAGATGAATTATCCACAGAGCCACTAGCCCAGAAGCTGTTAATGTGTGCTCACCTTTTTTCTCTGATAACCTAAGATCCAGACGTTCAACAGGTTTTTGCAGTAAGCCGAAAAATCCACAGAGGTCTCATCCTCTCCAAAACAAATGGACCTGGTGATTTAATTTGGTAAATACACTGAGTGAAGCAAGTTTCACTTTACAAATCAGTGTTTTTCCAGTGCCCTTGTTGCAGCGGGGTTGCTATATGCTGGCCAAAACAAAAACTCAAAGGGGCCTATTTAGAGCCAGTGTCTGGTTTGTCTGTTCTGGGCTACTGTAGAAACATGACAGTACAACATGTTGGACTCCTTGGGTGAGGATCCACTCCCTGTGTACTGTAGATAAACCTACTTACCTATCACTATTCAAGCAGTCATCCTCTCATCTCCTCTCCTCTCCTCTCCTCTCCTCTCCTCTCCTCTCCTCCTTTCTGGCTCTTGTGTCTTTCCATTTCTCATTGCAGATTAAATCACCTCTGGTGTTTAGGTGAATCACCAGAGAAATTTCCCGGTATTGTCATGTTTTCTGGTGAATGTTGGCTTCCTCTGTGTTTGTGCGTTGGCGAGTGAGAATGAAAGAGAAACAATAACTTTCTATTTTGTTTTTCCTGTTTGTGTGCATTTTCTCAAGAACTGGTGACCAAAGATGGGAGTGTGGTAGTAAAACAAAGCCATAAAACACACCTACAGATTTATATCCACACACATGACACATTAACACTGCGCTTTCCATTGAGCACTGTTTACACCAAATCACTAATATAATCACTCTTCCCCCATCTTTAGAATCACTCTCCTCTCTGAATCATCCAAATCTAAATCCCTTTTCCCTTCTGTGTGTTCCTGTCTCAAAGCTCACGTCATGGTAGATTAGCACAGAGGTTACGCTCCCTGTACGCGTCGTGTGAAGAGTTCCCTTTGATTTTAGATGCGAAACCACGGTGGATTTCAATCGAATTTCAAGCTGAGAAGGTGGAGAAGCAGCTGGAATGCTACTTAGCCGCTAACACCGCGGCTCCCAGGCCGCCTTGCAGAGGACTGTGGTGATATAGTGTACAATAATGTGAGATGTGAGACTGCGGCTGTCTTCATATTTCATACTTTTAATTGTTTGTCTTCATCTGGACGCTGCTCAAAAAGGCTCCCCTCTTTTAGATTAAAAAATGAAAAGATTGATCGGAACTTGAGCAGGCTGGTGAGTTGTTGAGTGCCTTGAGACTTTGGTCGGATGTGGGGAGAATAAATGTTAAAAGAAATGTGTCCTGCGAATTTCATTAAAGCCTAAAGAAATCAGTGGATACATTTTTCACCTCACTGAAAGCAGTTCTTGTCCTCCCTCTTTCCATTCTCCTGTGTGATGGTGCATTTTGTAGCATTTTTGCAGGAAATTTTAAGTGTAAGAAGTTTCCAGTTGAATTCTAGGACCAGGCTGTTAATACCCTTGCTGCTTACTGGAGCTGCTTACTAGAAGACCAAGGCTATGCTGGATATCTCACAGTTGTGTTGTGTATCTCCTAGTTACGTGCAACTGGCCTATTATTAGCGACATCATGTTTAAGAATCTCTTTAAAGCAGTCAGAGGAGCAAGTTATGTCAGCTTACTGATTATAATTCCAAATTAAAGAAATTGGGAATTTCTCACAACGACTATACCTCCCATTTGTCAAAAACAACAACAAAATGGTCGGCAAACTCGTGGGTCCAGAGCAGACTGTAACTTCTGAACAAAACCCAATGTTAAAGGGAATCTCTAGCCATTTAGTATTTGTTCTTGATTAAAAAATGTCAAAATTGAAATATCAGAGGCAAAGATATACTGACCTTTAGTTTCTAGAGTGAGTCAAGATCCAAAAACCCTGGATCCTACATTTCCCATAATGCAACCAGGATCATATTTTCATTAGACCTTCCCTGTTTGATAAGTTATTCAAAACTTGCACCTCCAGTTTGTGACCACAGACTGTATAAAAAGTAATGGATGTAGCCGCCATGATGTCAGCCATTGGTTTGTGGTTTCACATTTTGAAGCCTCGAATTTGGCATTTTGGCCATCACCATCTTGAAAATTTGGAGCCAAAAGTGACTGAAAGTGACCTAATTGGTCGGCTCAGCACTCTCGTCCAAAAATGCTGAGGTGACGCCTTGCAGACAATCAGTCACTCAGAGTCACATCAACCTTAATTATGCCTAACTTTAAGATTTAAGACGACGTATAAAAAAAAGTTAACTCCACTTACAGCTGTCATGAACAGGGAAATAAGCTGTTATGACTAAAACTACTTTTTTGTACCAGACATGTTTTTTTTGTTCTGCTGTAAAGTCGGGCATTTTAACATTGGGGTTTATGGGGATTGACTCGCTTTTTGAGCCAGTCTCAAGTGGCCATTCGAAGAACTGCAGTTTTTGGCACTTCCATGTTGGCTTTGTTTTTCAGCCCTGGAGGTTGCCACATGTTTGTTGTGCCGTTTTTTTTGAAAATTAACAAAGCTCAGTGAGAGTTACAGAAGACATGATACAACAGTTTTTATTGATCAGTTAAAATGAATGTATACACTGTTTATTTGTTTATAGTGTTATTTTTGAATGAACCACAACAAATAGTAGTAAAACAATAAATATACATAATCTAGGCTTTATTTCCATTTGTGTGGTGTAACTACAAGGTTTGTGAAGGCATAACCATCTTGGAATACTGTGCGAAGAACATGTGGTTTTCCCGTTCTTCCCGTTCTGCTTACGTTATGTAAATGCTGAATACAGGATAAAAACACATACACAATGAGAAATACGATAAAGATTTACTGTTGTTTGGTATGATGCTTAGATG
This sequence comes from Epinephelus fuscoguttatus, assembly GCF_011397635.1. Classification (NCBI taxonomy): domain Eukaryota; kingdom Metazoa; phylum Chordata; class Actinopteri; order Perciformes; family Serranidae; genus Epinephelus; species Epinephelus fuscoguttatus. The sequence goes on along the minus strand of NC_064772.1, from coordinate 27,634,923 downwards.
GCCAGCACAGCCAGGTGCCTGATATTTTGTACATTTAACGTACAGAGTATCGCAGCAGATGTAATAAATATTTGATACATGTGAAACTCCTCCTGACCTTCTCACCACCTACAGTCAGTTTATCAAAGAGTTTTCATGCCAGAAAGTCAGTAGATTCTTATACAGGGAATATAAAATTTCAAGCTGCTGGTCTTTAAGCCTGGAGCTGTTGAGGGGAGTGTTGTAAAGTCATTTAGACTACCATGACCTCCGCTTAAAGCCTCCACACACAAGCTAAGCTGATCTATCTACCCCTCAATACAAGACCAGATCCGTTATCACACAAACTTACTGCAACATCTGTGTGTGTGTGTGTGTGTGTGTGTGGTGTGGGTGGGCAGCTTGTGGACTTCGATGATATAATGGTCACTGTCATAGAAGTCACAGTGACGCTGATGTGAATAACATCTCATTCTCTATAGGTGGTTTCATTTGCTACAGTGGAGAGTGTTTGAAGTAGAGAGAGGCAGAACTGGCTCAGACGTAAACTGAGAGGCATCAATTATTGTAATTTGTTTTGACCATGTCACAGCAATATGCTTCAGGACTGGACTGGATTTTACAGATTTTCCTCAGAAATGCAATGAAGCTAGAAAGACACGCCTTCCTTCCCTGCCTTTTCTGCTCAGCTTCTTACTTAAGTTCAGCATTTATGTAACTTTGAAATGTCTGGGGATAAGGGGAGCTTTGACCTTCCTGGGTGTGGGTACAAGGTGGGGCTGGCACTTTTGGGAGAGTCTGATTGGTTCCAGTGTTCTCACATCAACACAATTTTCTCTTCGGCTATGACTCGGGGAACAAAATGTGTCATTGGTCCATTTTGGGTGGGTCCCCACATCATAAAATTACCAGAAAGTTTTAACAAGCGTGGCTCAGGTTCAAAACCAAATTCTTCTTACCAAAGCTTTGGACTATAAAACTATCCAAATGAATCTTCAGAAAAAAATGAAATGTCTGTAAAAAATAAAGTAAAAATATTGGCTACATAGACCCCTTTGCTTTTTTGACTACCTCACATACTATGTACTGTCTTAAGTATGTCTGAAACAGCTGGAGACACACTAATCATGAAGCCATGTGTTGGGTTAAAGGAAGGAGGAAGGCCCCATGATATTTCTAGTGGGCAGCCTGCTGTCATTTATAAGATCAGGAGGTATATTCATATTAGCTCTCTTAAATATCATCTCAAATATCAATAATCATTTTGGAAAACTTTTGTGTCTACTAAACTAACCGGACTGTCTAGCTCAGTCTGGTTATCTTAATCTCTCACGTAACCTTCATTATCAGGGATCAGACGAATCCTTAAAAAGTCTTAAAAGGCATTGAAGTCATTAATCCAAAATTAAGGCCTTAATTGGTATTAAAACATCTTAAATAAATCTTTCAGAAGTTTAAAAAATGCTAAGACATGGCAAGTAGAATTTTATTAAAGAAAATCAGTGTGTTCTCCCTGTGTCAACATGGGTTTTCTCCAGGTACTCCAGCTTCCTCCCATAGTCCAAAGACATGCAGGTTAAGTGATGACACTAAATTGCCCATAGGTGTGAATGTGAGTGTGAATGGTTGTCTGTCTCTATGTGTCAGCCCTGTGATAGTCTGCGATGGGCTCTAGCACACCTGCGACGCCTAACAGGATAAGTGGTTATGGAAAATGAATGAATAAAAAAATGAACATTTAACTAAGATTTGTCGGCATGGCTGAGTACAGAAAGAGAAACTCAAAATTGCCAAGAAAGGCAGCCAATAATCAGAAGGTGTTTCTTAGTTTTGTTCTACCATGTCATGTTTTATGTTACAGTAAACATTTGGGCATAATTGTCCCCATCTCTGAGTAACTGATGACGCTTCATGTGTTTTTTCGTTCCCTTAAATTAAATTTTAAGTAGCAATAAAATGCTTAAATCTAACCTGTGTTTAGCTCGATGAAACCTGGTTATGTGCCACAACTTGATGTTTTATAGGCTAAAAACATCAAGGTTAGCTGTAACCTAGTAGGCTAAGCTAACCAGCTGCTGGCTGTCGCTTCATACAGTATTTAGCATACGGACTGGAGAGTGGTTTCAATCTTATTTTTCCCTAAATGTCAAACTATTCTTTTAACTTAAATCCTGCAGGCTGGAGCAGCTGTAGCACTAGTAGAAGGATAGATGCAGGCAAATGGATGATGTTGGATATTTATGTTCGATCCCACTACAGGTGAAGAACTGAGACAATAGTATAATCCAGCTCTGGTTCCCAGGGAGTCTGCACCTCCAGACAAAGTTTTAAATTATAAAATTATGTAAGACCAGTGAGAGTGTGTAGATGTGTGTTTTGGGCGCTCAAGCAATCATGTTACTAGTTTTTTTGTGTGTGTTTTGCAGAATATAGCACATATTTGAGGCTTAGCATTTTCTGTTCATGCCTGTGTGGGTATTTCTGAACCCGACCTTCTAATTGCACTCGACATGCCCTTCTGTATTCATTTCCCTCTTCTCACTCTGTGTGTCCGTCGACAAACTGACTCTGCAGGCTCTTTGCTGTGGGAGAAAAACCTCCAGCTGAGACAGGAACCGAATCCCCGGAGAGCACATTATCATTATGGCGCATATTGCACTTAAAAGCATAGGAGGGAGCACATTTGTTGGTTTTTGTCATTTCACGCCGTCAGAAGTGGTCGCGAGAACGTCTCTAAGTTTGCTGCCGCCGAAAAAAATCATGGGCTTTTGCTTCGGACTGATGATAACAGGGGTTTATTTAGGGAAGCTGGAAGCCACGAAACCTATTAGACCTAAAGGATAAATCACATGTCATCGTTTTAAAGGCTTCTATGGTCGACCTCAGCGCAGTGTCTGTGAAAAGGATATCCGCTTATCTCTGTCTACTGTGTATTTACACTGAAACCCTGTTTGTAAATATGCAATTTGATCCTATTTGTAGAAAATGCATCATAAACATGAGACAGGCAACTGAGAAGGCATTAAAGGTAAAAAAGGCGATGCTGTCCAGAGGAGATTTTTTCGCTTGTCTCTCTGTATTATCTTTCTTGTCTGTTTCTCTTTGTGTATAATGTTATAATCCTATGTGTGCGTGTGTTTCCATCCCACAGTGGAGTACGACAGGGAGCTCTCTCCGCAGCGGCGTCACCACAAGGAGTTTAAGTTCAACCTCTCACAGATCCCAGAGGGCGAGGCCGTGACCGCAGCAGAGTTCCGCCTCTACAAGGAGTGTGTGAGCCGCGCCTTCCGCAACGACACCTTCCTACTCAAAGTGTACCAGGTGGTCAAGGAGCACCCTGACAGGTAACACACACACACTTAGGAATACGCTTTTGACAGGATGATAAACTGGTTTGAATCTCTGCAACTGGGAAATGCAAATGTGGATCTATCAAGTCCCTCAATGACTTGCTGAACCCTGATGTCCCCTAAAATAGTTTTCCTTTCTATGGTTGAACCCTCATGTCAAATGGAAATGTTCTACATGTGTTGTGGTTATTAAGTTAGTTTTTACTTCTATTGTCACGCTGACATCAAACATCAAAAAAGATGTCTTCAATGTGAAAAGTGCTTTGCCATGCAACATGTAGGTGTAGGTTTACAGAGAGGTTGCACTGATTGTGCTAGGAATCAACAAGTCAACAAGAGAAGGCGTCACTGAAAACAGTGAGCATGCTCAACTGACTTTTTCTCAATACAAAAATGTAAAGATTATGATTATATAAACTCCCTGTATGTTTCTATCATTCTCCCTGTGTGTCACACAGTCTCTGGGCCCTTGCCATGTTTATATTGTAAAATCAAGCAAAACCACGTCTTACAGAAATAGCACAGCTTCAAAATCCTCCCGTCCCCCAAATGAGCACAGCTAATACATGCCAAACATTTACATTACGTCTGCAGGGGCAGATAAACATCAAGTGAGATTTCTGAATGATATTTGTGTTTTATCAAGCCCGCCCAGCGAGAACCAGCTCCAACATGAAGAGAATTCCTGATATACACATTTAGGCTCACATCGCCCAGTATATTTTGCTTCTCGATAAATACACATCAAAGTACCTTTCTTCTGTAAAGCCTGGTGTGTGGAGGGCTATTACACTTGATTAATATATTATTTTGTGTTGAATATCATCAAGAAACAAAACACCTTAAGGTGAGGTCTCTAACACCGAATGTTCTCAGACCACAGTCCTGAGCTGAAGCTGATCCACTCTGAGGTCCATGGATTGAAAGAGTCGCTGTAGATGTTGGCAAAGTATATTTTTCTGTCTGTCAAAAGGTTTCTATAGGTATCAGAAGCTACTTATTTGCTGCATTCCTTTATCCCTTCAATGGGTGGGTTGTGCTCTTTGGCCTGGAGGTAAGGCCTTTTATTTTTGGAGATATTTGGAGATTAAAGGGCCCATATATCTCCAATTTCTTTATTATTGTAGGACAGGTTTTTTACCTTGAAGAAAATTACAGTCTGGGTGGTGTGCTATCAGGTGGAGGAAATTTGCTCCCGCTGTGTTTTGTGCTTTGCAGGAGTGAATTCAAGGTGCAACATGCATCCACTGACAAACTCAGTAACGTCTATGCCACATTAAAGTTGTAACTGGTTCCAGTTTGCATTCGTAGTTTCTTTCTCCCGAGTTATATGCCGTTAAGTCTTCAGTGTTTTTCCTCATTTTCCACCTTTCGCAAAACTGCATCTTTGTAATCAGCCAATCAGTGAGAAGCCTATTAACTTTCTCGTGCTCCTCCTTCCCGTAAAAACCTGACTACTGTTTTTGACTCTAAGCCGTAATGAGAGAGCGCTTAATTAGCCTGACACCCTTTGTACTTTTCATTTGACTGGGGTGGTTTGCTAACAGCAGGCAAGGAATGTGAGAGATTACAATGCCAGAAATGTGGCAGGTCTGACATCGCATTGAGAGAGGGCAGGTTGCTGCAAAAGCTGCTTTTACTGATGAAAACCAATTCAGCAGCATCTTACCAGCTATTATACTGCACCCAGCCTAATTCTTTTTTTTACTTATACAAGTGTTTCAGTTCCTGCTAACAGTAATATTGTCTTTATTCGGATTCTTAAGTGTACCGGCATGTTGATCCAGAGTTATAACCTCTGTCTTGTACTGAAAATCTCCTCTCCCTCCAGATGTCTGTCTTACATATTGCTTTTACAATCTTACAAATATGCCTTTTCAGCAGTTTAAAAGATGAAAGCACATGAAATAACCAGGCCAGCTGTGAGCTACACTCTCCCACCTTGCGTTACATTTTTAACAGCATTCACTGACAAGACTTATAAAGGAGATTTATTGTGGTAAAAAAACACAACCTTCACCTTTGACCTTATTATTCCAGTTCATTTAAGCAGTCAGTCAATAAGCAGTTTTACAGTAGGCCCTGCAGGCAGCTCTCTGATGGACCCCCTGCCGTCCTTCATCAGCTGAACAGCGGCTGTGACGATGAGGCGGAAACATCGGTACACAGGCCCACGCTGTGACAAACGTGTGAACTTAGCAGTGGGGTGTGTGTGTGTGAGGGGAGTAGAGGCTCATACGGAAACTGTCAGAAACACTCTCATTAATGAGCAATAAAGAGCGGCTGCTGATGCATGACTGCAGGGGCATTCTCCGAACACCTGGATGATTGTGAGGCTTTGATGTTTGCTCTGGAGGAGGCTCCGACAGACCCGACGCTGTGTTATTACTACTGTAATGGGACAGTGGGAGGACAGGCCCTCTTATCACTCACACTCTGTCTTTTCTTTACAACTCCTGTGCTCTCTTTTCATTAATTTGTCCTCAGTTGTATTACGTGGGTCTTTTTTTCTTCCCACGTTTGACACATTCTTCCATTTTGTAGCCTGATTTCACTCACACAAAATAATGTCAATGATATAAACATACCTGTAGCCTGATACCAAGGATTTAATACCTTCCTTTTCCCTGTCCCTCAGAGAGGTAGACTGTATGGTCAAACCCACAGTGGAGTACAATACAGTGTATCCCCGCATTTTCTGTTAAGTGCAGCTATCCATCTTTCTGTCATTTTGTTATGATACCGTTTCCCCGATACAAACCAACAGCTCCTGTGTCTCCTTGGTTTCTTAAAGAGGTAGAGCCGTCCTGTCCTGACTGACAGGATAATAGCACTGGACTGTACCTCTGTATTTATGCTGTGCAGAGCATATACAGAGCATAATTATCAAAGTCTGGTACACTTGACACTTTTTAAATGTTGTCCTACTTTTTTTGGTGCCTGTTGGCTATTTTTACGTGCATCAACTTATCATTTCTTTTTCGCTCTTTCCATGTAAGTTATGCACTGTTTACATGCCTCAGTAAGTCCCCAGTAGCTCATCTTCAACTGGTACAGAATGCTGCAGCTCACATTTTAACTGGGACAAATCGTGGGTCACTTATCTCCCCAATTCTCGCCTCCCTCCATTGGTTGCCAGTTAACCTCAGAATTGATTTTAAGATTCTTTTAATATCTTTGAAAGCTCAACATGGTTTAGCCCCCAGTTATATAGCTGAGCTTCTGACTACCTATACTCCAAGCCGTGATCTGAGATCCTCAAGCCAACCCTCGCTAGTCATCCCTAGATTGAGGTTGGTAACTAATGGTGACTGGGCCTTTGCCATCAAGGCCGCGAGGCTCTGGAATCCTCTGCCTGAGGAGATTAGGCTCACTAATACATTAGCCATTTTTAAATCATTGCTTAAAACATATTTTTATAGTAAAGCTTTCCCTTTTAATGTCTGATTTGTATGTTTTGATTTGAAACTTTTGTGTTTTATTTCCTTTTGTTCTGTTTTTGCCTCCGTGCACACTATTTTTCTCAGCTCTTAATTTTTTTAAATATTGTTTGCACTTTGTGAAGCACTTTGTAACCTTGTTTAGAAAAGTGCTTTACAAATAAAAATATCTTATTTTATTTTATTCTTATGTGTGTAGCTGTAATATTTCCTCTTTTGTGATTAAACAAATTAGTCTGCCTCTCTATAATCAAGTGCACATTACTTTCCAAATTTTAATATTTTAAGGGTGGGCAAACCAGTGCAAAATTATGAAAGCATTCTCTTTTAAACAAAACCATGTCGGGGGAGGGCACTGATTACTACTGCATTTATGAAAGTGCCATTAACATTGATATTTTCATTATATTAGGTTAACTGCTTTCTAGAGTATTTAAAAGCCCAACAGACCACTAGATACAAGACAAGTTAATATCATTATCATAACAGCCAAAATTAATATTACACATTTAAAATTAACATAGCTAAACATAAGCTTGCTAACTACATTTTCACCAACAGAATGTGTAACTGATTTCACTGTGCTTGCAGATGTTAAGAGGAGTTTTTAAAAACAGAGATCTCAGTGTTTTTTGGGAGGCACAGCGATCATGTAACTGTTGTCTTTTTTAGATTTTGGTACAGAAAGTGTGGTCAGGGATTGTCTCTTGAAGCTGCCTCTTGTTCTGGGTTTTGCTCAGTCGTCATTGCATTGTGGTCAAAAGACAGATGGTGCCTCTGTTTCCGCCAGGCAGCTGGCAACTTGGCATCCGCAGTAGGAATGCTCTCCGTGCTCCTCTCTATCCACACTCAGTCCTCACTTTTAAAGCAGCTGTAACTAAGGTATAAATTTGTGCATCGTCAATTTATTCTCACTTAAAGTGCTTGTTTTTGCCGGACAAGCTCAGATTAAAGTGTGACAACTTATGGGAAGTATCCCTGCAGAGATAGACCTTTTTGTTTAAGAGTAAGTTTCTTTTGTTAAACCACAAACAGGCCCGACATCGCCGTCACCAAACCCACCAGACTCCAGATATAAAACATATGACAATGGGGTCTAGATTGAAAAATATCGAAGTAACCCTTCAAGCACCTTTAATATACAGTTATACTAGTTAACTTAAAGTGGTTTTCAAGTTAGTGCTCAGCTGAAAGACTTGATAACATTGCCTTATTTATTTCCTACCGATGATCATTTTCATTAGATGATAGTCAGCCCAGTTACAAAACACATTTCTATTTTTATCTCTGATCTATATTATTTTTCTTCTGTGTCATCTCCTATGTTCTCCCAGAGAGGCAGACCTGTTCCTGCTGGAGTCTCGCAGGCTGTGGGCGGCTGAGGAGGGCTGGCTGGAGTTTGACATCACTGCCACCAGCAACCTGTGGGTGATGAGCCCGGTACACAATCTGGGCCTGCAGGTCAGCGTGGAGACCAGCAGTGGTAAGAGATCACGTCACATATAAGTTGTTCCTTACTTTTAAAGCACATAATGCACTCAATTTAACCACATAAAGTTGTGTAGTAGTTAAACTCACTTCCTGTGGTCGACAAAATAACTGTAACTGACAACTTGTGGAAAAACTGCACAACCATTATGGTGAATCTTGCCTTTGTCTTCTGTAACAGGGCAGAGCATCAGCTCCAAGGATGCGGGGCTCGTAGGACGTGACGGTGCACTGGAGAAGCAGCCTTTCATGGTGGCGTTCTTTAAAGTCAGTGAAGTGCATATCCGTACCGCCCGCTCCACTGGCGGAAAACGTCGCCAGCAGAACCGCAACCGATCCACGCAACCGCAGGAGGGATCCAGAGGGATAGGCCCAGCAGGTTAGTCTGACAGCCGCTGCACAAACACTAAACCTTGACTGACCTCCTCAAACAAAACAACCATGAAGACAATCAGACACAAAACTGACCTCAGCCCAACCTCACTACCTCCGTAACTGATGTCTGACCTGTTGAAAGCAGTGGATGGAAAGCATGTGTTTGAAGTATTCCTCTTTGAGACACTTGATAAATTGGACCTGACTTCATCCGGATCTCGCTCTAATCAGCCTCCATCAGATGAAAATCCAAACCCTGGGATGATGTCCAAAATCTGCTGTTACTGTAGTTGGATTAAGGGTAGTGAAGGGTATCCTGAATCCTTAATATTGAGCAATATATTACACATATATAATGTTTTATTTATGAAGGGGGTTTCTGTGGCACCTAGAAAGTTGAATGGAGGGTTTGGCTTGAGATTTTAGCAAAAAAGACTTTAGAGGAAAAACAGCAAAGGCTGGAGTTTGAGATAAATGGGTGGTGTTAGGGAGAGAGGTTGGAAGAGAAAAGGTCAAACTGGAAGAAAAAAATATGTGTATTAGAGAAAATTTTATAAACTGACAGGCTAATTACAACTTTGAATGTTTCATTGTGGAATAATTTGAGTTCTCATAGGAAATGTTGGACAACACAGCAAAACGGCAGAGCAACAAAAACAGCAGACTAGTGAATATTCAGTGATTTAGGACGCAGACGGCAAATCCATCTTGACAGGTGACCTCATCCTCTGAACCTCATCATTAGTCCTCCCCGCTTCTCTTCCTACTCAGCGGTATGATGTAATGAACAGGTATAAGCTTGATGTTATGAACTCCACAAGCTTTTCAAATTAAATCAAACCCTAATCCGCCCACCTTTCACCTGCTGTGTAATTCTGGCCAGGCTTTACAGCGCTTAAAGCTAAGCTGCTCCTGTGAGGCTTCATTGTGTGACTAATGCAGTACATAAAGCTAGCACTCAGGGAGCCTGCTGTTAATATCGCTCTGATCCTTGGCTAATTTGACAGATGAGGCATCTTGTTAATATTAAGCCTTTACAGCTCAAAGCTTTGAGTCTACAGAGGAGAGCCCTGTATGCAGCCGTAAATAAAGTGTCTCCAGCAGGTAACTGCCCCTACATATTTTAAGTATTGGTGACATTTAAGAGATCTAAAGAAAGTTTGCCCCAAATCAAAAATACATATTTTTCCTCTTACCTGTAGAGCTATTTATCAATCTAGATTATTTTTGCTGTGAGTTGCAAAGTGTTGGAGATATCAGCTGTAGAGATCTGCCTTGTCTGGAATATAATGGAACTAGATGGCACTTAGCTTGTGGTGGTCAAAGCACCATAGAAATACATTTGATAAACTTAACAGCGATGTCTCTATACAGAAATCATGATGCAGTTACTTACTAATAATGTTCTAACTAACAGTTGAACACTGCTAGCACCACTGAGCTAGCTGACGTTACAGCTCAGCAGAGGAGGACGCCATTAATGTCTACACCTCACACTGTCACGAGCATGAGCGTCTTGTCCATGAGTAGATGCACACTTCCTAAAATAAAATAGCTCCTACATGAAACTGCTCACAACAAGGTCTGTGGTTTATCTTGGGTAACTGATCATGATTTCTGGAAAGAGACATTGCTCTTGAGTTTTTCAGATGTATTTTTGGTGCTTTTAGCAACACAAGCCAAGTCCATCTAGTGCTATTATATTGTAGAGAAGGCAGACATCTTTAAGACTGATATTTCCAACACTCGGCAACTCACACCAAACAACCCTGGTATGGAATGTCCCTTTAAATCACAACTGGGTCAGAAAAAACGTAACTTGAAATATGACCCTGAGGTAAACTTGATTCCACAAATATAAAGTTATGTAAAACTGAGTATAGTAGTGTTCACACATGATCTACAAAGCACACAGTATTACTGTATTTAAATATCTCGTAGAGCTATGTATCTGCTGAGCCTCAGGTAGCCAAAATTGTTTGGCCCAGCAGCAGCCTAATCTCTGCACACCTGCTTGCTAGTCTCACGTCAGACTGGTGATAAATGATGTGCGAGAATCAGCCCAAGTATACTTGAGCAGATTCCACTGGCTGAAACCGGCCCAAAATTAGCTGCTAACTGGAGCTGATTTTCAACCCAAAACAGCTCAAATCTGTGTCCTAACAACCGAACTAAATCTGGGCCAGAGCAGGCTCACATTCGGTTCTCTGGTGCCAGAACACAGCTCAGTGCACTGACACACAGGCACTAACGGCCCTACTTGGCTGGCTACCTGGGAAGCGATTCACCTTTGCTTTGCTGCCTCTGCTGTCCTGTTTAATGGCTCCACCATCTGCGTGGTATACAGAAGTATTTGTGGGACAAGTTGTGTTTGTTCTCACTATTAGTCTGAAAATCCCTTGCTGAAAAATTTTGGCTTCCCATTTGTTCAGTGCATCTCCTTCACTTTCTCAGTAGGTAACAGCGTGCTGCTGTTAACACAACAGGTTGTAAGTAAAACTCCTGCAGGGCTTTTTCTCAGTAATTGCATTAGATGAAAGCTTTGGCTGACATAACAGAGAACAAAGACTCATCATTTGTTATGCTACACGACAGTTGGAGTGTACCACATGTTCTGTTCTGGCTCCAGACCTGTACTCTCTCTTCCATGCAGCTGTCTTTGGCTTGAGATGTCTTAAGACTTTAAGTCAGGATGTCTTGAAGATGATACTGATACTGGGGTACACTAGTGAATCAGAGGGCTCAGGTGCACGCCATGTGCTCGCAATGTGGGTTAGCGTTTCTGTAATGGATGTCATCTCTGCTCCCTTTCAGTATATAAAGGAATATATTTATCTAAAGTAAATACATGCATAATTAAAGGAATAGTTAAATACTAATAGACATTATGAACAAGGTAGATTGGCTGTAGTCTGCTTTTGTGTCCCAGACTATATCAGGACGAGAACACTCACAGACGTGAATCTGCTCAAAAATCTGCTCTAACAAGGACAAACTGTTAAATATGCGTCCTGAAGGATTGGACTTTACATAACCCAAAACATCAAGACCTCTCCGCCTCGCCACTCGGGACGGCGGGGAGTGTAAATATTTAGATCCTACACAGGAAGCGGGGAGGCCCCCCTCGCGACAGCCGAGTGTCCGTGGCCAGCAGAGGACTGCTGGGATTGGATGGGATGGGAGGATCCGCGAGGAATTCAGGAGGGCATATGGTTTCAATACCGCATCACTCACTCCAGAGACAGGGAGGAGGACAGGATGGATGGGGAGAGCATCCGTCATGTGGAGCGCTCATGGGGAGAAACAAAATGTGGACGCTGTCCCCCAGTTTCTGTTTGGCACTGAGCTACAGTACATCAGTTCAGGCCACCACAGCTCCAACTAAAAGGAGTATTTCACCTATAATTCACCCTGATACTTTTTTTTCTGGAAAAACATGAGATCTAAGGCTGGAAGGCAGCAATGTGTTTGTTTTTAATTGCTCTAGTGTGCACTAACTTCCACATAGAGGCTTTTTAAAAACTTTTCAGCATGACTTACTTACTGTGTGTTTTCTAAAAATAGTTTCCTTCCTCTGCCCAAACTGCACAGTCCTGACCTGTGTGGTTACTACTGCACTGATTTTACTTCATCTTCTGTATCAGTTTGGCACAATTTTGTCCTCATTTTAAGTATAACTGACAACTTATGAGCTATTTTGTCAGTTTTCATTTAAATTTTATGTATTTGGCTCTACTGCTTTGCTTTGTCAAAAAATTACTAAAACGCCTCTCTCAGTCTGCTATGGATATAAAAAAACCCTTTAACTCTGAAACTTTATTTTCCCTACTGTACTCCCTGTGAGGCCACAGGCCTTGTTATTTCCTCATTTTCACAATTTTAGTGAGCTGGATTTAAACGACACGTGATATTAAATGTCTTCCAGATGACAAAATAGAACAAATTGAGCCAAATAAATTTCTGCAGCATTAGTTTTGAGATAATAGTGTGATTATATGTGCAATAAATCATCTTTGTTTTTCACATTTGAGTCACAGAAGCAGACAGTTTGCAGGCCAGGAAGACAAATGTCTTGTTTTCTTATTCATCGAGCAAATTGGTCTTTTTAGATTACATTTTTTCTTCATTTCGGAGTTATGCGTTGGTTGCATGAATAGTTTTGTCAGCATGATGCTTCCACCCCCTCTGGGTGTGCCTGATGTGTGCACAGTGGAAAATGCTGCTGTGTACCTTGCCAGAAGAACAATACAACACCTTTAAAGGTAATTTGGGGTTTTGTGGGCGAAGAAGGCCGAGGAGGTAATGGGACTCGGGTTGGGCTTTGGCTGTGGGGGAAGTTAACAACCATCCGGGGAAGGAATATCACGTCCCGGCACAGCACAGGCGGCCTGTAATTAGGCCTAGCCAGTCATTAGCTGCACAGCTAAAAGACTGACCACGCTAACAGTATCGCTTAAAGAATTATAATAACACGGCACTGAGCCAGCAGTGTTTTTTCATCTGTCTCTCCTCTCCTCCCTCCTCCTCCTCATTCTCCTCGTTCCCTCCCCACCCGACCTCCTTTTGTTTACCGTTGGAGTAATTAGACACGGCGGAGCTCCCTGGCAGGGTTTAATAACCTCTGTGATGAAAGACAGGAAGAAAGATAAACTTCAGTAGTAGTGGTTGGTGGGAGGGAAAAAGAGAGGAGAAACGTCAGTGACATTCTCCTTTCATGTCACTGTTCATGGCCTCTCTCCTTTCAGGAAGGAATGAGACTTTCGGGACTCTGTCCTTCTCCTTCCTCCTTCCGGGTTTAAGGACCCAGATTTTATCTTAAACATTGGGCCTATATAACCCAAGTTTTCTGTCACCACCACCTCTATGGGACTTCATGTAACTGATACTGTAAAAGCTACAATCCTTTCTCGCTCTTGATTTGAGAAATTGCTGTAGCAAACTATAGAGTTACAGCAAGGCAGTTTGAGAGATCGTGGCCTGCTGGGGTTGAAATGACTTTTTAATGTCAAATGTCACATGCACACACTGACACACACTTCCTACACCAAACAACCTGGCAATAACCTCTGAATTGGCGCCATTTAATTCTTGTATTTTTGGAGCAACATGTGATAAATATAACTTATAGCCTTTTCCTCCTGACATAAGTGCTGCCGGGAGTGTTTTGGGTGCGTAATGAATGGCAGGTAGTGTAGTTAGGGGTTAATATCAGCACATTACAGTATATCGAAAGTCTCCGCTTTGGGTTCAGCAAGGAGCAGTGTGTCTTGACTGGGTGGGGAACCGGCAGCCGTTGCCGCACCTCAATGAATTCAGTGTGAATTGGCTTTAGTGGAGAGTTTTGCTTGTCTACTACGGATGCTTGTCTACTCACAGAAAACATTTCCAGGTTAAACACTGTTAGGTAAGTTGCTGTAATATGAGAGTAGAGCTCAGTGCCACTTGCTGTGCTTTCACATTACTGTGTCACTAAAGGAAATCCTGCTTCCATCTGATATTCAAATATTTGGACCCGGCAGCAGCGTTGAAGCAGGTGAAACTAGAATTCATGGTTTGTTTTTTAGGTGCTGCCAGTGCTTAAAGGAATTGTGACCTCACCCGTGAGTTCCTGCTAGACTCACAGATTTTTAAATTGCTTTTCTCGGCTTTGGAAAGTTTTACAAACATAAATCCACCATGGCTAAAAAAATCAGAATAAAAAGATTCATAATTGGCCTTGTTTGCAGTTTGAGGTGTCCTGTCAACAGTTTTACAGGTGTGCCTTTTACAGTGGTAGTCTGTGGGGAAAATACTTTTTTGGGCTGCAGGGAATTTTTTTGCTGCAATACTGTGAGTGGCCACTGGGAAAAAAATTGCTGCAAGGCTAAACTGCTTTCCTGGGGGCCTGTGGTTCCCTCAACAAAAATCCCATGGGATTTTCTTTCATTGGATTTTGTAGTATTGCAGAAATTAGCTCTATAGGAAAGAAATGTTTATGAGACTTACACATTTTGTTCCGCAAGGTAATCTTCACAAATTGACACCACATTTCTATTTTTTTAAGGGTTAGTGCAATCACCAGAACTAAAAGGCTAACATTAGGCTATAAACTACACTATGGGTGCATGACTCCAACATCACACTGAGGCTTTAAAGCTGTGTTCACTGTGATGATAATGTGTAGTCTCATTCAGCCACTTATTAGCAACCACCTTTTTTGAAACACTTAAAAGTGTTTTTCACAAGGAGGGTATTTACCGATGTATTTTATGTTGTAGAGCAGAACGTGAAAGTCTCCTAAGCTTGTGTTAACCACAGACCTTATTTCAGGCGTCTAACCAAAAACCCATTCAAAAAACCCATTGACTTTAAGACGAGAGAAGTGGGAGTGCTAAAATACTAACTCAACTCTGGGTTTAGGACTCATTCCTGCACCATTCTATTTCCCAAAATGTCAGACTCTTCCTTCAATGAATGAGCATCATAAAACCATTTGAATTATATATGTTTATGCACAGCCATTACTCCAATGTAAAACCTATTGGAATATTCACAAGTACATTATACTGTAGTAAGCACAGAGTTTCTGTTGGTGTAGTAAGTGGTAGAGTACAGATTAGAATAACAAGATTAATACGTAGAGTAAGTTTTTGTCGTTCTCCTTCCCACCTCTGCTCTCTGTCAGAAGGAAAGGAAAAAGAAATGAATGGAAGTCTCATGGGAGCCGGAGCTCAGCGGTAGCTGTGTGGCATTAAATTTTTACAGGCAGGAAGGGGAGATGTGGTTTATGGGCACCACAAATCTGGGCCTTTACACTCAATGAAAGCCCACAGTAAATATCAGCTTTATTCCTCTTAAAGAGTCCCACAGACTGTAAATGCTGATGGCTTTGAAAGCCAAGAGGTGCAAGGAAAATGACTCGTGTGTAGATATGTGTGTGTGAGAGAGAATAGGAGGAAAAGGGAATGAGTTACTAAATACTATAGACTGTGCTGTGCAGCATACGGCATAGCAAGATTTTCTTCTAATGTGTGTTGATATCCACCTTTTGTGCAATATAGGAGGATTTTTTCTCAGTATCTTAGTATGTTATCTGACCATGCACTCTAACAGTTGCTGATAGTTTACTTTGAACTGAATGTGTGACTGCACAGGATGTTTTAATCAGTGTAACATTTAAAATTCTATTTCATTTTGATTGTACATTTTTTCTGTCTCAACATGCAAATCTTGTCCGTGCCAAACACGCAGCTGTGTGCAGACTGAAGTCTAGAGAAAGAAATCAAATAACATGATCAGATTCTGCCACCTTGCCTGCAACCACAGAAACCCCACGAGGAACCAGTAATTTAATAGCTACTGTGTAGAAGTCTGACGAGTGTGCAGGCAGCTTCGTTCACCCTCCACCCTGGGCTGGGATTTGACCCGAAGCTGAATGTCACGCCCCATAAACTAGACCTGGATCAAGGAGCAGGAGGTCTCTGAGAGTGTGTGCGTGTATAATATGGGTGTGTGTAGTTTGAGCCAGTGTGTATGTCAGTGTCTGGAAGCCCAAAATTATTAAAACCCCAGCGATCCATATTCCAATTCAACTCATAAATCTCGACACAAAGCAAAAGCCCTATCGTCCTAAAATATTTTAATGTGTCAGTTCCTCTTTCTATAAACATCACCTCAAGGTTATATCAGGTCAGCCAAGTCACTCAGCCAATCAGCTTAGTTCTCTCAATGGCACTTTGTCTTTCATCCTTGGGTGTTTCCTGTATGTAAACACTGTACACACTGCAAATGTGCCTTACAGTACAAGAAAGATTATTATTATAATTATAGGAAAAGTCAGTACGATCCTACAGCAGCTGGTCGAGGACCAGCCTGTTTCCTCATCTGTGAAGGTCTCCATATAGTAAATCTGTTAGATCTGAATACTCTGTGCTGTTGAAGACTCTGGCAGATCAGACAGTCCGCAGGGAGGCAGGACGAGCACGTGACCCGGTGTCATCTGCACACACACGGAGCCAAACATGCGTGCCTGAATCCACAGCACACACACACACACACACACCCATATAAACTCTGTATTTCCACATAAGCAGACACCCAGTGAACTGCCCTTCCTATTGGGAAGGAAACAACCGTAAACTGGGGAAACACCTGACTGTATTTGATGGTTACGGATGACCATTTGACCTCACTCCACAGCCTTCTGTCGTGACTGGTCGCACCTTTCATTTCCTGTCTTTTACAGAATTAACCCATCTAATCAGATGACATATTCATGTCCTGCTGCAATAAACTATTGTTGTCACTGTGTTGTCGCACATTTAGAGAGCAGATGGTGGAAAGTGTGGTAGTGCCATGCTCTACTTAGCTCCTCTCTGTTCTCGCTCTGTCTACGTCTCTTTTCTCTTTCCCTCTCTCCTCATTTGCTTCAAGCTGAGATGAATCCAAGTGACAAATCCAACTTGCTCTCCCTCCCTGTCTCTCTGTCTCTTTTTCTTACTTGAGGCGAGTCCAGCTAAAACACACACACAGTCATGAGTCTGGGCAGTGTGGTCAGTGCGTCTGTTCAAAATGAAATTTGATTTGATGATGAAATCATAATGCAACTGGCGCTGGTGAATTTAAATTACAACTCTTCATTTTAATGAGCAGCTAAGTGGATTTGGCTGTTAAACAGATAAACATCAGGTCAGTTGTGAACGTGTGTGTGTGTGTGTGTGCATGTGTGTGTGTGTTTGTGTATGTTCAGTAAGCGCCGGTGGTAATAAATGATAGACATGGAGATGCAAGGACCCAACATCAATGACCCTTACATAATTGTGTGTGTGTGTGCCCAACTCCAGCTGACTAAACAAGGCTGCTGTTGGTGAGTTAGTGAGGTGAGTGGCTGTGACTGAGTGACAAATCTCCGTCTGCAGTCTGACTCACTCGCTTTTTTTTTTCTCTGACACACACGCACACACAAACGTTTCTGAAAAAGAATCGGATGATGATTTTTGCATGCGTGGACGTAAATCTGTACATTTATTTGCTTGTCTGTCTATCACAACATTTCTTTAGGCAAACAGGTCGTCTCTAATTATTCCCCATGAGAAGCAAAAGCCATGCTTGCATGTTGACAGGATAAGCGGCTGCACCAAATGGGCTGACAATGCAATAAGCAAATCTGAAAAACTAGCAAATGACAATTTTGAATGTGAGAGCCACTTGCATATAAACTCAAAGCTGTAATTTTTTTTTCTCTGCAGTGTGTAAAGTTATTGTAGCCTAGATATCCTCAGCACTAACTCTACTATAGGCTAAACATGGAGTCAGAAACCAGTATTGTAACCCTAATGACAAGTGACACAAAAAAAACAACAAAAATAGGCAACCACCAAATGGTTTTCAGCCAAAACAGTTGGTTAACAGTTTTATAATTAACATTGCGATGTGAGAATGTGCAGACTGACAACCATCTACAATTAAAATAACTTGCGGGCTTTAGGCTGAAGTGTTGCTTAAGGCATGGAGGGGCCACCAAGAAGCCAAGATGAGGGCGGATTTTTAGGGACAACTGCTACACCATATGGGTCCTCTGGACGAAGCTCTTTTGAGCATACAGGACTCCAACTGGTGCGTTGCATTTTTCCCTCTCATTGTCTTTGTCTTTTTGTGAAGAAAAAATAATCACAACAATAAAATCAATGAGGCGAGACAGAGGAGCGAAGGAGAGAGAGCCTTTGAAACGTCAGTGGAAAGTCAGTGTCACCGTCTTGACTTCAGCGCAGTGACCAATGCCAGCAATGACCTCCTCGACTGTGAAAACCAAACCTATACCTGGGACTGTCTGCAGCCGTCTGCTGCAGAATGGAACAGAGATAATTAAGAACAAACTGCAGGGCAGCAGAGTCCATAAACACAGTTGTCACTGTGTCACCACTTGAGCTTGCGCCAAGCAATATTTGAATGCTGATGAATTCAATTAGGCACACGTTCAAATGCATTAAACAGCAGATGAATGTGAAGCACGTAGAGCGCAGTGACTGCTGTAATGAGCATTTGTGCCTGTGCTCTGGTCAACGCCCTCACATGTCTCCACCCTGTGCATTACATGAGGCGTATTGTGTTGTTCTTCTGCTCTCAGACTCTGAATGTCATGAGTCACTTCCATGAGGTTTAATTGGAATTTTTTTTTCTACAATACCTCATTTACCCAGGGAAGGGTTTTTTGCTGAGTGTGTTTTACCATGGCTGACCCATCTGACACATAGTAGGACACATGTTACACATCGAGGGCTGCATTTAGTCATGTTGCATAAACTAGAAAAATGTGAATATATTATAGATGTTAAACTACATGAAGTGTGTGTGCAAAATGCAGTTTCCTTATAATCTCTGTTTTTTTCTGTTGCAGATTATAACAGCAGCGATCAGAAGACGGCATGCAGAAGACATGAGCTCTACGTGAGCTTCAGAGAGCTGGGCTGGCAGGTAGCCAACATTTTTTTATTCAGTACATCCAAACAAGTCCCAATACACACGTGTGGTGATGCTCACTGTCTCTTCAGAGCTAGTTTGATATTCTAATCAGTGTTTACAACAAGATACTGTGCTGTATGTAGAACAGTTTAAGAGGCTAACATAATTAAAATTGACTTTTAAATATGGACTTTGTGTCACCAGGGATTGGTAGACATGCAAGTTTTGATGTAAATCTACACAATAGGGACGACTGTGGACATCTTGCATAATCATGTCTCTCTATGCGTACATACACTCAAATAGAGTTTGCAGAAGTAACACGGGGGAGTAAAATGCACAGATGTTTCAGCTTTGTCTTCACCAATGTGCAATAGTCATTAAGCATCAGGAGCAAGTTCATTTAAACTGTTCCCAACAATAACTGTCAATCAGTCTTTGACCAGCAGGTGTATCAAATAGCTTCCTCTGTGTCGTAGAAGCTGATTACTCAGAATCTCCACTTCCTGATATGAGCAGGGCTCTCTAGAGTTTTCCTGTAAACAAACAAAAGTTAAGTTTAAATTCAGTGTCACTCACCGAAACACATTGTGTGTATCCTTGAGGTCTAACAAATATGTCAAGCACATTTCCTTCCTCATAAAACAATTGCAAAGCTGATGTTTTAAGCACTTTAAATCCTGCATTGTTTACATACTGTACATGTTTAGCAGCTTGCAGTCTTCTTCCCTGTCTTTGCTATCACACTGCAGCAGGTTAAAGTTAAAAGATTAAAATCCTAAAGCTACATAGATATCACACACTAAGGTAAAGCTGAAACATCTGTGCATTTTACTTGTCTGAGGTAAATAAAGTAACTGAATAATGTAAAATAAAATCAAAAATCCACTCTAACAGATTAGTGTCAGTGCCACTCGATCAGTTCATTTACTATAAACTCACATTATAAACACCACTGACTATCAGGCTGCCAAGTGACGGTGATCAAAAGAGGAAAAGTCATTTAAAGTGGCTCAGTGGGAGTAGAATGAAGTCCCAGACTGTGTGTGTGTGTGTGTGTGTGTGTGTGTGTGTGTGTGTGTGTGTGTGTGTGTGTGTGCGTGTGTTTACAAGGAGACAGGCTGAGGAAGAAATAGAAGGGCAGAGTTACGTACATCCTTCCAAACAAGCTGTGATCTGTTAACACAGCACTGACATCTAGAGGGAGACTGCCAGCACTCACTCTCTCTCACACACACACAACAACATACATACGTGCGGACACACACACGCACGCACACACACAGACAGGAAGGGAGCTGGACAGAAAGAGACAGAACGAGAAGAGAAAGACAGAGAGCGAGAGATTATTAACACAGACAGGAAGGTGCACTAGATAAAAACACAAAAACAAGTTAGAAAGAGGTAAAACATGCAGAGAAGCTGTCGGAGCGAAACAGTTAGACGCAGAGAGGAAGGAAGGAAGGAGGGGAGAAGTATTGCTTCCCTGAGTGATTCCACAGGCAGGAGTGTTTGAGCAGGGATGTCCTTAGAGACAGGATTAACACTGAATTTACCAACAGGAGTCAGGTGGACTAACGTAACAGGCCAATATTGCATCCTCATTTATTTAGGTATAACAACCTACACTCATAAAATGATAAAACTAAATGGTGACATTGACACACACAGCTTCTTATTCACTTGTTTACATAGATGGGAAGAATGGCATCATGCCACTAATCCTTTTTGACCTATATTCAATTGAATACAGTACAAAGACGAGATGTTTAATGTAATTAAATTAAATGTAATTGTAAATATACACTCATTGTGAATTCAATGCCTGCAACACGTCCAAAAACTGTTGAGACAGGGGCATGTTTACCTCTGTGTAACATCACGATTTCTCCCATGTGTTTCTCCAGGACTGGATCATTGCTCCTGAAGGCTACGCAGCCAACTACTGTGATGGAGAGTGCTCCTTCCCCCTTAATGCCCACATGAACGCCACCAACCACGCCATTGTACAGACCCTGGTAAGGCCGACCCACAGGAGTTTACCATACTCAGTATAATCGAAACACAGCGTAGGGGTTGTTTTAAGTTGCCAGATTTTTCTAATAGTTACCTCTGAGGAATTTCGGATCACTGCCATAATGGTGCAACAAAATATTCAAGTGTCTGCAACTCTGTTTAATGGAATGTACTGTAATCCTTTTTAGGTGACTTCAAGAGAGAACTGCAAGAGTAGAGGAGTTCAAAAATGTGTTTTTATATTTTATTGGATGGCTATGTGTTTATCACTCTCTGTATGTGTGTGAGTCTTAAAATTTAGGCTTTTTAGGGCTCCAAAGATCAATAATATACGGTGTAATCCATTGATTGTGAAACTGTTAACTTAAAGGGGCACTGCTGTGATATTATACATGAAGATAAGTTCACTTGTCATGAATTCATGGCATTTGAAAGAGGCTAGTCTCGCCACCAGACAATCAGAGATCTCTGCCTTCTGATAGTCTGGGGACACTCCTTTCTAAAGTGTGTTTAACACACTGGAGAAAACGGCCGGCAACAAAGCAACGCTTCTTGCATTTTTGAAAAGGATACGCCCTCCCGGAAATGTGCGCTCCCCCTTTTCTCATCCGCAAGGACACAAACACACAGAGAGCTTGAAAATGTATGCCGAGAGATTTAACTCCGTTTTATCAAATGTGTGCTCAGTCCACAAGATTGTGGAAATGAGGGACTTACAGCGACTTGAGCCATTTTGTACCGCTACACGTGTTTCTAGTCGGACTATGTTTATGAGGACAAGAGTTCAGCGAGCCACTGAAGAACCGCCCTGTGGATTTACTATTGGTTCTGCAACGTAGGAAGCTTTTTTAAACTCTGAAATTGTATCCGCCCATCTAAACACAAAATCAGGGAGAAAGTCATCAGTCTTTAGTTAAGCAAAGCGTCTAAAGACTGACTTGTGAGTCTAGAAAGAGGCAGGCATTTAGCAAGCAGGGAGAGTCTAGAAAAAGACAATATTGAGCATTATGGGAAATGTAGTGTGTTTGGAAAGCAAGATATTTTCTCTACGAGGCGATGCCTCGATGCAGTGGTCGCAGGTTCGAGTCCGGCTTGCAACCATTTACTGCATGTCACCCCCCACTCTCTCTCTTGCCCCATTTCACTCTGTCCCATACATTAAAGGCAAAAAAGCCCAAAAAATAATCTTTAAAAAAAAATACTTAAAAAAAAAACTTAATAAAAGTGTTGTGCTAAATTTCACCCTTTAAATTGATCTCTTATCTTTTTAACATCTAGTTTAATTTTCTACCAACTGCAGACTGACACTTAAAGGGGCTTAAAGTGTTTCTTTCTGTTCCAGGTGCACCTGATGAACCCAGAGAACGTACCAAAGCCATGCTGTGCCCCCACCAAGCTCCACGCAATCTCAGTGCTCTACTTTGACGACAACTCCAACGTCATACTCAAGAAATACAAGAACATGGTGGTACGTGCCTGCGGCTGCCACTGACACCAACATCGAGGGCTAACGACGCTTGATTAAAAGTTGGGTTGGCAAAGGGCTGCGACTGCAC
Source organism: Epinephelus fuscoguttatus (assembly GCF_011397635.1). Classification (NCBI taxonomy): domain Eukaryota; kingdom Metazoa; phylum Chordata; class Actinopteri; order Perciformes; family Serranidae; genus Epinephelus; species Epinephelus fuscoguttatus. Next base: position 27,612,279 of record NC_064772.1, on the reverse strand, counting down.
CAGTGACTCCTGGGTGATGTTGACCTCCACAAGCTTCCTGCCCAAATCCTCCGCCTGCAAGGAATATCCACCCTGAAAGATCATTTGTATGTTCTACACCGATAATTTTGGACAGTTCAAAACATCCGTCTAATAACATGAACATTTGTCTTCATCAAACTACGAGGGGACCATTATGGGTGTCGTCTTTTGGCAACTTCACCCTACTCCAGTGTTGAGCCACCGAGTTGTCCATCACCTTCTCTATTAGCTGTGGAGTCTTCACTTCATGGGTCTGCAACTGAGTGAATGACTGAGTGTGTGCATGGGGAGGATGGAGTGTTTAAGTTTGTATATTATGTGTTAATGGAACGTGTGTGTATGAACGCCTAAGAGGCTACTGCACCTTCTCCCTCAATGAGAGGGAGAGGGCAAAACTGTACCATTGTGGGACCAGTCCGAGTGCTGCTTTCTTTCCCTTCTCCTCTACGACAAAAGTAACATGGTGGATCAGTTCTCAGAGGGGGCTCGAACCCTGGGGAGTTGACTCAGTGTGAAAACCAACAGTAGTCAGTGACATCACCTGGTCAAACGACAGGAAATGTGCTTAATGGTTTGAGCGAGATGGGAAAATACAAACCTAGTTTCCCTTTCCATGCAGATGTTAACTCAAACAATCTATTACTAAATGAATACATTGGAGTCAGTAGATTCATATTTCCTTCCTCTTCCCTAATGTATTTTCTTCTCAAGCCATATTTGCCCTCCTAAAATATAATATGGACTGAACCAAAGTGACCGCAGGCTATTTTAGTAGTGCACTGCTCCAAATATCCCCTCCGTGTCAATATTTGCCGGGCTCACGCTGAGCTGCGATTCACCAGGCTGGTTCAGCATGATGCATGTTGTGGCTAAACTGATGTTTTTCTCCAAAGAGCCGAAGAATACAGCCTTATCCCTCCAACATACCGCAAATGGCCATTTCCATGTTGCTGCACTCGCAAAGTTAACAAACGCTTCCACCCCTGACAACCCATCAAGAGATTGTGGAAAAACATTTAGTGAGTCAAAAACAGCCGGCTGAGCGGCGTCTGTGCCAGCTTTCTGAAATTAGCCCTTTGCTTTTTCAACCCTGAGGGTAAAATTATGTTGAGATCTGTGTCCAGTGGCAACGTCTTTCCAATTGAACATGTTACTGTGAGCTTTGAATGACATGGAGGTTTTTTTTTTTTTTTAGAGAACATATTTTAATGAAAAACTAATACCAACAAGAATCAAAATACCTTACGTGCCTAACCAATCATAAATTACAAAATATACCTCTGGTAAGCTGCTGTTTACATTTGTGATCATGTTTAGACTGTTTTTTTGTAAATACTTGTACATTCTCAGCTTATTTATTGCACCTTTTATTAAAAAGAAAAATCACATACCTTATTAACAGAGACAGATGCAAGAACGAAATGAATACAAACTTATTTTTGAAAATTTTTTATTATGAAATCTCATGTTACAACTTGCCATTATTCACTTTTTTTGTACAAAATCCATGGGTAGTGCACAACCCATGACTCACGAGGAAAAAAATACTTCTGTCACTGGAGTTCCTTAGACCATGTGCTATCCATAAAAACTTTTACTGACAAAAAAAAAACTGCCGTGTGTCTGACTGTTTGTGTGTACCTGGGTTAGACAATAAATGGTGCCCTACATCATGCAGCACATACCTTTCACATAACCTGGGTCAAAGAGCATTTGCAGTGTGATGGGCGTAATGCCGTAACAGGTGGGTGAAGTCACAGTTAGTCACAGAAAAGTGCGCTGAAAAGAAACTGCAAATGCTATTAGAGCCAGGTCTGCGACAGATTCTATTTTCTCAGCCGCTGGCTGTTAAAACACAGATTAACCCTCTGTAAAAGTTGGATTTGTGGGTTGATGGTTATCATACTCCACCAGTGTAATGCATTCACCTGAGGAAAAAAGTGCCCTTTTTTATAACGAGATTATCTTAGAATTCTGAGAGAAGTTTTAACAACAAAAAAATCTCCTTTTTTCTAATGACAATTCAGAAATGGGGCAAATATTGTTTCCCAAGTGATTGCATTACACTTTGATAGGATCAGTATACAGCAGACTTCATTCATTCACACTTAAGATTTCAGTTTGAACAATCTCACCAGTGGTTATAGACAGAGTGGGAAATGAATACCAGCCAAGTTAGGGTTTATTTTGGTTGCAATCAATACAATATGCTTTTTCCAGATCATTTTGCTGGTGAGTGAGACTTAGAAACCAGCAGCTGGTGCGCTTTACAAGCATGGTTTTTCACAGTCAGAAAACGGACGACTAGAAACATTATTTGGGAGCAGGAAAAGTGAATTACATGGACCCAAGATGCAGCTGGTTTCATCACTCTGGTAAGAAAAGGTCACAATCATGGTCAGAGAGGTGATATGATGCTAGTTAGCCCACCTGACCCTGAGTTGTGGTGAATGTTTCAGTTCCAATCTCACAAGTATTATTACAAAAATGCCCAACCTAAGACGTAAGGTAGTAAAAGCTCTCGTGAGTGACATTTCCACAACCAAAGTGGAGCTCAATTTCTCATGCAAATGATCCTAAACGTAAACTGCATGCTTTACCCTAAATACCAAGTGAACCAACTGCCTGCTGCTCCACTTCCTGTTTCCCAAATCCTTTGGACCTGGGTCTGGCCTGAGAGATATACCACAAAAACCTCTGATTCACACCTTCTGTACTTCATTGGAGGATAAAATGATGGGTGGGATTTTAAAAAAGCAATAGTAAAGATGTTCAGTAATGGAGATATGGAGCAACATGGTCCAGGCCTGAGACCCTGAATTCTAGGAGGAGTAGGTAGGGATGGCTGATGACATCACAGGAGTCAGAAAATGGGTCATTTAGAGAAAATGTGCCATTGTCAGACCTGTGATAACAATGATGCCTCCATCACAACTCCTCCCAGTCTGTGTGGGCGTTTCCCTGAGAGTTAAGTCAGATAGGCCGTCACTGGCGTGGATAGAAAGTACTCTCAACTTAACACTCAACTTCACATTCGGGTGACACAAACTTTACAAACTTTTGACTGACAGTACTGTAACATTAATGGCTTGTGATTTAACAACAGATCCCATGTATAAAATTTAGTATTTAAAAAAAGTCAAATGGCTGCAGAAGTTCATCAGAAACAATTTCTAAACAGGCAGAAACTGGAACATCTGTCCGTCAGTGCTACCATTTTAATAAACATTATATCTGTGTGAGGAATTCTGGTTCTGATTGATTTAGCTGTGCTTGCAAAGTGGTTGTCAGACATAACTTCATTTGCCGACCCAACCATAGCATCCTCCACATTAGGAGATTTGAGGTTGGGCGACAGCAATGAGAAAAACATTCACATCCCAAACACTCTACTGAATCATTCTGCCCTTAAACACAGGAGAAAGAACAGACTGCAGTCTGTCATTGGCTGACTCCTTTCTGAAGAGAACCCGAGTGGAGAGAAAGATAGAGAGAGGTTTGGCAGCTGTAGGACAGAGAGTGGTGTCCTACTCGCCAGATATGCAGTGTGGACGAGCAAAGTGGTGGAGAGTTGAGTGCTGACTTGACTTGTTTCTACAGCTCGTCTCTTGCCTGCCTCATCACAAAGCTGTGCAGGCTCTCCAGGTCCCGCCCGCCGTTATGCTCGTCACCCTGCTCCCCTGCCTTGAACATGATCAAGGTGGGGTAACCTCGAACCTGTATTAAGAGACAAGAGGGTCAACAATAGCAGCTTATTCCATGTGCTTCGATACCTTTAAAAAACATTTAATTCTTATGTGGTATGCAGTGTGAAAATTAAAAGTTAGCAGCTAATTCAAAGAAGAACAGTGGATAAAAATGTCAGCAAATTGGGAAATCAGTGACGTCCAGGAGGTCCGACCCTCAAAGCAGAGGACAAGATCAGTCATCACGCATCACAGCCTTTAGTGTCTTTCATAAATAAGAGCTGAAATGAGTTGATACTGCTGCATTTCTTTCAAACTAATGTGTCCAGATATAGCACCGTTATATGGCACTTGGGGCAGAGCTGTTTTGCAGGCTGTGATGCACAAGCGCAGAGGGAGCTCTGTGTAGGAGTGTGGGTTCAGTCGCATGCCATACTTCTTGCCTTGTCTTCAAAGACATCACGCTCACTCTGGCTCGCACTCTCTCACACGGTGGTAAACATTTTGGCTGCCTGCTCCACAAGCTATGAACAACACTGCTCGTATGATCAATTTATTTTTAGAAGTTCTGAATTTTATATTTTAGACAACAGATGAGAGGCATCTGGAAACATGAGTATATCTCTTTACTCTGTTTTCTTTTCCCTATGCTTACACAGACCTGGAAATCACTAGAAACAAACTATACTTTACATATTGTGTGGAAACCCTGTGATAAGATATATTAGATATAAAAACATAAAGATACTGAACTGTGGATGTTGAACTCTGATGCAGCAATTTTGCAAGCAGTACAACTTAAATAGTATACAATGATAGATTGGCTTAATGATTCACCATTTCATTTAAAAATTGCAAACGAAACTCAACAGTAACAAAGTTATATGCAAACTGATTTAATGTGATCAATCTTTTTATAAATTCAGCATTGGTAAGTTGCAGGCTGACGTCTATGTGAAGCCTTCTCACACACGTACTAAAACCTGAGTCAAGATCTGATAATGCCCTCAGCTTTACTTCCAATAACATCATTCAGATTCTACATGCAATCAAAGCTGATCGTGGGTGTGTGCGCCAACATTTCTTTACCCATGACTGTTCAATCTGCTTTAGGATTACAGTCTGTAGCATCTAATTAGAGTATGTGGCAGTCGTATTGTTTTATGACTCTGTGATAAAACCACATCTTCACTTTATTACATCCTGTATAACACATTTAATCTGGAGGAAATTAAAATGCTGACAGAAGGGTATGTGAGGGTTGGAGATACAGGGTGCTGCATGTTCAGTTTACTTGATGTCTTACAGTAGAAATTGTGGATGACGCCCACATACTTACAGAGTACTTGTTGCAGAGTGTGCGCTCAACAGTGCAGTCCACTTTGGCTATCTTGACGTCAGTGAGGCCGGGAAAGTCCTTCTTGGAAAGATCCTCCCATGTTGGAGCGAGGTTCTTACAGTGGCCACACCTACGGTTGACAGCAGGATAACACAGGAATGACATCACTTCAGGGACTGAGACATTGCTGGGAAGACTGTGACATCAAGTGTTTGACTTAAACACATTTATACAAAATTTGTGTCAGCGAGTGTTACTTCAAACAGGACGTTAAAGATAAAGCACAATAAAACGACTATCTTACCATGGAGCAAAGAATTTGATGAAGGTGAGGCCCTTGGCGACTGTCTCATCAAAGTTGGTCTCTGTGAGGTCCAACACGCTGGACTGAAGAGAGGAAGAAACTTGGATATTAAACAGTGCTGAACTGCGATGACATTTAGGATTACCTTACTGAGAGCCCTTCAGCTTGAAGAACTTCTGTCACATCATCTCATGAAACACAAATGTGTGGCATGGACTTTATCAGGGTTGTCAGGATTATCATAATTAAAGATGATGTCATTGTCATCAGCATGCCTTTCTGAAATTCTGGCATCCATCAGCAGGAAAATAACTAGCTTTACTGTAATTGCTAGTTGAGAGGCACATAGTTGAGTGGGTGCTAAGATCTTTGCAGGTCAAGATGGTCGCCATATGTTTGGTCCACCCTAATGACTCAGTGTGGTTGTATTGTACCATAGGGTGATTGCCCCCCCAACACACACACATTTTCATGGACTTTTTTTTGCCCTACTTGCCTGTTGTTTTTCAAACATATCAAATCAAATTCTATTCAGAAATAATTTCAGCGAGCTATTATACATAGAGGAAGAGACGGAACGCAGGGAGAAAATGAAGAAACGTATGAGATGCTAAACAAACGCTGTCACACATCGAGGCATGTTGGAGCTACTTTAAATCGACAGCTTCAAAAAATAAATTTCCATCCAAGGAAGAGCACTGTAACAATTTCATTACACACAACATAACTGCATGACTTTCCTTAACTTCCAATTATTTTTACTAATTCAATAACATCTGCAGGCCTGGAAAATGTGATTGTAAAATTCCATGACATTTCAAGGTTTCATGACCGTGGGAACCCTACTCTTTTGCAGTTGCGTATGCAAAGCAGATTCACAATGAAAGTCATTATATATGGGCTGTAACGCACCTATAGCTTTGTTAGACAATAGCATTCAGTACATAGTTTTGTTAAAAGCATGTTGAAGTCAGACCAGTTTGTGTGGTGTCTAAATCCTTTCAAATGCCACAAGCAGAATAATTTCAACACGTCAGAGAAACTAAATAATTGTTTCTAAAATATGTTCTCTGATTGTATGACAATGTGCTCAACAGGTACTGCAGCACGCATTTCCTGTGTCTGACTTTTCTTCTTTTTGTTGTTCACACGCACCTTTTCCTCCTCTTTGACTGGCTCATCAGTGGGGATCTCGTTGCCTTTTTGATCCTCGCTGGGCTCCGGCTCTTCCTCCTGAGCGACGACAGCCTTCACCTGGTTGTCCACGAAGTCTTTGAAGGAGTCCAGATCTCTTTTTCCTTTGTACTGCTCTGTCTACAAAAAAAGATGAACACAAACAGAAGATTTAAGACTTTACTGCCATTACAATAACTGTGGAAGCTATCTGAATAATTTTTTAGCGCTGTGGATAGTGCTATCATTAGATTTTGGACCTCTTGAACTGAACGCTGACCCCAGAGGATGGGGTCTACTTAAAGACAAGATAGAACACAAACCAGTACTATGTGTGCATTACATTAACTGACAATAGTTTTGGCTGAAGCAAAATGTTGATTGATCATTATCAATTTTTTCAATCAGTGTTTAACTTAGATCTTTGATGGAGCCAATGCAAGTCATTAACATGCTAGTATTTGTAATAGTTATGTATTTAATCATCCCAGCATGATGTAACGTCATGGAGGTTGTTCCAATTTGCATTAAATCTTAAGGTGTCGATGAGAAAGAACATGACAGCCACAGCGGCACCAGGTCAGACGGAGACAAGCTGAGGCCAAAAAGTGTGTAGAACGGCTCTGCATGCAGAGATGATTTGCAATGGAAAATCTGTTGCAGTCAAAAACTTCTTTGATACCTTCTGTCCGTTGTAGAAGAAGAGCAGTGTGGGATATCCGCGTACGCCGTTGTCAGAGCACACCTCATAGTGCTGCGTACAGTCCACCTAGGTCATAAATACATCAACATGTGTTACTAAATTAGAGTGCAACATCAATGCAAACACTGAACCTGCAAATTTGCTTAAGAGGAGTGTGCTCGATAACCCAGTATGCAAACAGGTAGCTTAACAGGTAGTTTCTCATGTGGCCAGCATCCTGTTCTGCCCAACAGGCAACAGGATGATCATCTCAGTAGTGTAAACAAAATTCACATAACAATGGTGAGAGAAAATAATGAACTGTGATATAAGTTGGTCAACAAAAGTGTGTCACAAAGGCAGCTCATAATGTTAGATGAGTAAAAAAAACAGCAATCTTCTTTTAGTAGAAAGAAAGAAGGTGGCCATTAATGTAAAAACAAGCACCTTTGTAGTTCAGCCCTCAAGGATTTCGCAGGATTTTTTGGGGAGAATGTTGTGGTCTAAAATGCTCAGTTTCACAGCAGCTTTTCTAAAAAAATTGTATGCATGTTAAAATGCTCAATTTCACAGCAGCTTTTCTAAAAAAAACTGTATGCATGTTGCAACGTTTGCAACAGGCATTGTGATGATTTTTGCAATGAATTTGTGATTTTGCAACTAAAAAAATAATCGTGGAAAGGTTGCGATAACTGGTTGAGCTGTTTTCTCTCCCTGCTTTTGCCTGTGTCACAGTATGCATTGTTTTATTGTTTTTAATATATGATTCACTTTTTATGAGTTGCTGTATCATTAACCTGTTAACCTGTGCACAGTCTGAAGGACCCACCTTTCCTATCTTGACATCGTCAGAGTGCTCAAAGGTGGTGGCCAGCTGCTCCCAGGTTGGGGCCATGGCTTTGCAGTGACCGCACCACGGGGCAAAGAACTTCACGAAATGGGCACCTGTAGATAGAGGAGAGAAGCCATATTAAAAAAAGAAACGGCAGATAATAAACAAGAAAATTAAACACAAATGGAAAGAAAAAAATAATACATACAATAAGTAAAAAAGTAAAATGCCTTGTAGTATATAACCAATTCCTGATTACACACAAGTGCACAATTATGTACTTAAAGTGAGGCTCAGCAAGTTCATATGTTCAGAGTTTTGATTTGATGGAGTAGTGCAAAAACATTGATTCCACTACAAACTCAGCCCAGCCTGTTGTAAATGAAAATATACACCTCTTATTCAGAGGGTCTACGCAACCAATTACACAACGTTTATTGGAGCTCTGCTGCCAAGATGTGAAGGTGGGACCTATAAACACTGTTTTAAAAATGCGTATGTCATATCCTGCCTTTTTTCGTCTCCAAACAAGAAATCATTTATTTTTCTTCAAAACCAAAACATTGGACTTCGGCGGGGCTTAAAAGCCACAATTTCAACGAGACAATTATCGTGGGCACTGTTTGTTTTTGCTGTCGTTGTCTGAAAATCCAGAAACGTGAGGTGACAGGGGACGAGTGTTACACAGTCGGCTCGAGCTGACTGACGTTGTGGACTGTGGCTCAGGTGCTCGTGTTGAAATGTCAGTTATGTCAATCAAGGCAATGAGGTGTTTCCATTCTCTAAGGAAGGATCCAGAAACACTACTTAGTGTGGTTGAAAACTGAAAGTACGGTTTATATTTGAGACAAAACAGAAACGACTTATCTGTTGCAGGCAGGATGCAGCTGCATAAATATACAAGATGAAGTTAACTATTCATTTACCTTGGTTAAGTGGTATAAAAGCACTTTCATGAAGTATTAAAAAGCATATATTCTACTCTTCATATTTACCTTTGGCTATGTGGCTCTTAAAGTTGAGAGCAGTGAGCTCATACATGCCCTGTTTGGGCTCTGGGGCTTTAGGAGGCTCCTGTTCACTCACTGGCTCCTGGAGGACACACAGCAACAAGCAGCTATGAACACCAACATTCTTGCAATGTAAGAGCCACTGGTTTATAAACTCAAGGTGTTAACTGAATGAACATGACTAACCCCAGGCTCCTCCTGGAGTGTCTTCAACATCCAGGTCTCCAGAGACTGTAGATCTCTGGGCCCCTGGTACCTAATTGCATCCTGGTCTGGCTTAAACAACTTCAGCCTGCACACAACACAAGAAATGTTTTGAATTGAATTAATTGTGGCATGGCAGATTTATTGTCCAAGTCTGAAGCATCACAGGGTGTACTAAAACTCAATTATACATGCATGCACAAATTATTTTCTAACTAGTCAATTCAATCATCATTACAAGCTCTAGGATCTTGTAATTCTTAGTTACAAAACTTCTGTCAATCATTATCTAGTGACTGCTGTGTTTGCAGGTATGGCAGGCAGTCAGCAGCATCCAAGATTTAAGAGGATGTCATTAAGATACTGGCAGAATATTCGACTAAATGCAGGTCAATGTATCACCTCTCTGTCAATCAGTAATGACAAGGACTGTTTACTTTCATGTCCTAAGAGTAGCATTTATCCTGCAACACTTTTCAGTTAAGAGATTTGTAGGCTGATCAAATGCATGCCAAAGAATTAATATGAACAAATGAATTCAAGAATTGGTGTGATGAGTACTTACGTAGGGTAGCCTCTAACCCCGTGGACATTGGAGCAGAACTTGGTGTCCTGGACACAGTCTACTTTTACCACATACGCTGGGGGCTCATCCATGCTGTTGTATTTCTCCGCCAGTTCATTCCATGCTGGCTGTAACCTCTGGCAGTGGCCGCACCTGGACACAACCGTGGTTCAAATACCGTCAGTGTACCACAGAATTTACACCCAAAGCTTTTACATATTTTGGTCTACTGTTATGGTACTGGTGTATTGTTGCTGCGGAAAATGAGTATTGAAACCGCTCCAACATTCAAAATCAAAATATTTCGATAAATATATATTTTTTATCTTTATGATCCAGTTGAAAATCTGTTTTGTCTGAACTGTGATCATGTGAAAAAGCAATCATTTGCACATAACTTACCTGCACTTTCAAAGGAAATGTGGAATTACATGCATTACAGGCCAAGTTATGAAGATGATATTAAGGTTTATAGTGCTGTATTCTAATGAAATACCATGTTGCAAATGGTGGCCAACTACTGTACTCCCCTCTGAATGATCAAAAAATAATAAAAAGGAACAGGCCTCTTGCTTTCCTGTTCAGACTCATGGTTATTTCTGGCAATGAAAGCCCCATATAGCTTTAGTTTGATGTAATATTTTAATAATAAATAAGAGAAGCCGGTACTATTTTGCATACCATTACACATTATGTGAATCCACGACAATGAAAAAGCACTTTTACTAGTGAGCTATCGGGCCAAATGTAGAGAAGAGACAGGACACTGCATGCAGCTCTAATGTTACATGGCCCATGTCAAGAATATCAGTGTGGGTGTTGGACAAAGGTTTGGTCCTAAAGATACCCATGAGAGATAACTGACACTTCAGTGGTCAAACTTTCACATGACAAGAGAAGAGTTGAACATCTGATCTTATCTCTGATAAGTCTCTGTTTTTATCTCTCTCTTAAGTTTTTCAATCTACACTGAATTAAGTGATTGAAGCGAACTTCTCCTCTTATTTCTAACTCTCTAGGCCCATTCAAGGACCTTTAGGGATCCGTGGACCCCATTTTTGGAACCGCTGACATCACATCAGTCAATCAGTGCGTGCCACGTAAGCACAGCTCCTCAAACTACAACTCTGAACTGTACCTTGCTCTTTCTGTGCTAACTGTGAATAAACACAGTGCTACAACCAGCGTTTGACTGTTCCAGTTCCTCATTCAACGTTCAGTAGACAGTTTTCAACTATATTTTACATGCTAGCAAACTACTAGCTTAGTTAGCACCGAGGCCGCTATGAAAAGTGCTGCAATCCGTTACACGGCAGTTGGCAATGCTAGTTAGAGGCTAAGCTAACGCCGGTAGCCCATTAGCATGCCTGCTAGCTAGCTTGTTGCTAATATGCCGGTTAGCTCTAATCCCATTCTTGACGCCGTTTTCCGGTCTTCGGTATATACTGGGGATGTCAACAAGAGACAAACGCTATTGCCGATGAACTCGGTTGTTGAAAAACTTGGGCACTAACTGTCCACTTACCATGGGGCGTAAAACATGACAAAGTGGGGTGCAGTGGGCACCGCCTCGTTGAACATCTCCACCGTGTACGTGTGCTTGGCATGCTCATCTTCCTCTGCATCGGCGTCGCAAAACACACTGGCAAACAGTAACGACAAATAAATAAAACACAACATAACGGGTGTGCAATTCAGTGCTGAGGCCATGCTGAGTCCCTCTCGGTAGGTGCACAATGTCCCTGCTGGTGTGAAGACCGACTCTCAACGTGCACGCCCCTCTAGCTGCTCTCTTTAAAGGAATGTGGGCTGTGGATGGGAGACATGTACATGGGGATGACTGGTGCTTCAGCGGCGCATGCAAATAGGGATGTTATGTAGATCTGTGAAAGCCCGCAGGCCCTCTGCAACTCTGTGCAGCCTGACAAGTTCAAGCAGATGCCGTGCTTTGAAGAAGTATGGAAGCCCAGTAGGTAAAAGCTACTTTACTGGAGGTTAAATAATGCATGAATACAATATCTCACTAAAACTAAAGAGGGTATGGTGCATCATTCTTACAGTAGTGTATGCATGCGTGCATTTGTCCTGTGTTTTTAGTGCTGCATGATAGAGTCAAATAATCAGTGCTGGGCCTAGCACATTTGGTGGCTTAGGCAAGCCCCCCCCCCCCCCCCCAAGAGTATAGATCAGGGGTGTTAAACATACCGCCCGAGGGCCAAAGGGTCCAATGCAGCCCACTGGATGACCCTGCACGCCTAATAGTGATGCACTTGTGGAGGCTAAGAGATGCCAGGTGTCAAGAGCAAGTTAAACACTGAGTAGCTTTCTTATTGTAAAACGCTGCTTCAGGGGGCTTTTACAGTTCTTTTCTTTCACTTCAGTTTGGTGTGGTGATATTAGGATTACTACACAGGAGGGGACACATACAGTAAATTGCACATGTAATGACAGTGAGTAGTAGACTGTGGAAAAAAAAGAGAAATATTGTTGTAATCGCATTTATTCTTCTGAAGACATCACAGGTGGTTTGTCATCTGTTTTGTAAACGGATTAGCACTTTTAAAATGTACTTTTTTTTAAACAACACCAACAAAAAGGGAAACATTTGGAGGTGTTTGTGATTTATAGGATATTATACTGTGGTTTTATTGGTCCAAACCACCTGCAATCAAATCGGACTGTATGTGGCCCATGAACTAAAATGAGTTTGACACCTCTGGCATAGATACCTCTGGTCAAATACTACTAAGTGATACAAGTGAATGTTGTTGAGTCAGATTAAAGGGCCAGTGTGTAAAATGGGTTGAAAACAGTGACATCAGTGGTCAAATTCTAGATTGCAGGGCTCACTCGCTCACCCCTCCTGTCGGGTAAATGACGGTGGCCTCGTAGGGACAAAAAGCATTGCGCACGACTTTTTCAGGAGTAGGTCTATCTAGCGACGAGGTAAATGTTTATTTAGAAATCTAAGCCATGTTACGATGTTGTAATGAATCCCTCACGAGCAGGAGACCAGAGGAGTGTTCGGGAAAAAGGCCCGTTTATTTGAGCACTCCAAAAACTCCGGTAACACTCCAGGGGGTAAAAGACTCCGTCCCAAACTCTGACTCTTCTAGCGTAACAGACACACTTCATAACTTTACACACATACTCGTTTACGATACCGAGTGGGGACCCCCCTCCCCTCTCTGCTCCACCAATCTCCAGCCCGCACACTGACTGACAGCTTAGCCTGTAAACAGAGCTCAGCTGTTTACTTAGCCTAGCGATATCTCCGGACTATAGTAGCTGCAATGGACGACTTTGAACGCGATTTTGAAGAGTTTCTTGTAGCGGACACAGACCCAGAGCCGTACCTGTTTGAGCCGGAGCATACAGATGAGGAACTCCATGTGTTTGATGCTGAACGGGCGAGAAGAGAGGCTGAATGCACAGAATGGGATTCGGTGCTACTGCTACCATCCTTGGGGAGATATATCATCAGGAGGAAAAGCGCAGCAGAGAGTGCATCACAAGGAGTCAAGATGCGTCTTCTTTTCCTCGCAGATGACGGTTTGGGTTCATTCTCTCCTGTTGCGTGGTAAGTGTGGTCCATTCGCAAACTTTATAACTAAAAAAACTTTTCACTACTCTCTATCGACGAACTACTAACACTCTCTGCTGTTTCCTCCTCCTCCTTCCTTCCTTCCTTCCGCTGTCTTCGTTGGTTTATTTATAAACGCGAAACGCGTTCTCTGGCTGGCTGGATTGTCCGTTCAGTCTGCCGTACATACATGGCGGCGCAAGATGGCAACCTCTCTAAAGCAAGGCCCTTGCTATATATATATATATATATATATATATATATATAAAAGCATAATTATAAGGCTACGAAAACCAAACAAATTTTATTTTATAGCGATTATACACTTGTATAAACATATTAATGGGTAGAATATTCAGATTCAGATTCAGATTGACAATAAACCATGCCAAATATTACACACACTGGCCCTTTAATATTTGCGTTAAAGTACTGGAGCAGTTGCTTGAAAAAACTCAAAGTACTTCTTTTTTTTATCTCAGTGCATTGCTGTATATTGTCACAATACATTTACAGAACATATTGACTCAAACAACCCACTGAATGCACTGACTTGCTTGTAGAAATGTATATAACAGAAATTGACAAAGGGACCATTATCATTTTCTTCTTTTTTAATTTAACCCCCACCACTACACACACACACAAAACACCAGGTCCTGTGCGAATGCTACAAGCTACAAGCGCAGGCAGCTCTGCTTGAAATATTCATCTGGAGTAAAGCAAATGTTTACATACCTCGACATGCTTTCTCAGGTTGCATGGTTGTGGGCCGTGATAAAGTTTGTGTGTGGTAAACAGAGCAAACATTTAAAATGATACTAATCATTCTTCATCTCAAAAACGTCAAACATGGACTTGAGGTATGGCCATGGGTGATCTGGCGGGGAATCTTCATCACCATCTGCTGCCACAGCCATAGTAAAGCCCAGTACAGACAAAAGATTTGAAATGAGACAAGTTGAAACAGGCAACTACTTGCAATGCGCCATTTTGCAATGTCCTAAAAATGTGCTGGTTCACACCAATACAACTAGATGAGATGGTGTATCATCTCTGTGCAACAATTCGTATTTCTATATGAACCCAGGATTTGACAATACATGGTGTCACATACTATACAGAGTGTTGCTTTGTGGATTTGGGCTATGATGGACTATGTGTCTGAGTGGAGACATACATCATAACATTTCAAAAAATTTGGGTGATAGATTTTCCACATCCCTATATCCCTGTTTATAGTGTGGATAACCTTATGGGCCCTTTCATAGATGGGTAGGTGCAAGGTTAACAGTTTAGCACCATATTTAAGATGATGAATTTGACGTTAACAAAATTTCAAATATGAAATATGACTTTAAATGTTAAAGGAAGGCCAATGAAGTCATACCAGGAAGCTCAGTGAGAAAAATGTCATTAGGATATAATTTAGGAGACATGTGAGAGTTTGTTCACCTCTGGTAGAGTACGAGAAGCCAAATTGGTTGATTATAAATGGTCCAGTAAGTTCTGGTCGACTGCACCGCGTTGGCAGGCAGTGTAAGTTTCCTTCACACCTAAGGCTGTCTTTGTAGAACAAACTGGCAGCTCTTAGTATACCTAATGCTATAAGTCTATGAAAACATCCATGAAAAGATGAAATATTATGAAAATAGACTCTGAAATTAAGAGAGTACAAAGTTAGCGTTTTGCTTAAACTGTAAAAATATGGGCACCGCAGCTCAGGTGTCACATAATCGCTGGTTCGTATGACAGATAGTTTCTACACCGATGGTCAGATATGAGTCAGAGTTGCCTCCTCAACGATGAAAACGATGCTTGAGTGTAGGAACATTTTAAGGCAAATATAATTAATCCAATTTATTACACTGGATAAATAGTGTCCCTCCTGGGTGCTGTAGTCTTGTAGTCTATATACAGGTTATATAAATCATGCATCTATTCCCTCAACGAGTGTATTTGTGTGTGTCTGTTCCCAGTGTAGTGAGTACCTGCTGGCTTCGTGGATTGACAGGTCTTTGGCAAGTCCTCCCCCCCGTCTCCTCTCCATTTCACTTTTAACACAGTCATGATTTCATGAAACCAAAAGGAGACAGCCTTCATACGTACAGTAATTCTCTTTCATCATCCCCCTTTTTTCCTTTCATCTGGACAACAGGAAGAGTGGGATGAGGAAAGGAAGAGGTTACAGCATGGAAACAGACAGAGGTGTCGCCCAGAGCGCACTATGGTACCGTATATAATGCTATTCCAGACTGTCACAGCGCTTTCATAAAACCAGTTCTTCTTGAATGTCTATATGCGAGAAGGGGGTGAAAATGAGCCTACCATGCACAGTCAGTGTCTGAAGTTAGATATATATGTTACAGACTGAGGTGTTTATGAAGTTCTCTGTGCGTAGCTGTGTGTGTGTGTTTCAGTACCTTTGAGGCAACTTATGTCAGGAGTTTGTCCTGCTGTTCCCTCGACAACCATTGAAATTCCAGTGTTAAACACACACACACACACACACACACACACACACACGCACACGGATCATTCTGTCCACAGGGAGTAAAAACATTCAATGGAGAGGCAATATACTTGTAAGAGACTCCCTCACATTGACAGATGATGCTACATTGACCTCAAGGCTGACGGGAGGTGATCTTTAACCTTTGGCTGTAAAAACTCAAACGTACTTTATCTTCGAAGAACTTACCTTTTGGCCGTGACCTCACTTGCACACTAGGAAAAACAGACAAATCCAAAGGGTCAGGAGTCTGCAGATGACTGAATGCTTTTTGAATTGTGCTATGGGAACAAAGCTGATTTTTTTGGCTACCCATAGCAGGTATGTATAAAAGAAATACAGCAACTTTTTTCCGTGTGTGTGGCCTGAAGAAAGACTTGATTTCTCATGATAGCCAAGGGATAAGGGAATAGTTTGACATTTTGGGAAATATTGCTTATTCATTTTCTTGCCAAGATAATAAGATTGATACCACTGATATGTATGTACATATGTATACTAAATAGATAGCCAGCAACCTGTTCATTTAGTTTGGCATAAAGGCTGGAGACAGGGGAAAAAAAATAACCTGTCCAAAGGTAGCCAAATCTACCAGCATGCAGCCCCCCAAGGAAAGCAGGTCAGCCTTGCCACCAATTTTTCCCAGGGGCCACTATGCAGAGTCTACACAGTGGCCTACACATGTGGCCTGATTCAACGCAGAAATTTAAATCTTGCTTTTGAGCTGATTGGGAACTTGGGGGCAGGGCAAATGGGAGAAACAGAACTGAGCATATTCAGTGGGTCACACACCCTGAAGTAAACCTGGAAGCTAGAAACTTTTTTGCCGTTTCCACCAGGCAAACAGTTCCTTTGGACTGAAAAGGCGCCATCTTGGGGTCTGGTGTCGAGGTATTATTATACACCTATGTTAGGATGTGTAAAGATCAGATGTTCGCACATTTTATCTTGTTTATTTTATGTGTTTGAAAGTCAGAGTGTAAAAATGACACTTAAGATCCATTTCCAAGAATTAGATTGCACATAACTCCACACAAAGTGTCTATTCCTTTAAAAATATTCAACGCCCGTGTGTGCCACTGAGTAAACAACACTGTGCTGCCTTCTTGAACTTTTTCCATTTCACATCAAAGGTACTTTTGACCGAACTGTTATGACTTCTGTGATCATATTCCTGCTCTGATTCAGTCCACTGTGCTGACATGAAGGTGTCAGCAGTATGAGAACTCCCACCCACCAAAGTTTATTTGAGGTATTATATCAAAAAATGGCCTTGACATCCTGTCATGACCCTCACATTCCAGCAGCTGCTCACTCAGTGAAACACAAATGCCTTTATGGTTAATTGGAGGTGAAAAATGATACACGAGATTATTTTCCTTGACTTTTGCACATGATAAATAACATCTACACACAGGCCCAACCCTCCCAAAGGGGCTCTATTGTTACCATGGCAAGCCAATAACCACACATCACTATTTAATCTCAACATGTCATATAGCTGTGGTAAATATGACCAAATTGCTGCTGACACATTTTACATTTTGCTGGGTGAAGTGGGGGCTGCATAGTTGTGGGTGTCTACTGGTTACCCATTGTTGATGGCCAGGCACCTTGCCAGGCCAGTTATAGCATGGTGTAATAGGAAAAAGAAAGATTAATGGACCCTGGGGACCTGAGGACATTCTGTTTATTTTCTTAATTGCCTGAAGTTAGTGGCTGGGAGCGCAAGAGTCGGCAGGTGGCAAATGGGGTGAAAGTGAGAACTGAGAGACAGAGAATAACAGAGAGGAGCAGTGTGTGTGAAGTTAAAACCAATCAGTGCTAAAGTTTGATATTGTTTCAGACTACAAACTTCAGAGAGTGAGCCATAACTCTATGTCTCTGTGGTCTACCTACCCCTATATGTCAGTATGACGCACAGAAATCACTGACAAAGCGAAGGTATTTGACGAGTTGGGAATGAAGACAGGCTGCATATCTGTACCTTAAACGTAAGGCTACAGCCAGCATTTGTTTAGCTAAGTTTTGCATAAAGACCATCAGAGAAACAGCTTGCTCTGTCCAAAAGAAACAAAATCCTCCTACCAGCACCTCTAAAGCTCACTTACTATTAACATATTACATCTTGTTTGTTTAATCCATACAAAAACTGAAGTGTAAAAACAAGGCTGCAGTGTTACAGTGGTAGTTGATGAGGTGGGTGTACTACAAGGTAGATGGTTAGGCTACCAAGGAGGATGTGAGTATATTCCTTTATTGCCTATATTCCAATGCCCTTTTGGCTGACAGGTGGGTGTACTGTAAAGAGCTAGAAAAAGAGGAGGGTATACCCCATACACCTGTGTATACCTTCCACTACACTTCCTCACAGGAGATTATGTGCTGGACTATTCTTGACTGGGAGCAGTCACTTCCTGAAGAAAGTCACATAGGCACACAATCCTCATAAAACCACAAGCTGACATTACAACAGTTGTTTTTCATTATTATTATTTATTAGTCGAAAAGATATAACATATGTAGAGAGCTTAAGAAGTGCTCATGGGCAGATTTTAAATCCTTGGGCAGGCTAGTTTTTAGTGTTTCCAGCCTTTGTGCTGAGCTAAGCAGCTGCTGGCTGTAGCCTAATTTTAACTCATAAATTCTCTAAGTCAACTTCTGGTCTGTTGTTGCTACATGACTTTAAAACTGCAGGAAAAAAAGCAGCAAATGAGATTGTTTCTGAACATGTCAGCATGCAGAAGAGCTGCTGTGTGACTGGTTGTACTAGTAACAAGACCAAAAATCGGACTGTCCAGTTTTATATTGTACCAGAGTTGAGGAATCATGAGGGAAAAAGTGGCCAGTGGCTATCAAGAGGGCTCACATAAACACTGGGGGTAGTGTTAATCAAAACAGACCTTGGTCCCCCAAGTCAAATCACACCTATGTCTGCTCTACCTATGTCATGACAGGTGAGAGTGATAAAACAAAATCTCGTACTAATGAGTCATATAATAATGGTATTGTAGTCACAAACTGACACACAAAGGGAAAATGGAATTTTTTCCACTCTGTTGTCATATACACACAGGCCCCAAACACACACACGCACAAACAGGACCTATACATGCATTAAATGGAAAGATGTCAGAGCGAGGGGATTACCCATGGAAAGGGTGGGACTTTGTTGCTTTGCTCAAGGACACCTCGGCAGTGCCCAGGAGGTGAACTGGCACCTCTCCAACTACCAGCCCACACTCTATTTTTGGGGTGGGGACTTGAACTCGTGACCCTCTGGTTCCTAACCCATGTCGCAATGGACTGAGCTACTGCTGCCCTACTGGTACTAGATACTGGTGGTCACTATAGGCCCAGGCCCAAAGGTAGTGGTATGTAAAACTAGATAAAACTAGATCAACTATGGCACCTGTTGCTACCATGCTTGAAAGGATGAATTTTCTCCCATATTTTGCCTTAGAATCTCCAAAAAGAGCTTCAAAGTGGTTGCACGCCATGTTGGCCTCAGTATTTTTTTAAATCCAATAGTCACTCAAGTTGTTAAATTTACCAGAAAAGATAAACAACTGAAGCTCAGTCAAGATCTTGCAGTGAACAGACCAGAGAATATGTCACCCCCCTGTCCCTGAAACAAAAATGGTTGCAATCTGGTGATGTCACACTGACCTCAGTAATATGACAGTGGTGTCAATTTTCTAACCTAAATCTTGGCAAGACGAAAAATGAGTAAATTTCCCAAAATGTTGCACTACTATTTTTTGCCCTGACAGATTTATATACAGTCACAGTACTGCTGCAGGTGAACATAAAAATCATCATGAAGTAATTTAAACTCGATCATCATAAAATTTAAATAAATGGTGGAAACCCTGCTCTCTACCAGCTGTGGACTACCTCTCACAAACAGTATCTATTTCAAATTAGGGTCTGCTTTTCTGCACTGCCAAGGGACACACTGAGAAAACCTTTAAGAATACTTTGTGGAATATTTCTGAGGCTATTTCTGACCAAATCTAATTCTGTCATGTAAACACATGGGAATTACCTCGTTGGACACTTGGTCTTTCTGTAGAAATGCTTTCAGCACCGTCTTCCCACAACTGGACATCATACGATCCAAAGCCAGGCATGTTTCCATTAGGAACACAGAGACTCATGGCAGTATCATATCCGGGATACAGGATGTGACCAATGGAGGGGAACCAATGTCATTTGCAGACAGCTTACTAGAGCCACTGCAGCAGGCACCTGTGCTGGGAAAAGACGGTGGGGAAAGGGCTCTCCCACATGATTGGAACAATCCCAGGAACTAACCTTAAGGGATGGAAATCGGAAAGCTCCTTGTCTTTTCATCTAGGTGACTAAAAGAGGGAGAGAGGAAGTAAGGGAGTGTGAGAGGAGAAATACAGATAGAAAGAGAATGGAGGGAAATGAAAAGTGAAAGAAGGAAAGTAATTAAAAGCAAAGATGATTTAGGAGAGGAAAGAAAGCGATGGCATAGAGAGAGAAATAAATGGAGGGAAGCTATATAAGAAATAGTTATGGTGGTTGTGGATTACCATGACAACTCCCGCTTTATCCTTAGTGTGTTTATGTTGTACTGCTCTCTGCTGGATCCAGGCGGATGATTAAAGGTGTGCCAAGTCTCCTGAGGTATCAACAGTATTGGAATTACCATCATTTTCCATAAGCCCTGTGTACTTAGAGGGTCAGCTGCTTTCCCACTGCTGGAAACTCTGCTGCTGTAAACGGGTTGGATATTGACAGGTGCAACTGGAAATTGCTGTTGTTTGAGAAAAAACATATTCCTGCAAAAATTACTTTTGGCTTCAAACGTCATGAAATAGACTCAACATATAAATGGCCAAAATAATGTTTCAGTATTGACAAAGGATCAAAATTTCATACATTCCTTAAAACAGCAGCAATATATTGCAGGACCTTGTGTTTAATGGTTATGATATAGGTGTATGTGTGGAAAACACATTAATCCATTCACTGAGAAGCTTAATAAATGTATCACAAATTTAGTGAAAGCTTTTTACAGACATATTTTTGCTAGCGACATGGCTTTATGGAAGACAATGTCCATACAGCCACTTTTGTCGAGATTAAAATTTCTGCACGACTGGATGGATCACCATTAAATTTCGTACAGACATCCATGGTGTCTTTGGGGATCCCCTGCCTTTTCCTTTAGCTGTACATTTGAGGTTTTACATGCCCAAAAGATTAATTGTTATTGCCTGGAACATCCTCAACTTTTATATCTAGCGCCATCATCAGGTCAAAATTTACATTTGTATAATCTTTTTTTTTTTTTTATGTCAAAATACCTGCAAAACTAATGACCTCAGCTGTACTGTCTTTAGTGCTAAGCATGCTAACAGGGTCAAATGAGATAATGAACATGTTAATTAAAAGTATTTGTTTAACATCAGCATGCTGGCATCGATATTGTGAGCATGTTAGCTACTAAGTTTAGGATTTAGCTGTGTATTAGTAGCCTACAACTTCCCAGAGCAGCTAAAATGGCTGTAGGCTCTCATGTTGCATTTTTATAAAATCAGGCAGATGGTAGATGGACAACATCTTCTTTATTAGATACATGTATTTTGTTTTTATTATTTTATCCTTTTTTTCTGGTAATGTCCAGTAATTGTCCAGATTGCCCAAGTTTTCTTCTTTTGTGACAGAGTTACATAATGTCCAGTTTAAAATTTCATTGCAGAGGATCGCAAAAAGTTAAAATACTTTAGGACAGAGATGCCGTCTAACGACAGCTGTCGGTACTCTCTGCAGGTCTCACCTAAATTAACTGTCCTGCTCTTGTCTACTAAAATGCTATCAGTTGTCAGTAAAGCCCACAAGCTGATTTTTAAGCTATTTTCAACAGTTTTTGACCTGCAAATCTTCTTCCTTATTTTCAGTTTCCGTCAGAGAATGATCCCATTGCAGGCTCACCTACAAAAACTTGTTACAGCTTTCACTTCTTCTAGATCTTCATCTTTGAAAGTCTTCTTGGTGCAAAGAGTGAATAAAGTTCAACAGACATTTTGACAAAAGAAAGTTTAATTTCCCACTCCGCTTTGATGACCAGATGGTGCCCCTAGTACCAACAGATTTTCATCAGTACACAGTAGTTTCCTGCGTAAAATGCAAACACATATTGCTAATGGTGCCTATACCGATCACCATACAATTGTAAGCTGCCCTGTTATGAGACTTGGACTAACACTTGCCATTTCTTGTCTTGTCTTTGTCAAAATGTGTCTGAAAAACAAAAGGCGTCACACAATATTGCAATTGTTGAACATTGAGGTGAGACACAACAGGTGGTGACAGGACCCACCTCAACTTGGACTCTGCTTTTCACAGATGCTTCTTGGTTTGCAGCCCTCACTGTAAAAGCCCCACTTCCTGCTGGTAAAGCCATCAGGATGTACTGGCCAGATTGTGAGGGGGCTGAGGTGGGGCAGAGAGAGAGAGAGAGAG
Organism: Epinephelus fuscoguttatus; assembly: GCF_011397635.1. Classification (NCBI taxonomy): domain Eukaryota; kingdom Metazoa; phylum Chordata; class Actinopteri; order Perciformes; family Serranidae; genus Epinephelus; species Epinephelus fuscoguttatus. The sequence goes on along the minus strand of NC_064772.1, from coordinate 27,589,870 downwards.
AGAGAGAGAGAGACAGAGAAGAAGGTAGAGATCAAGGAGTATGAGAAAAGAAGACCTGGACTCATGGACATCCCTGGTGTTTCCAGATTGCAGGCCAGCCACTTCCATTTATCACCATGATGTTTGGAGCCTCAGTGTGGAAGTTTCTAGGTTGGCTGAAAATTATAATAGAGCTTGCAAATGAGTCCTTATATTTAAGGACCTTTGTAAATGATATTTTTAATGTCTGTAATTAACCACAATTTAAAGGAATTATGCATGGATGGATGTTTAGCATGTTTGAGATGTTTTAAGTCCCTTACAATCCAGTTTTAAAAAGAGTTAAGTGGAATTTATCCCCCTTAACATTATCAAACGACATATGCAAATTGATATTGTGATATAAACAATAACAGAGACCTCTGTGAAGCCCACATATTGGAAAACATCCACTCTGCTAAAGTGTCCCACAGCAAGATAGTGAAATGCTACCAGCTCCATGAGTGCTGCTTTGTAGCCAGGCCCAGCCTCTAAAATAGAAAACAGAATTTCCCTACAAAGATCAATAGAGGATGACACACTGTTTGCGTCCAAGAACAGAAAATGCAAGGTTGCTCTTACATGTGCAGTGCATCCAAATATCATTTACAACCTACAAATCAAGCGGCTGCCATGAAGGCTCGAAGCCACAAGGAAAGTATGGCTCTAAAGTGATATTTCAGCAGACAGTATTTCACATGAAGCGAGCCGTAAATGTCATCAATAACCAATGAGGCTTCACTTTGCCTGAGCAAGTGCTGTATATAAAGACTGTCCATGGTTTTATTCTTCTTGGACATAGTGCAAGACATGTTAAGAGTGCCCCGGTACCTGCCTTCATTGCGTCAGGGTTTGTTTTTATTTTTCCCCCACTTAAAAAAAAAAAAGAAATTACAGATGCTGTCACCCACTTACTGGTAGTCCCGCTTGCTCTCATGGAAAATGTAAAAGGGGCCCAGCCTTGTTGAGGTCAGGCTGACATTGCCAGTGAGAGGTGGCCAAGTCACAAAACAGATGTTTACTGTTTTTCTAAGGATGATTTGTTCTCTGCTTCATATTGACTCGGCTCCAACTACAACCAAGGTCCCTTTAACAGAGCGCTGCATTAGAGCAGGCAGACGGGGGCACAATGCTTGATCCAGGTGTTTATGTTTCATTGTAAATGTCTTTTATTGTATGCATGCTTCATCAGTCCGTGGGTACTTTAAGTGAGTTTATGATTCCGACAGGTGTCTGGATTTATGCGCTCTCAAGCAGATGTGCAATAAAACGATGGGATGGATCACACATAGGAAAGTTGTGCCTGTGTGCACTCCCCTGGATGTGTCACCTTGTGTAGGCAGTGAGTAAGAATGAGTTTTAGGAAGCCTCTGAGTGTTTCTGTGTGTGTGTCAGCGCAGCCTGGATCTCTGAGCGTCTGCAGAGGCAGTCATGGACCCGGTAAAGGTCTCTCCACAGAAGCCATTAAGCAGTGCGTCTGCTGGAATAATGTGTTTGACTTGGCTGCGGGGCAGCAGCAGGTGCTGGGAGGACCGGCCTGGAGCTGCTGCTCACCGCCCGCTTTGATCTGCAGGCCAGGGACCAGTCTTCCCTCCTCTGTGTCTTTCCCTCCCATCCCATCTTTGCCTTCCTCCTTCCTTGTCTTTGTTCCTCTCTGTCTCCCTCTTCTCTCTCAGTTTTTCTTACCGCTGTCATTACTTCCATTCGCTTTGTGTGACTCTTTTGCATCATCTGCTGCTCTTTTGACTCTTTCCTTTCTTGATTTTCCTTTTTTTTCAGGTTTTCTATCTGCAGTCTTTTTCTTATTTTGCTTCTCCCCTGCTCCTCACTTTTTCTTCTCCCCATATCATAGCTGTCAAAAAGCTTAGTTGTACTCCAGCCACACATCTGCTAGACCTCAACGATACTACTGGGTGCAGAGCAATGAGTGCAAGTTAAAATTTATGCATTCAATGGATCACTTAAAGAGAGGAAGCGAAGGCTTGGAAGTTGCTATCAAGGAAAGTGAATAGTAGGTGTAAAACTGTTGTCTTTCCTCACCTTTAAACGGAATTGTTGACATCGCGTAAAATTGCTTATTGGCTTTGTTGCTGACAGTTAGATGAGAAAATCATGTTTGTGTGTAAAATGTAAAACTGTCCCTTTAAGATAATGTCTGTTCTTTAAAAGGGACACGCTTGTTTTAAGGGACTTTTCTCCACACACGTTTCTCTTGGTTTCTCCACATGCACTTTCTAAATAAAAAATCCAGACTGTTAAAGGGATACTTTACTGATTTACAACCAGCTTTGTGTCATAATAATGTGGATATTATGTGTAAATGACTTGAGGTGAACTTCCCTCCATCTTACCCGCACCCAGATCTTCCTGCAGGGGACTTTTATTTTTGCTGGCTCTTGGGCTGTTGTTCGAACTACAGATAATACTTTTGCATAATAAGATAAGTTTTGCATGCCTGCCACCACAGACACAAAGAACAGAAGCACCATACTGTTTTGTGTATTGTAAAAACAAAGGCTGAACATACTAGGATCAAACGATATAAGCAAGCAGTAGGCCTACTGATCAAATATAAACCAAGATTCTGACACTGTGGTGCATATTTCTCACCTGAAATGTCATTGGAATCATATTTTAGCTTGAGGAAAAAATAGGGAGTGCTGCACTGGGTTTAAGGCTCTGTGTAGGTGCTCTTCAAGGATGGGACAAAGAGTTACTTAAAGATAAAAAAGCAATGACTGGCCAGCTCACTCAGTGTTACAGTGCATGGTATAGGCAGGCAGTCCAAAAATGCATCCAAGGCTTTATTAATACATGGATAACCAACGCATTTCGACTAGAGAGTCTTCATCAGGGTGTAAAATGCATTGGAAACAGGTGTGCAATTTAAGAACTCATGTGAGGGTCTCTGGTCACCAAGCACCAATTTCAAAAGTATTTGCATCTTTTTGCTGCACAGCCCAATTTTATGAGACAGGCAAAACCACACTGAGCACAAACAAGATGTCATGACACCCAGTGCTTAACATGGGCATGCAGTAGTTGAGTCATAATTTTAGCTCTGGACTCCCTTCCTCCGTGTCTTTCTCTCTCGGCCTCAAGGTAAAGCCATTACGCTTGAAACGAAGCAGCAGCAGTAGCAAAAGCAGCAGCCTACTTGAGTTCAGAGAGACAGGGGAGGGAAACGATGAAAAGCAAAGCCCAGGGCTGTCCCGGGGCCCTGAAAGAGAGTTGCCTTTATTGAAGGAGCCCACTCCCATGCATTCCTCTGCCAAGAGCCCGGGCCTCCCTGGAGAAAGCCGGGATCAGAGGCTGACTCACATTCAGATGGGGGGTTCAGAGGCTGGAGCTGCTACAAACACACACGGACATAAAACTCACATCTACACAGAGGCACAAACAAGTATGCACCTTGTTCCCCCATCTCCCGTCTGCCTCATTGTTCTGTCAGTCAGGATGGGTTTTGAGCTGTGATCCACTGCAGGGATTCTCTACTTCCTGAATGGGTAACACACACGCAGGCTTGTAAAGCACAACTGATTGATTTATTGAGTTTTAGGGGCTGAGGCAGGTGGGATATTAGATGCTCCTTGGAGATCTCATCGTGAGATCATTCAGCGAGAGCAAAGGGCTTGCTCTGAGAACAACGGGAGAAATTCCGCTGTCTTGAGTCCAACCGACAATGGGACAAAAGCATTTTTTTTTTAAGGAGTGGTATGCTTAGTTAGCTTTGTGAAATGTTCACTACTTGGGGAGCCTGTCTTTTTCTTCCATCACACATTGGTTTAACCTCCCAAAGAAGTTCAGGGATAATCCTGTTTTTAAGATGTCTATCATTTATCATAAGCTGGGAGGCATTCAAAAAGCATCTGTCTATACAGGAAGACAGGAGAATCCTACTGTCACATTTTTCTTTATGTGGTTTATATGACCATCAATCATTTCACAATCTATGATGTGTGTAATTAGAGCTTAAGTACCTTGAAATCTCTTATACCAGCTATTTAAAAAGGATGGATGAAAGTGGCACATTTTTCATTGTAAATGTATTTGAAAGACTATCTCTTGGTATTGACTTCCATTTCTTTATATAGGTTAAAGGCAACAGACAGTAAACTAGGGCCTGATCAGTACTGTGGCTGCAAACATCTTGTCCAAATCTGGAAACCACCTGTCCAGTAAGAATGGTGTCTGATTTTATTGACTATTTGAACTTTTACAGCTATATCAGTTTTATAGTGTTCCTAAAGTTGCAGGAACTGAAAATATTCCTTTGGAAAAGCCCTGTGGGTATGACTGAAGTTCTCACAAAGTTACATTCAAAAGCACACACTGAACACTAAACTCATGAACAACATACTTGGATATTCAATTTTTCAAAGATTGTCTTCTAGACATCTCTGTTACTTCAATCACCAAGGCCTTGAATCATCCTTTATGCTGCCTACCTTTCTCCTCTCTGTTCCATGACTTATTTCCGTAAATCAGTATCCGGACAATGAGTTATAAATAACTGATCAAAAAGACTCAGAGCAAATGGTTTTCTCATGACCAGTAGATCTAAATCATACCCCTTTATTTCATAACAGGAACATTTCAAGGGAGGAAGATGTAAATCTAGAGTGCAATGAGCTGGCAGGAAGTTCAGTAATGGAGTCAAGTAAATTGACTTAAGTGAAATCTCTTGAGCTTGTCTGAACGGGAAATCCATTGAGCTGATTATCTAACATGACGATAATAAATATTTTTGTATTCACAATGGACCACATGACTACTTGTGCGTGGAAGGGGTCACTTGTAGTGACAAACTCGCAGAGACTTATTGCACGACTTTGCAGTTTGCTTCAGATCTATGAAGCTCAATGTTTTTGTTTTGTGGCACCAAACTTTACTGTTTTGGTTCACTCTCACCCAAAATATAAATGTATAAAATATTGGACATAGCTGTAAACAGGTGAGTTATATAAAAAAAATGCCATTTGTCATGGATGTTGAAATTAGCTGCAGAGACCAAAACGTTATTTTGTACCAGGCTGTAAATGTTTATTTCTGCTGTAAAGTTGGGCATTTCAGTATGGTTGTCAATGGGAATTGACTCGCTTCTAGAGCCAGCTTCAAGTGGCCAATAAATGAATGCAGTTTTCAGCACTTCCTCATTGGCTTAATTTTTCAGCCGCAGTGGTTGCTGCTTTCTCACCGCTCTCATAAGCCCCTTTTACACTGCCAGATTTTCCATGAATGTTGGGCCGTTTTGCGAGCAAGCTGTGAGCGTTTAGACACACAGAGCCGGATTGGCGAGTTGATCCGAGGTGCCCAATTTTCTGCCTCGTAGTGTAGTCATATTGGCGGAACCCTTTTAGTTTAAACAGACCGAGGCAGCCTTCTGCCACGGGAGGGGCTGTTGAAGACTTGTGGGAGGAGCTGTTGATGATACCGCATGTGCGAGCCACTGGCAGTGGATAAACAGGAAACAGCTGATAGCAGGAATTAGCGAGCAGCTAGTAGCAAGAGGGAAACGCAAACCTGACAGACACTGTAAAGATGAGCAACTGAGGAGACAAGGAATTGCACGCCCTCCTTGTCCTCGCAAACGAAGGTGCCATTAACCATCAGATGAGGGGAATGGTGAAGAACGGGCCGACTTTCGAGAGAATTGCATCACTGTTTACATCACATGCTGAGCTACACATTTGTTACTTGCTCATGCCCCCCATTGCCCTGAAAAAGGCGCATTCTGTATAAACAAAAGTAGGTAGGCGGCATTTTGCCGCACTCCCCGATTTTGTTTTTATACTGCCAATGCTGAAAAAAGACTGATTGGGCTTTCCTGCAAATTTGTACAATTCCTATTTAAAAAGGGCTAAAGTGACACCTTGGGCAGCTTTTTTCAGTCAAACAAGACCCTAGCCCTGTGCATGCTTCCTGCCCAGCACCAAAATTGGCTAATGTTACTAGCTTGTAAACACTGTCGCACATATATTTGGAGCAGGAGTTGGTGGGGACCAAAAACAGAGCAAAAAGAAAGTTAGTATTAGACTTACATTCGTTGGGTGGACATAAACTGGACTCCAAATTAATGCTAACATTGTATCATATCTGCCGGATGGGTAGATAGGAAACTATGTTTGCTAACAAGTTAGCCATCAACTGAAAAAGGTGAGATTATGACAGTTTTGGGTTTACAACTTGTTTCTGCTGGTGGCCAAAAATTTGTTCTTGCAGGTTTACCTACATTTTGGGCAAGTTTAACTTTTATCATGAGACTGAGATTTGGATACTGTCAGAAATTCTGTTCTATTGTTTTAGGGTTTTAAGCATCATCTCGCAACAAAAAGATAACATCAGGAAAATACCTGCCTGGTACAAAAAAACAGGGAAAATCAAAGCCATTGAGAAGGTATGTGGTTGGCAGTGAAGCCAGACATTCCTCCACTGTCCAGGAATCTAGACGACAACAAGCTTTGTTGCTGCTGGTGGCCGCTGGCCGATGACAGGCCGTTCTCCGCGTCCTCTGTGGGTATTGTTTGCCCTGTGATTGACTGAGGAAGGTGTTTGTTGTTGCTGGACTCTTATCTGTGTTTCTTGGACCTGGCAAGAACACTGAGCTGTTGTATTAGTGAGGCTGTCTGATGAAACTGAACAGACGCAAAACATCACGCACAGTTCAGCTAATTAGACCTCAGGGTCTCTATTGCATAAAAGACGGCAACGGAGTGTGTGTCTCTTAAAGAGAGATAACCTGATCAAGAAATGTGCTTAAGAAACTCACTCTGTTCACTGTACAGAATAAAATCTGACATGTTACGTGTCAGGCTTCACCAGGCAGCATATCAGTGCTTGTTAATAAGGGAGTGCTGGCATTTATAGTGAAAGGTGGGATGTTTAATTTCCATCTCTTTTCTTTCCAATGATTGCTTTTATATGCCACCCAGTGCTCATTTTCAAAGCTGCCAGAGTCTGAGACTATCCAGCATGCCTTGCAACTTTCCCTCAGAGAAATATCAATTTCTTAATTTGTTTTACTGCAGCTTTGAGAGCTCTCCCTCTCTTATTTAGCGATCCACTGGGTGAACGTTTGCCATTGCCAAAGAATTCATATTGCCACCTGCATTACCATCCGCCCAGGACCCATCACCGGCTCCCTGGGGTGGTTTTATGCCAGGTTATTAACTTGGAAGCACAGCGCTTTTGTTCATTGGCATTTTCATTTTGGACCCCTTAGTAATTGAGTAACAGGGGCCCATCACGAAGCACAAAAGAAAGAGAGTGAGCATGCAGAGGCTGAAAATTCTCATAAGCTGTCAGGAAAGCAGGGATGAATGAATACCTCCTCGCTTTCTACTGTTCCTACACAAAACAGTGAAACTGTGTTTCTGTTAGACCTGCTTTTTCTCATCAGTCGACTGTAATGAAAGGCGATCATGCCAAAAAGAAAATGTTTAGTGACGCCAAGTTTGCTGTCAGCTTTGTCAGAACTGTAACAGTTCTCTGAGGTCATGTGTATTTTATTTGTGTCTTCAAGGAAATTTAAGCTCCACTGGTATTTATTAGTTTCCAAACAGTATGGCAGTAAAGGAGAGTGAATAGACATTTAAATATCAAACCATACACATGCTGTGTTTGACCTAACACTCTAACACACCTAACACATTTTACCTTTTATCCTGATAAAGAAGCCAAAGACAAGAATCCACACCTTTGCAAATTTGATAAGCCAAACTGCTTTTGTCAGGATGTGTGCAAAACTGTGGACAAAGCTGAGGGGATAGAAACATTGATGGAACTGGGTACATATACAGTATCCTCTAATGACAATTACCTATGAGTTAATGAAGCTTTAAAGGTTCAGTGTGTAGGATTTAGGGGAATATAGGTATGTTTTCCTTAGTGTATAATCACCTGAAAATGAGAATGAGAGTGTTTTTGTCCACCATGTTGCACTGCCATGTTTCTACTGTAGCCCAGAATGGACAAACAATTCGATTCGAGACAGGGTCCTTTGCTTTTTAACATCAGCAACAGCCCCTCTGTGCTGTTACATAAAACTGCTGAATTCAGTGTTTTTACCAGTTTAAATCATGATGTACGTTTGGGTGAAGAATTCCCTGTCTCCTCTGACCGCAGCTGTCTCACGTCATCCTCCCGTTCATTGTGCACTCAATATAAACTGTCCGGATGCGTGAGACACACTGAATACTGCCATGAATAAGGAGGAAGTGTCTGAGGGCCATGTCGTCCCATCTGATCTAATCCTCTAAACACACTGACTTACCCGATGAATTCTTGCCTATGTAAGTAGGCAGGTAAGTAGTTTTGTTTGCCCTTGGGAATAAGGAGGCTGATTATTGCCTGTTGAATTTAGTTTGTCTTTTATGCATTGTACTGGCACGTTGCCAGGATTGTGTGCCACGTCACCATTCCAAAATTTAATTCATTTGCCTTTGCTGTAACCCCTGCCTGTATTCATTGTTCAAAACAAATTCAAAAACTATATAATCCGGACTCTGCCCGTGTTTGTCCATAACTGAGGCCAGTGAGTGGGATTCAAGTTGAGCAAGCCAAAAGCAAATTGTTTTCAGTTTGCTCTGGAGAGGAAGAGACCTTTGTGGATAATTTGGCTCCTGGTAAAAACCTCCTGAACAATGAACATGGGAGAAGTTTCAGCTGGTTGCAATCTCACCAGTAGACGCAACTTAACTCTACACACTGCTCTTATAAGCTTATAATATTCATATGCATGTTTTCAGTGTCAAATATAGTTTTATTTAGATATTAAGATTTGGTCACTGTCACAAGCAGGTGTTGGCATAACTTAAATACGCCCAAATTTAGTGCTGAGCAGTGGATTGATTAAACTGAGCTTGCTGTCCTGTTATTCAAGCTAAGCTTCAAAAGTTCTCTAAATGCTCTCAAACCAGCATGAAATCAGATCCTGGTTTTCTTTAGGTTTCTTAATTATACAGAGCCTGCACATTTCATTCCTGTGTTACATTTCATTCTTTTCCAGTGGATGCGGAAAGCTCTTTTTCAGACGGAGCATCAGATTGCATTAACCAACAAACCTGTTATCTCTGTCTGTTGCCCAGTGGAGCTCCAGCTGGGTGCTGCTGTTTCCTTTACCATTTGTGTTGGCACAGAGAACGGCAGCTCCATGGCCCGAGAGCACTGCTCTCCCTTCAAAACAGGAAGAGCACGCTGCTCTCTGATGCACACTGGAGACAAAAAACAAACCGACGAGGGTCCAGAGGCTTGAGGCAGCAGGCTGAGGAGGATGATAACAGGAGATTTCAGCTGGTGCCCAACCCCTCTCTGCACATGGAGTCATCTTACTGGTTGATGTAGAGGGAAAGTTTCTATGCCAGCAGCCTGAATACAGGGGATGCTTAACAGTTTGACAGATATCCATCCAGATAAACCAGATTCACTCCAAGAATGTAAAAAAATCTCTCTAATGTTGCAGTTGTGCTTTTTCTGTTTCCAACTGAACAGCGCACTGATAGGGCTGCTGATCAGTACCAGTCTCTCAACAATTACTTGACCAGGTGCTGAGATTTCTGGCATTACTTACTTTTCAGCCTGCACTTTAACTTAGAAACAAAATTCCTCTGAATGTCGAAACCTGTTGTTGTTGCAAACCCTCGCTTACAAACAGGCGTTGATCTAAATCCCAGATTGCCTAATGTAGATTTAGCTTGGCCGAGCGCATGTTATTATAGACAGCGATGGTCTTGTAGTGCAACTGGAGATGGTGGAGAGTTACTTTGACCTGGGAATTTTCCCACATTGCCTCAGCCTGGTTGTTAGGTGGGTATTTTCTGGTTTTGTGGATTTAAACAAGCAAAGAGCAGGCCTGGTAACAACCAGAGAAATGTCTAGATCTACATGTGCACCTATTTTCTAGTGTTAAATCTTGGAGGAACCACTTTTACATGTTCCTGGGCTTACTTACGAATGAGGCCACAAATTCTGCTGAATTGTTTTCTAAATCTGATGTCACACAGCAGTGTCATAACCCATTTTAACAAATCTCACACTTATCAGGCCCAACAAGAACTTGCTTTGAGCTTATGGCTCATGAATAGCTAACACCCATATGATTTTAAGGATGACCTTTCGTGTACTCCGTCTGTTTTTCTTTCTTTCCAATGACACCAAAAAAATAAACAAGGGCAGATGAAAAGGTGCCTTGCTGGCAGAGGTGGGTCGCGTTTCCGTATTGTCGCTCCTCGTTAGTTGATGATGGGCTGTCTCCAAGCTGGACAGCTGCAGTCACCAAGGCGGAGGGACGGCATGTGCACCAACACACACACATGCAGACGTACATCTGCTGGCATGTCTGTGCCCTCTCTGATCTCTGACGCCAGCCATCATTGACTCTCACACACACACATGTAGACACAGACACAGGCAGAGCGAATGGAGGCTGGTTTTGCACGAGAGCACGGGCGACAGGTCACTGCTAGCCAAATGGAAAAAAGCTGCAGCTTCCGTGAAAGGGGATACAGAGCTGAGTTTACTTCAGCTGTGGTGTCACACCGTGGAGGGACTGCACTGCTGGCTTGTTTTCTTTGATTCTCATTTCTCTTATAGAAACTCTGTTTTACTTCAGCTGATGGTGAAGTCCAAACCTGCTTCTTCATGAGACAGCTGAGGTGTCGGGGCAATTTAAAGGAGTGTGCAGCTGGGACGTGAAGGGGGTTTCCAAAATACTTGTTCTATTACATTGCCCGAGATGAATTGTGTTCTCAGCCATGCCAGGAATGTGCCCAGTGTGCTCACCCATCCATTAACCTGCCCAATGACCCACCATTGTCTCGAGCAAAAACAAAACACTTCATTAAAAGTGCTGCAAGTCTAACACTGACTTTACTTCTCTGCTTCAAGGTCAAGACCCCCACAGATGATTTACCTTTGTTTCTAATCCATATTACAACTTTAATATATTATTGTGTTTACCTGTAACTGTCAAAATACTTAAAGGAACATTGTGTACGATTTGGGGGGGATGTAGTAGTGTCTAGTGGTGAGGATTGCAGACTGCAAGCAGCTGAAACTTGGCCTGGAGTATTTTTTGTTGCTCTAGCTTGTTTACTCCAAAACAAATGATTCAGGTGATTAAAACGGGTAAAAACACTAAATAAAACAGTTTCACGTTACAAATTAGTGTTTCTCAGATGCTGTTGGGCACGTCTCAGACAGCACCTGCTCACCTTTATTTCTGATTCAGGTGTTCAGGAGGTTTTTAGCAGGAGCTGAATTATCCACAGAAGTCTCCTCCTTCCCAAAATAAATGGACTGGTGATACAAACCGGTAAAAACACTGAGTAATGCAGTGTCACATTAAAAATTATTGTTTCCTAGATGCTGTTTGACATGAGACATGCGGCTAACTCAGCACCTGCTAATGCGTGCTTAACTTTTTTCTCTGATATCTTTAAAAGGAGATTATATCCACTGTAGCATCTACCTCTGTGTTCCGTTCAATTAACAGAGTGAAAAGGCAAACCAGAAATGAACTCTTGGAGTTTTAGTTAATCATACTGTGCATTTTAAAGCACTCCTTTTTCCTGATTACATGACCAGAAAGAAATTAAAACCAGAAGACCAAAATCAGATTTTTCTCTGTTTAAACAGCAAGAAAAATATTGGATTTATGACTCATTCTAATCAGATTTGAGGTGGCAAAGCAAACAAAAAACAGCTGCTGCTGATCATTCAAACTGGTTTCAGCAAAGGCTTTTCATAATGCAAGTTACTTCATAGACAGTTGGTTTACTTGAAGTTAATGTCAGAGGTCAAATGTTCCAAACACGGGCGAGCTGCTGAGGGATGATTTGTTCTGGAAGCAGTTTTGTTTAAGTTCGTTTCTACAACACTTGACCTGTGCTTTAAACACACCTGCTCAGAAGGGCTTTTCTAACATTTAATGATCTTGCTTTCAGTGCTTAGAATATCTCGCCTTGGTGCCAAACACCAGGTTCCTTTCAACTCGGGGCTGACGCAAATTTATCATCAGCACCCTTCAGGCAGGCATCCATTAAAAATCTTAAAATGTTGAAAACTTCACAGCCAAGGAACAATCGAATGATTGCTTGTTTAAAAATGACATATTCCAGACCTTTTAGGTGCTGTGAAAATTCCATGTGCTAAAGAGAAAAACTTGCGAGTCTGATGGCCTGTGAAATGCCACACTGTTAATCACACTTTCATATTTACGATTTGGAAAATGTTGAATCTTGTGCAGACACAGAACCTCTACGTTTCACACCAAGCGCCAACTTCATCGATCAAAGCCAAGAGTTTGTTTTGCAGAACAGATGTCCATGTCCGTAACAAATACAAGCGCGTAATAAGAGAGGTTTGTTCACTCACACCCTCGCAAACGTCCACTGATTAGAGGGGTGAGAACTTGGTCAAGTCCTTCTTCTTTTCATTGTACTGGGTGCTGAGTTGTCCTACAGCTTTGGCGTGCTCCTCATCCACCTCCTCCTTTAATCTCTGCTGCTCCTTCAGAAACTCTGCCCACTCATCTTTCAAACGCTCGATGTTCCCCTGCAGCTGGGTGTTCTGGAGGGACACAAGGAGACAACTTTGTACAACTTCAGCTGTCACTGCCTCTTAAATTCATACAGCACATCAGAGAGGACACAACATCAGAAGAACCTGTACAATCTGCAATCTGATCTGTTTTTTCAAGGCTATGATAATGTCCACCTGCACACCATCAGTCCTTTTGCTTTAACTTGGTTTTACCTGCTGTGCCTCTAGCTCCCTCTGCTGGACTCTCTCTGCCATGTGATTAGCAGCTTCCACTGTGGGAGAAGAGCAAAAAAATATTCTTAATATCCAAATTCAACATTCCCATTTACGCTAACACAAAACAGATGAGAAAAAGAAATATATTAAGATTGCAGCTGTTAATTGAAGTAGGTTTCTTGTGTCATCATACCATCATTGGGATTCAAAATACATTACAACTACATATAATACAGGGCCTCATGCAGGAAAATTTTTCTCTTGTTTTTGTTAGAATCCATGATTTGTTCTTATTTCTGTTAGTTCCAATTAATTTCTAGAATTCACCAATCTTTTCTCTTTTTGCTCTTCTCTTAGGTGAGAGAACATTTTTACAAGTTGTCGAGAGCACTCTTACTACATCTCATTTTCACAGTCCATATATTCTTTGTCCAATGCAATGAAACACATCTTAAAACTGTGGAACATGAACAAAAAAAATGCATGAATTTCAAACAATAAGCTTTAGATTATTAAATGTTTCATACAATGAGCAACTATTTTGATAATTGTTCAATTTATTTTTCATGCAAGAACATTTCATGAGGGCTATCTGCTTCTCCTTGTAGCTGTCCTAATTATATTATTAAATTGATTTAAACTTTTCTGCATCAAGTACTTTTACTTTTAATACGTTAATACATTTCCCTGATTGCACTTTACATACTTTTACTTAAGTAACAATGCAGGACATTTATTAGTAACAGAGTATTTTCAAAGTGTGGTATTGGTACTTTTACTTATGTTAAGAATCTGAATACTTCTTCAACTACTGCGACTGACACAGCATTTACAGCATCGCAAAAGTTTTGCCATCGCTGTGTTTTAGGTTTTCCTGTAATGGCAGTACTGACACTTTGGAAAATCATGTTTACTTTTTTAAGTTATAGTACGTTGTTTTCACTACTGCAGAAGTTCTTCTTCCTCTTACACCTTTTTTGGTGGCATCTCTCAGATTCTTGGGCGTGTGCCAGAGTCTTGGCACACGGTACAACACCTGCTTCTATACATTGTTTAGGATGCATGATCTTTGCTAAATGGTTTCTTATAATCAAATGGGATTAATCATTCAGCACACCTGGGTTATGGCAAATTTGGATGGTTAACACTGATTGGTGCATCCTCTCACAGAAAATATGAAAGGAATTTCAGAGAATGTTGCTGCATGAGGTTCATAGTGTGTTCTGAGAGACTTCTGTTGTAAGTGTACATACGTACATTGTGGCTGAATATGCCTCTGCATTAGCACTAGACAAGACAATCAGCACATTGTTTTGATAACAGCAAAGACTGACTATAAACTGACCAACACAAAATAAAATATGAAAACTTTTTCTACAGATGTAGCAACAAATCGTAGTGTCTGATGAGATGTCACACAATCTTAGCACAATTTCCAAAGCCTTCAGTGTGAATTAGAGAGAAGAGACTTACACCGCTTAACAACATCAGACAGCATGCTTCCTAAATCTGCGGGCAGCATCTGTTCATTTGTTTCCGGAACCACTTTGTTGAGGTTCTCCAGAAGTCTGCTCTCCCTGTGTCCACGTTTTTCCTAAACAGCAGCAGAGGAAAGCTCAGTGTTGTCACAAACACATACTACACAGTACACTGAAAACAGAATACTTCCTAAGTCATTTACTCTATCACTGAGTCTTAGCATGTTGCTTCTATTAAAATAAGTGAGAAAAATTACAAACAAATGACTTGAAAACATTTTCTGACACTGACTTTACAAGAACAAGAGAAAACACTCTTTTTACAGTATATGGATCACTCCATCAGAGTTGTTACTTGCTTTGGTGATATTTCTGAACAAGTATATTTGCACTAAATACATCAGATTCTCTTATGTAATGAGATTCTATTCTAATTCTGTTCATAGCACACATTCTGATTTTGGTTGATGGCATGAAAGTGATGCCACAGGATTCGGTGTGACATGCAGATTGTTATGTCATCATCACAACTGTAAGTAATTTTAGATTTTTTTTAAATGGTGCAGCCTTTTAGAGGAACACACATCTGTAATGCTCATGACAAGTACCTCAAACTCTCTCACAAAGTAGCGGATCTCTGCATTAACGACTGGTCTGTGGTCTAACAGTCGGGACTGGATATCGCCCACATCTGCAGCAACAAACAGCTCATATTAAATTCAGTTTAAACATGACAAACACACAGGATACAACATTTTTACATTATCGTGTTTTATAACAAGCACACCTTAATGGACTATAAAAAGCATAAAAACACATGACGATCCTAATATCTATGATACTGCAAATGACACAAAATGATCATTTGAATAGCCTCTTATCTACAACCACAATTCCAAAAAAAAAAGCTGGGACAGTGTTTTTGACCTATATTCAATTGAATACAGTCCCAAGACGAGATATTTAATGTTCAAACTGATAAACTTTGATGTTTTTTTGGAGATATACACTTATTCTGAATTTGATGCCTGCAACACATTCCAAAAATTGTGGGACAGGGGCATGTTTACTACTGTGTTACATCACCTTTTCTTTTAATAGCACTCTACAACTTCAGCTGCTCAACAGTCCAGAGTCCTTGTTTTTGTATATTGCATTTTATAATGCGCCACACATTTTCAGTAGGAGACAAGTCTGGACTGCATGTAGGTTAGTCTAGTACCTGCACTCTTTTACTGTGAAGCCACGTTGTTGTAACAGTAACACGCTCAGAATATGTCTCACTGTCTTGCTGGAATGAGCGGGGACGTCCCTCAAAAAGACGTCGTCTGGATGGCAGCATATGTTGCTCCAAAACCTGTATGTACCTTTCAGCATTAACAGAGCCTTCACAAATGTGTAGGTTACCCATGATGCCATGGGCACTAACACATCTCCATACCATCACAGGTGCTGGCTTTTGAACTTTGCGCTGGTGACAATTTAGATGGTCCTTTTCCTCCTTAGTCTGGAGGACACAACAGCCACAATTTCCAAAAACAATCTGAAATGTGGACTCGTGACAAACTGTGTTTACCGACAAAGTTCCCAAGTGTTCCTGAGCCCATGCTTGTGCCTATGCTTTGTACAATCATGTTTGGTATTTGATGCAGTGCAACCTGAGGGGTCGAAGGTCAAGTCAAGTCAAATTTATTTATAAAGCACACTGAAAAACAACCCAGGTTGACCAAAGTGCCGTACAGTTAAAAATGGATAAAAGAGATACAAGTGAAGTAAAATAATAAACAGAACAAAAACAGCAACCAACATAGATCAAAGCACAAATAAACACAAAGGCAACATCAGGAGGACTCAAAAGCTTTAGTGGAAAAAGGAACATTTTTAGCCTTAATTTTAAAAGAGTCGATGGAGGGGGCAAGTCTGACAGAGGGGGGAATGCTGTTCCAGAGTCTGGGGGCTGCGACTGCAAAGCACGGTCAACCTGAATTTAAAATAAGTGCGTGGAACAGTTAAAAGCCCTAGGTCAGTCGACCTAAGGGGTCTGGAGGTGGAGTATGGGGTTAAAAGCTCTGTTCAGTTTTTCACAGTGATAATCCTTACTTACTTACTAAGCCTTTCAAGGATGTCCCTTTCAGACCCAGTCCTGATACTTTACTCTGTTACCAACCAACCTTTTTACCAGTGGAATGTTCCAAACAGGTGTTTTGTTTTTTCTTGGAAAATTTCACAGCTTTCCCAGTGTTTTGTTGCCCATGTCCCAACTTTTTTTGGAGCGTATTGCAGGCATCAAATTCAGAATAAGTGCAACGTTATATTTACAAAAAACAATAGTTCATTAGTTTGAACATTACATATCTTGTCCTTTGTGCGGTATTGGATTGGATAAGAAGGATTTGCAAATCATGGCATTCTGTTTTTTATTTACGTTTTACACAGCGTCCCAACTTTTATGGAATTGGGGTTGTAGCCTATCTGTAAGTTATCTTATCAGATCAGCTGCAATCTGGGATCAGAGCTAAAAAGGTAAGCATGCCAACATGATGACAATGAAAATTATTATTGTCTTGTGGATTTCATTTACCTTTGGCAATCTTGTCCATCCTTACAAACTCTGCTGACGCGTTAATTTTAGTAGTTAAATCACAGTTGTGTCTCCTGTAGAGCAGCTAGCTCATCCAGCTAAGTGCTAATCACTTGCTACACTAGATGTTCCAAATGCTAAGCTAGCTGGCGGCTAACGGTGAAAGCGGAAGCGCCACTTTGCAGAGCTAAGCCGTCAGTCATTAACGTGGCCTATATTTTAATTATATAGCAATACATGACAGCTACAATGTGAAAAACCTGCAATAGTCTTGTGCTAATTGCAGTCAGGTGGATGGAAGTCAGCTGACTGCGATGTAAATATTGACTACTACTTCCGGGTACGAGGCCGTGGACTGAACCAAATGGCTGAGAGAGGGGTGTCATATTTAGCTTAGCAAGAAGCCTCACGCGGTTTGAGCGGTTTAACAAGTCCACCTAAAATATTTTAGTCTACAGTCTTTATTCAAGGTAAGTCACAATGATGTGCCTTTTAATATCGTTGGTTTAAATGTCTGCAGGCTTGTGTGTGAGAGAAAGAGGTGTAGTGGCCCGAGGTTCTGCATCACTGCGGACAGCAGATGTCAGTGTTGCTCTGTGGTGGAACAAAACCACATCCAAATCTACCTTTTAAACTCATCCCTACACATTACTTACATATTCAGAAGGCAATAATTCCTCGAATAATATAGGAATATGTCTCTTTAACTTAAAACCAAATATAATTGCAAAGTCAGTTTGCACTCTTTCCACAACTGGTCCATTTATATCATAGTGGGTCTACCACTTTGTATTAGGTAAATACAGTGTAGGGATAACTGTGGGGTTGCCAGGTTGTGCAAAATCCCTGTAGCTGGTGTTTATCTCCCTCCAGAAGGACACTTGCTTTAGTTATGTTTTAGTTAGTTTGTTTATTAGTTAGACTCTGTAATTGGCCGCTATACCTGCAGAGTATCTCAACCAAATTCCATTATGTTTAACAACTCATGACATCTATAATTTTAGATTTGCTTATTAGAAATGGTGAAACCCCCACCACTTAAAACTGCATTATTAATAAGTAGAAAGTATAAACACCAGCCACAGAATGGTTCACAACCTGGCAACCCCAAAGTAGATATTATTAATGTGTTATAACTCATAAGTAAAGCATTAGTTGACGATTTATTAAGCACTATAAAGGCATTTGTTTTTTATAAACCTATGATAAGTAACTAGTAAGTAACTAGAGTGTCCACAGTTACACAGTGTCATGTATTTAGTATTTGATATTGAGTATTTACTAAGCTTATCATATGTAGCTTACAGTGCACACAGGAAACAGTAATATAATGCTATGATAATAGGGGTAGAATACTAGGAATCCATTACACCTCTTTGTTCCTTAAGGAATAATAAAGGAATTATTGTATGTAGTGATATACCAAGGCGTGTTATAACCTTACGTCTAAAAAATTTAACAAGTATACTAAAGTCATTGTATTAGCATAGAGAAGGCTGAATTCTCTTTTTGCTGACCTCTCTGGATCTACGTTAAGATGGATACCTGATAATTAGTGTCTTAGGTATACAACGTTTGCATTTATCAAAATGCCACTATAATAAAATGAACTAAGATATTAGATCAAAGTCCATATATAGTATGTTTTCTTGAAAATGTAACACTCCCCACAAGATGGCACCAAATGTCTCACTTTTGAAAATCAAATCCAGGGCTGGCAAAGCCCCGGTGACTGAATTATCTTGGATTAGCAAATGCTTTTATTACACTTTATGAAATGCAAATATATTGGCATAAATGTATTAATAAACACAGCACTTGTGGCAAGAGCAAAGAACATGCAGTTATTCAGTCAGAGTGAGGTGGGGCATTGTTTGGGGCAAACGTTGCATATTAGTTGTCAAAAGTTTGTTTGCGAGCCCTAAATTCATTAGGACTGTCATGCTCAGTTAAGAGAAAATCATTAAGGCACCACTTAAGTCCCCCACTGTCCACATTGCTTAGTTAAACACTTATTACATGCACCATTAGTTTTGATTTGGGCCTATTAAGGAGATTAAATGATTGATCAACAGCCGAGGGATAAAAACAAGCCCTTCGCTGCTGCAGCCTCATGTTTGTCTGAAGAAGCACAAGAGGATCTCTGACCACAGAACATGTCAGATCCAGCGAAGGCCTCTGTGATGGGACTGTGCATCCTGTTGTTTTGTTTATTCATGATTCTGCAGGGTGAAATTAAAAACATTTAGATCAACCCTGAGAATGGTAGAGAGGCCGGCTATTAAACGCAGCAGTCATTACCATAGTTAGATGGAATAGAATAGCAGAGTAACATAAAAATCTCAAATTAAAGGTTTACAATAATAAATGATGAAAGGAAATACATTAAAATAATAAGATAGTAATTATAATATATTACAATATAATTTAAAAAAGAATATATGTGTGTATATATAATAAATTGATGTTTTATTATTAGCATAATGGTTTAG
The DNA here is from genome assembly GCF_011397635.1 of Epinephelus fuscoguttatus. Taxonomy (NCBI): domain Eukaryota; kingdom Metazoa; phylum Chordata; class Actinopteri; order Perciformes; family Serranidae; genus Epinephelus; species Epinephelus fuscoguttatus. Next base: position 27,570,545 of record NC_064772.1, on the reverse strand, counting down.
ATTAGGAGACAGAAAAACAAGTTCTAAAATTTTATTCCTGAACTTCCCTACAAAATGTGAACTTCATCTATTATATATCATTTTTAATTTTTGAAATTGCAGTTTAAATTAGATTTTGCACACTTAACCTGGGGTTAGATATAATGCATTTTGCAGTCAGACTTTCGAAGAGGAAGTAAAAAGAAGTTCAAACGTCCTCTCCTCTAAAACTTATCCAAAGTTGAGATTTCCGCAGCATTAAAGAATTTGGAGGGCAAAGCCAACATCAACATAACGAGGAATTATGTGTCCTTCTGCATCATTATCTGCAAGCGTTCTGATGTTCGGCTGCAGTTTGCATGCGAGAGCTTGTTGCATGAGAACAGATCATGTGTTTCTCTGTATTTCTGTCCCACAGGTCTATTAAGTGAATTCTGCTTTTTTAGTTGACACCCCTGTGCAGAACACAAAGCCTTTCTGGGACACTCTCCAAAATGGTCACTAAAAAACAAAGAGTGTTCAGAGTTATACAAGAGAATTTAAACTTGTTCATGGTAATTATGCCACTGCTTAATTCAGTATGTGTCTACATTAGAAGAGATAAGATCATTTTAATTCTCTTAAAAGCCTCACATAATTATACTGAATGTAGTTCAGTTAATTGCAGTTCAGCAGCAGTAGTTCCTTATTTTATTTTAGAGCATGATAATATTTATAATATTCTGTTTCCAAGTAATTGAACTATTTAATATGTTGTCATGTAGTTTAAACAAACAGTCATATAAATGCTGTCATTAAGTTCAGACTTTTTTAAGCTCTGCAAATGAGATTTTGTTGGTTTGGTTGGAAAATATGAATGAAGCTGAAATTAAGACATAAATTAATCATGAACTGATAATTGCTGGAATTTCAGATTTTCCCTCTCGACCCAAATAAATTATATCAATGTCTTGAATAAACATTTAGTATTATTTTATTTGCTGTTACAGAGTCTCATTGAATTATCCACCAGCTAAAACCCAAGACTCCACTGAAGATTTTTATTTTGAGTTATGTACCTGAGCAGCATGTACACAACACTATAACTGGATATGTGTATTTTCTCCCTCATCATCTTTTCATTACACTTCCACATATGATCTGTGCACAGTATGTAGGACCAAAGCAGCAGTGTTTCACCCCCCGTGTGTACATGCTCGCCAGTATCCAGATGATCTCCTGCAGCACTTCCACAAACGGTGCTTCAGCAGTGCAGTGGGAGGTCTGTGATTGTGGTTTACCAAACATGCCCACTGGCCCTGCGAGCTCGCCCCGGTGACGCTCTTGCCTCTGCATCTCTCTCCTCCCCGGCCCGACCGCACCGCCCCGGTAACGACGGTGCTTGCATTACCCACTGGGTATAATTAGTCTGCATTTTTCTGCTCTCCATTCCCTCTCTCTCTCATGTTTTCTCTGCCTCTCTCTCTCTCAGCTTGGCTGGGTCTTGACACCGAGGTCCAGGCGGAGGGCCGCAGGGCCGCTGCTTTGTGTTCACAACACGCTGAACGCCACTCACTGCACCGTGGCTCTGAACAGGTGGGGGGTGGTGATGGGAAAGGGGGAAAGGGAAGGGAAGGAGGGGGGTGTTACTCACTGGATGCCAAGGCCTCTGGGCCTGAGGGGAGGTGGGGGTGGAGGGGTGGTAGGAGAGGACCTGCTGCCCAGCAACCCACCTACCTGCTTCTACCTTCTCTCCCTCTCTCCATATCCAGTTTCTTATTTCATTAACTCTCTCTCAGTCCCTGGGCTGCAAGCAGGTCGTTTGTCCCGATGCCACCACGTTCTTGTCCCTCCGCCTGCTGGAGGCAGGATGCTTCAGAGCTGTCCACCATGGAGAAGAGGTGGAGGGGGTGAGAGCAAAAAATAGAATCAAAGGTAGTCAGTAAAAACATGAAGAATGGATTGCAGCAGGAAGGTAAAGACCCAAATAAGCACACTGAAGGCCCTTGTGCAGTGGCACTTTACAAGTCACTGTGTAGCGTGACACTATCCCGCTGTCACTCTGTCCCAAGGCCTGATGGGAAGACACAGTGGCGGTACATGGCTCACAGCCTGAAAATCAACATATGTACTCATCATCCTGCGCTTTTCAGGGAAGGGAAGATATTTCTCTTTCACAGCAAAACAGGACGAAACCTTGTCTGGGTTGTCTCGCCATGACGGTGAACTGCCCCTTTTCCTTAGAGCTGGAGATCGGCACTGAGGCATAAGGGAGGACTGAAAGTGTGTGTGGGTAGGGGGAGACCAGTGTGTCGGCTACGATTAGCGTTTGCGGCGGGCCCCTGCCGCCATTTCGGGGCTCGTCCCGGAGATTAACAGGAACCGCACTGTCATTTTTCCCATGGGGCTCTGTCCCCCTGTCCTCTCCCGTCCTAGCACAGGGAGGGATCGTCTCTTTCTCCAAGAGGCAGTGTCGAAGTCGACTGAGGGCAACAGGCTGGGGGAGGCTGTAAACCTGTTGAGGCAGAGCATCCCGCAAAGTGCCCACAATCGAAGTGACAGATGTGAGATGGAGGGCGCGCCGGACGAGGATATCTCTCTGTTTGTGGTTGGCAAAATTGCATCTCCTGGCTGTAGCATTTCAAACACATACATATGCACTTAAATTACACATACACATGCGTGTGCACACACTACAGCTTAAGCGGAGGAGGAGTTCAGACTGTGAGGTGGAGGGGAAGCGTCGACTGAGCTCAACTTGATGGTTTTTGAAGTTTTTCTTCAGTTTGTGTGTGTGTGAGTGTGTGTGTTCGGTGATATTCGACGTGGGACAGAGCAGAGGAGAAAGGCAGGGAGTAGGAAAAAAGGGGGTCTGCCCTGAGGTCACACATACACACACACACACACATACAGACAAACCCAAACACACACTCATATGAACACACACACTTCTCGGGCTGCTGTGGCATGTTTGGAGCAGTGCCTCGTCAGATTAGGGCCATGCTGGCTGTGTTTGATGGCCAACCTGGACAGACAAGGCCTGCCAGGCACAAACTGCTCAGGCACATGATGTCAGGGCGGACACACACACACACACACACACACACACACACACACACATGCACACATACACAAAAATTATCCCGCGCCAGACCAAAGAGACAGATGACACCCAGCATGAAGCTAAAGCCAAATCTGTAAGCATCCGCTGCGATCCAGCTGGCTAGCCCTAGGGTACCTGTCTCTGCGAAGTGGAATCAGCGTCACCCCCGTGAGCTGTCAAATTAGCTCACAGGGCTGGAAATGCTGAAGAGATTTGGCCCCTCGTTGTGGAAGAGCAAAAAGAGGGGGGAGGGGAGGGTGGTGTTAAGAAAATGTTATTAATTTATCCTCCTGTTGGAGAAAAAATGGTTAAACTCCCAAACACATACATCAGGAAAGGTAGACTTACTTGTGTGAACCTGTAGGCCTAGTGATGAAGACACACACAGGACACATGTATACATAAACACACACTCTGTTCCAACACCAATGAACACACGTGTGCACACACATACATGCTGATACTAGCAGATGCACATGCTCAGACACAGAAAGAACTGTTGTTGCATGCACACATGCCTCATGACTTACACACACACACACACACACACACACACACACGCACGCACACAGTGCCAGGGGCAACTTTTCAATTACTGCCAGTGCTAAGCAGTCACCTGGGAGAGATGTACCATGTTTGAGTGGAAAGGCATTTCCACCAAGATTTTTTTTTTTTGTCCCAGTTGTGAGACAGCTGTGAATGTCAGGCACATGATCAAAAATGACATTAAACAAAACATTAAATGTTTCCTCAGTGAACATTTACATCACAGGAAATGATCAAGGAAAGCCTGTCTGAAAAGTGAGATTTGAAACAACTGTTGAATGTGTGAAAATGTGCATGATTGAAAGCCCCGAGGATTAAGTTGTCAATCTAGTCAAAATGAGATCACGTAGTCGCTGTGAAAAACTGAAAACATCGTTCATTTAGTTTCTAAGTAGTGCAGAAAGATAAAGGGAGACATCACACACAGAATGAACCTAAATACATAAAGGACATAAAAACAACTTTTCCGAGTGAGAGCTGTGGCCGAGGTCACCTCAGCACTGAGGTACATTTAATGAAGGCTACCTAATGTTTGAAAAGATTATGGTAAGGGATGGTATGACAATTAATTGCAATTAATTGAATACAAAATTGGTGCAGTTATTTTTTGCACTTGTGATTAAAAGTGCATCAGGAATTTCAGATGATGTAAAGTGATGTAAAGTCATCTTATATAACTTTTTAAAGAAATTTGTACAATCAGTCTCACAAGTGAGAAATGAAATAACAACTAAAACAAAACAAACTAAAAATATATAACCCTCCCACTTTTATGACCCCTATTGTCAACAAATATGGAGCATTCCCTAACAAAAATACAGTAAATTAACATTCAGTTGAACATTTGAAATAAAAAAAATGATGCACATGCAAACATACAGCTGATTCTAAATGCAAACTTTCCATAATAATAATGAACAATGAATGAATATTTATTTTAGTTTAAAATGAGCTTTTCTTTCATAGAATTTCCATTTTTCACTATAGTCAGTACCCAATCATATAGTTCTCTCCAGAAAACCAAAGTTAAAGATTTTTATAAAATGACCCAGAAAGTTAAGCCTTAATAAGATGCTTCAAAATTAATAGCCCATTATGATTTTCATTGTATCTCATTAAGAAAAATGAAAGGCAGATTTTTTCCAAAGCAGCATGCACCACTGCAGACCTCCTGCGCTTAAAAATTAATTGGTACAAAAGAGGTTTTGTCTCTTTCATCACTACAGCGCACTGCCTGCAAACTAAGCTGGAGAAAGAACTGCTCACTTATTCTAACAAATAAATAAATAAATAAGTAAAAGATGGCTGCCAAGTTTTAGGCAGGGTGAAGTCCTTCTGGGCCCAAAGTGTCCCTGCCATGCTGGCACGCTAATAGCCACAGCAGGTTTTCTGTGGGTGAGGTGACATGGACAATAGTGAGGAGGTAGGGACTGCCAACAACAACACTGCTCCCTGGTGTGTGTGACAACACGTTGACCCCTTTGGAGAGCCTGTCCTGCCCTGAGACAGACCAGTGTATGTGTGTGTGTGTGAGTGCGTTAGGGTGTAAGATGGAACCTGACAGGAGTTTAGCGCTGATGACCACCACGGCGAGAGATGGCAGCACTCCTCCTTGAGGGAGATACTGTCACTCTGCTATGTTTGTATGAGTGTCTGTGGGCGGGTGATTGTTCTTACTTGCAGAGCTTCTTGAAAAGTGACATTCCTGTGGAAAATATTTCTCCATCTGTCCTCTGAGAGAGAATATGTTTGATTTTCTGGTCATTTATGTATACCTGAAGTTTTATGTTTTGTTTTTTAATTTGACATTGCAGCTTGAGTTTGTAAAAGATGTTATGCAAGTTTCACACTCAATATGAAGGTGAGCGTGCAGTGGACTGACAAAGACAACTATCTACTGTAGGATATGACATATATAGATGATATGATATATGACATAATATCTCCATGACAAGCGATGAAGTCTATTGCCCAGTTCAGACCAAAGATTGTTCTAAAAACCCACCGGTTCCAATGCAACTAGAAGAGACAGTGTATCATCTCTATGCAACAACTCTCTGTACTCCTGTTCTGATTTCCAGCTTTTCAGGTTTAGTTTGTGGCTGAATATAATTTGTAGCTTCTTAAAATATGAATGATGATAGTGATAGTGAGATACTGGCTACGGTTGCATTTGTAGTTGTGATGAACCGTTGAAAAACAGAAACAAACTGAGCGTCAGATGGACTGTATTCATAATAAATATGCCACAATAATATTAATAACCAGCGCCAATTACTTAGTCAGTGAGTAGGTGTCTCTGTGAGGGGGCCAGAAGCACATACAGCGAGCGGCAGCAACCCACTGTCTGACAACGGCACACCATGAGGACGGAAACAGAGGGCTCGGAGGGGGTGGAGCACCTGCTGCTGCAAGTAAACACTCCATCTGCGGTCATTTTGACTTGACCAGCGGACGTCACTACAAGCCATCAACCCTTATCTAACCCACCTCTCAACCTGGGTTGCAAAGCTGAGCCAGTTAACGCGGGTTAACCTTTCAAACACAAAATCAACCCTGGTTCAGCCCTCCCTGTAAGAGGAGTATAAGAGTAACAGCTGAATAGCGGACAGTGCCCATAGTGTCTTCATTATATCAGGAGATAAAACATCTACATTCATATCACCTGGTTGTATTTCTCTTTGCATACTAACAGCAACATGTTGAAACAGTTTCACAAATGCCACACTAGACACTGTCATCTCTGAACGTGCCGAAAGTTAAGGATTGCAGCTTTAAAGCACTTCTGCATTGCCCTCATCGTTCTTCTCTTCTCTTCTTATCTCCTCTCTTCTCTCTGCTGATGTTTGTCCCTGGAGGAGCTCTCTTAATGTCTTTGACTAAACTTCAGCCAGTCTTGGCAGTGACGGTGCCCCATAGGAACACAGTTGAGAGGAGACCAATATGATTGTAATGGAGGGTTTGAGGGCAAGGTCTATCACACGGTGTCACCTATAAAAAGCACAAAAGCCAACTGGCGGGGTGCATAACACTCCTGGCTACGGAGATAAAAAAAAAAAAAAAGTCATATAAGATACTCAATAGTTCTATAGAGATGCTGTGGAGAGAGGGGACATTTTCATTTTTGTCTTCCTGTTGTGTCACACTCACCACTGAAGCGTTGAAGACTGCGGTGTCACATTAACTGTAGAGGGGAGTTTTTTAAAAATAAAAGCCTTGTGAAAAAGTGACATCATCTTATTTTTGTGCCATAATTAAGACTGTACGAGTTTATAGAGCGTGCGAAATCATTTAGTTTAATGAAGTCCTCTCCTCTGATGAATGCAGCGCCTTTATTTACAGCGACTTAAATGTTTTAGTCATACATGATTGATTTTGTTCGGATTTGTCAGAAATGGATCAAATTAGCAGTGTGGATATTGTAACAGAGGAATGACTGAGAATGGAAAAACATTTACCACCTTATTTATATAAAAAATGATAATTATGATAATGAAATGTGCTCAACAATAGACTTATTCTGCCCACAACAATAATATTGATACAAACACTGATAGAATTAGCCCGAACACACAAGTATGTACTTGATAACCGTATCATTAGCATTGCAATGGTGAACAGTGTGAAACGACATTAGGACAAATAACACGCCACATTAACACCATGTCAGCAGTTGGTGAGTGTCTTAACTTTTTACTTGTATCTATGCATCTGTGCGCATTAACTATATGTGTGTGTGTGTGTGTGTGTGTGTGTGTGTGTGTGTGTGTGTGAGTGTGAGGCACCGTCACATGCTCCTGTCCCTGAGGTTAGCAGATAAATGAAGGCTGTAAAGAGGAGCATGACAGCTGTGAAAGTCACAAGGGGAGTCCGCCAGCGCCGTAAAGAAGGCAAAGTTTCCCTCCCTCTGGGTATGACCTGAGTGTGTGTTGCCATATACTGTATATTTCTGTGAGGAAGTATAATGGCCATAGTGTATGTAGTGTGTGCATGTTAAAAAAAAGCCACACTGAATATGTGTATACATTTGTGTGTGTTTCTGTGTTCTCTTTGCATGTGTGAGGCTGATCCTGAAGCTAAATGCCACACAGTGGAGTCTATTGTAGATCCTATCAGCACTCTATCTGCGCCCCGCATCCTCAGCAGGATCTTTCATTGCCGACTCACCCTCCCACCTTCACCCCTGAGGCAGGCAGCGTGTATGTGTGTGTGCGTGACCATGTGTTTGTATCCTCAGAATTTCACTTCAAAGACTGGCGGTTTTGGATGGGTCAAAGTTTGTGAACCGCTGCGGCATCTTTGAGATGAGGAGATAGTTTGTGTGTCTGTATGTGAGCGTATGTGTGTAAACCTCAGCAGCACAACATTAGAGGATCAGGAGGTACAGAGATGACTTTGTGTTTTCCTGTCCAAATGTCAATTTCACACCACCCCTCATTTGCGGGTGCTTTTCACAGAGGCCAATGATCAGCTGTTTGTCATGTGCTGTTAAATTTAGCCTGAATAAAGGGTGTTTTTTGGTCTTCCCTCCAGATCAAATGCTACTAAAACCGCACAAATCACTGACTGTCCCTCTGGGTCACAAACATTAGGCAGGACCATTTTTCAGGGCAGGGTTTTAGTAGGAATTCTCTTTATGACGTTTGAACTCAACCAGCAGTGTCTATCTGCCTGCCATGCCATTCACTGACTATCTTCTTTTGAGATGCAACTCGCACTTGGACTTGAGGGTGTGAATTGTGGCCCCTGGCCCTTCACTTTGACATCAAGGCCCACTGGCTATTGTACTTTACAGAGAGCCTGTAATTCATCTCATGGGGCACAGCCAGTGAAAATAAGAGCAGCCCTCAACAGCACAGTGCTAATTGAGAATTAGCTTGTCTTTAACCTTTCAATGATCTGTTTGTCTTCTGCTTCTCCATGCCTGTCACTGTTATACACACATGCCTGCATGCTCAAGACACTCAATCCACACTTAAGCTGAGGGTTTTTGATATACAATACATTCAATCTGAATATTCCTTTTATTTATTAACAAAAAATTGTAATCAGTCTTTAATGGTTTATGTCACTGTGCCTGCTGGAGCTCTTAACGAGGAGTTGATTTTATTTTTTGATGAACTTTGTCAGACACTAAGGTCCCATATATTCTAGAGCTGAATAAGAAAGAAAACTATTTTCTTCTGCGACGAAAATTAATTTAAATATTTGGTTACACTTAACAACTCATCCATCCATTTTCAACCGCTTACCTGAAGCCGGGTTGCGGAGGCAGCAGGCTGAGCAAAGTATTTCAGATGTCCCTCCCCTCAGCAACGCTTAACAGCTCCTCCGGGGGGACCCCAAGGCGTTCCCAGGGCAGACAAGATATGTAATTCCTCCAGCATGTTCTGGGTCTGCCCCGGGGAAGTGGTTGCATCCTGATCAGATGCCCTAACCACCTCAACTGACCCCTTTCCGAGCTCCTTATCCTATCTCTAAGGCTGAGCCCAGCCACCCCACGGTGAAAACTCATTTTGGCCACTTGTATTCGCGATCTCATTCTTCTCAGTATCTATGAATCAACACACTCACCGTTGTCTATATGAGTAGTTTCAGATTAACTATAAATTATGACAAGTAGCTTTTGAATTTTTACTGGAGAATTTACTATTAGTTCCTCAAAGGAATACTTGTGTTTAAAAGGGTTGGTTTGTATTCACCAAGGTGACTTGTGAATCCAAACTAACCCTTTGGCAGAGTCACACAATAACACAAACAAACTACTGTTCGAGGCAGTGGTAGACCAGCAGCTCCTGCGTTCAGCGAGGTAAAATTGCAGTCTTTGTCAATGGAGCGCTGGCATCAGTCACATTACTTAACCTCAGTTTTATAATCCTTACTTTTATTTGGACCTCTGCAGAAAAGAAGTTCCCTGCACTTCAGAGCTTTTCCTGGAAAAAAAGATTTTGTGACTTTTGTGGATGCAGTAATCACTAAATTGATCAAATTTGCTACTGAAACGCTATTTGACTCAGCAAGTAAGTAAACACCATGCTTCTGAAAAATGTAGTTAAGGTGGAAACTTCACTCCTTGTGGTGACGCAACCACCGAACACTGTAGAGTCCTTCATTCAGAGTTATTCAGCAATTACTCACCAAAGATACGATTTTCAATTATCTGGTTGTTCCTGATTTATTCCTCAAGCTTTACTTAGTAAAAGCTCACAGTTTTAGGTACCGCTGTGAAGTGTTATCAGAAATGGTATTACATAATGCTGCATTATTACTATTTTTTGACCACTTTGGAAAGATTAACTTGCATCATAAGGTTTGGTATTATCTTAACATGCTGAAACAGAGTAACATAATTTCTCATCAGCTGTCAAACATAATTCTTTTATCCACTGATGTTTTAATATGGTTTGGTCCATTTACTCCTGAGAAAAAAATCTGGGTTTAGTTGGCTCATTTTAATGTGCAATAGTCCTCACAAGTCACACGTTTGCTTGGGTCGCCATCATAACTTTGGTCCGGTACCATACACTGTGTGAGTTCATGGGCCAGGAGCAGAAAATAGAAATTTTACATGAGCGCTCTAAAGTTAGATGTGGGAGCTTTTTACCAGCATGTGATTGCAATGTGTGGGCTGATGAGGTCTGACACTTTGAGAGCTGCTTTTTTAAATTTACTAATAAATGCAGTTGATTCCACAGAGACATGCACACCACATTTATGAAGTAATTTTTAAGTAATTTTTTCCATGCACTTGTTAATTCCAAATTTTCCAAGACAAAAGTAAACCCATATATAATTCAGAGATATTTTTCATATCAGTTATTGTTCTCACTGTGTATTGAAGTGTACTTAATATTTGTCAGGAATACTGTATTTCATCTCCATAAAGTCATAATGATTCAGCTCAGTTTTTCTGTGGGATTTCATCTGTACATTTTTACAGTATGTGCTGTTTGTGTGTGAGACTAAGGGAGGGCAAAGAAGCAACCATTTGAGCAGACTCTTGGTCAGGAGCACTGCTGGTCCGTGTGTGTGTGTGTTTCTGTGTGTGTGTGTGTGTGTTGGTGGGGGACTGTCCCTGCCAGATTGTAGCTTCATGCCCTTAGTCCAGTAGATAACCAGTCAGCAGTGAAGCCGCCCTCGCAACACACACACATACACACACACACAAGAAGAGCAAAATATGTGTTTCTGGTTTATAATCACATCCCTTTAAGATTAATCAATTAAAGTTCTGTCGACTGGTTGTCTTGTCACTCATCAACATTCATACCGTCATATGAACTCTACTGTCATATTTATCTGTTTGTATGTACTCTAATGCACCGACAGAAGTGCTTGTCCGATGACTGAACAGTGCCAGAAACAGCCCACTATATAGGTTGACTGTGCAAGCAGCTTATTATGCCCAGATTACAACCTCACTTATGTTTATTGTAAGGTGACGCCCTCTGGTAATTATTACAGGAGCAGAGCTTGAAGTGAGGTGATGGTAGTGTAAGTGAGTGTGTGAGAAAGAATAAAACAGTCCAACATGCTTCGAGTTTTCCTCATAACTTTAGTAAAGCCCAGGCACATATCAGTCAGCCAATTACACCTGCTCAGTCCTCAGCCAGCTCTACTCTCTCCTTCCCTTTTTTCCCAAACACAAAAAGTACGAGCTGCCTGAACAGCGCCAACTTGTGGAAATACCTGACGCCAGAACATCTTAACATTACTATAAACACTATGTATCTGTAAACAAGATTGTACCTATAAATTCAATACAAACCTAAGTTTCTACTATTATGTTTATCACACAGTTTCACTCTTACAGTAGTATAAAAAATGTCAGTCTGTGTAATATAATAATAAAGATCTAAGAAGTCCCTATAGGGTGGATGGGTCAAACAAGCACAGGACTTTTAGCCAGGAGACCAGTGTTCATACCCTAAAATCAACATTAACTTCATGTAGGATGCTACTATGTGTTACATACTATGCTATTGACGTATGACGTGACATATGTGACATCTGCCACGTGACATACATCACATAATTAACAGAAGTACTTATTTAAAAACAAACTATGATGTTTTTTATGAACCTAACCACCGAGTTTTGTTGCTTGAATCTAACCATGAAGTTTTATGGCATAACTGCGACCATTTCATAACATGACAGACGTGTTTAAAACTATGACTGTTAAGACGACAATATTTGTCATTTTGGGCACGGTACCGTTTTGGAAGTTAGTAGAAACTGACCTTTTGTTTAGGTAGGAGGGAAATCCTCTTCTCTACATCTTTCCAATGATGGGGTTGCAGTTGTTGCATCTGACAATTTTTGGGTCAAATCATTCATTCATTCATTTTCTGTAACCACTTATCCTGTTAGGGGTTGCGGGGTGGCTAGAGCCTATCCCAGCTGACATTGGGCGAGAGGTGGGGTTCACGCTGGACAGGTCACCAGCCTATCACAGGGCTGATGCATGGAGACAGACAACCATTCATGCTCACATTCACACCTATGGGCAATATAGAGTCACCAATTAACCTGCATGTCTTTGGACTATGGGAGAAGGCCAGAGTACTGGGAGAAAACCCACGCTGACATGGGAAGAACATGTAAATTCTGCACAGAAGGGCTCCCCCACACCGGGTTTCGAACTAGGGACCCTCTTGCTGTGAGGTGACAATGCCAACCACCGTCTTAAATGGAGTGTGGGCGCTCAGAACAGCTGAAAATGGAAACAGATGAGTGCACAACATTTTTAAAATAAATACTTTAATCCGTGTTGTTGGATTAATCCCTGCCCAGAGGAAACCCATGACTCTTGAGGGAGAGTTTGCAGTTAAATTTCTAGAACTTCCCTAAATTGTCTTCAGATGGACTCTCCTCTCTCTTTAGAATAAAAATAAAATCTTTTGTTGTTATGCTGAAAGTAGCGTGCCAGGTCATTCCTTACAGCATTCCTCTGTGTCAGCTGTAACCACCAGGCATCTACATCTACACCACATCCATGTCCTCATTAAAAATAACTAGCTGGTTTTCACACAAGAATAATAAAGGGAGGGCGGGTCATTAAGTTAACAACTCATATTCAAAGTTAATGATATGAAACCTTGTTTATGCTCCCTAACGTTGTCATCAGCCCCTTGTTTTTTGTAATCATTAGGGAAATGAGACGCGTTGCATTTAACTCCAGGTTTAAATAAATTAGTCATCTCAAATTAAAACCAAACTGTTATAATAAAAAAGGATGGGGGATAAAAAAAATTCACCGTCCCTGTAACGTATGCAGATGAGTTGGAGGAATATGCAAATAGGGAGACTGTTGCTGTTTTTTTCTCATGGAGGTCAAATTACAGTAGATGGCTGAGGGCAGTGCTCTCTGCTCTCTGCCCACCCAGGAGTCTTTCTATTAGCTCCTCCACCCCCCCACCACCCCTCCAAATATCCTCTATGCTGATTTCAAACAACCATCCTCCCTGTGCTGCACCCTCCTTTTTTTTCAAAGTACACCCCCCTGTCACAGGGTTTCAGCTGCAATTACTTTTAGTATCACTTCTCAGTGAGAAGTCAACTTCCCTGGAGGCTTCCTATCAGAACCTATTACAGCAGGGGGGCAGGCTGAAGTTAAGTGGCATGACCTGTGGGTTGGATGGAGCAGGAGGGGGGGGATAAATGTATGGCTAATTTGTGGAACATTTGAATAAAGGGATGAGGATTGTGACAGGGCCACACTATGTGACGGCACGGCAAATGAGAAGTCACTTGAAGGCCAAGTGTACCATAGCATGGAATCATTTTAATAAGACAGTTAAAAATGTTTAAAATTTTTCTGCGCATGTGTGAGACTCAGAAGAAAGAATATTTTTCACTACTTCTAACTACTGCTACAGGCTCGTTTTCTGAACTCATTCAGCCGAGTGGGTCGACCCTCTCCTTCGCTTTTTTGCCTCCTTCACCCTTAATTCACCTCTTACCCCCAGGCCAAAACCATAACCCCATGAATGGGTGCATGACCACACACACATGCACACATACAGACAGAAAAATGCGAAAAAGCTGCAGCTGAGGTAGATCAGCAGAAGGGGTGAGGAGCGATCGAGGCGGCTAATTCAACAACAGTTATCCGTGTGTGTGTGTGCGTGTGTCTGCGTGTGTGAGAGAAAGACTTAAGGTGCAATCTTGTGCAATCTCCTTGCCCCAGGTCACACATATGTACTTTAGCACCAACGTGCCGAATCAGCCACCCATCTCTCTGATTGATGAGCTGAGTGGTTGCATCTCGTAAAACTCTAGTCTCGCTGCACACCTGGGATCCTTATGCAATCCTAGGTGAGGCTGTTTCTTGCAGGAGATAGAGAGAGATAGAGGGAATAAAAACAATTCGGGAAGTTCTGTTGGCATAAATGCATACATATGGTAAACGGGTATTTGCAGATTCACAATAGTGATATAAAACCCTCTGAGCCACAATTTGAGGTAAGCAATCAAACAGATGTCCGATTCAGTTGTTAAAATAATGACGTACTTTTCCACAGATGGTGACGAAAGAGAGGATCAGCATATACATCCATGCATAGGACCATAAGATAGGCATTTGCTAGCCCTGTAATCAAAAAGTTAAAGGACACTTCCATTTTATTACAACTTGAGTCAACTTTGGTCATCATTTTTTTTATTGGATGATAACATTGTATGCACCAAGTTGATAGATTTGGTAAAAGACGTCAGACCAAATTATACAAACCACTTTGAAGTAAAATGGATGGTAAACACACACAAGATATTGGCAGTAATTCCTCCAATGAAAACTGTGTGCATCCACGACTACACTCAGTATGATGGAAGCTTATCTGTAAAAGCTAGATTTATTCTCGACCCATGAGTTACGATGTGGGTTTTGATTCATAGTTAAGCATCAGATTTCACCATGATATCACAGACGCAACTGATCAGGCAGGAACAAACTGTGACTTTGTTCACATTCTTTAATTTATTTTGGGTTTCCATATTCACATTGGATTTATTTCAATTTTTGTTCTCATTTAATGCTTGTACATATGACGAGGAATTCAGGTGATGTAGTATAAACAGCGAAAAAGTCAGTGTAGTGAGGTAGTCAGGGTGATTGTATGGGTCAAACAAACAGAACTTTGACCCAGGAGATTGCTGTTTGTGTCCTGTGTGATACCAAAAGTCAGCATTTTTATGTGTATAAGCATGTAATGTGACCACCCATGAGTCTTCTCCTAAACTTAATCTAACTGATAGGGGCACAAGATATATGAACTGTTGTATGTGCATAGCTTTTTTTCTGAGGTATCATGCAAACTGTTGCATTACAGTGATCACAAGTGGCAACTTCCAGGGCCTCAAATTGAAGCCAACACACAAGTGCCAAAAACTACAGTTCCTGTAATGGCCACTTGAAGCTTGCTCCAAAAGCCAATCAAACCACATAGACACCCATGTTAAGATGCCCAACTTTATAGCAGAAAAAAAGAAGATGGCGACGGCTGAAATACTGAACTCAAGGCTTCAGAATGGTAGTCCACAAACCAATGGGTGGCTAAGTTCATTATTTTTTTTATCTTGGGTGTGCTGTGTGTTACAGAAAAGGAGAAAATAAGTGAGCCCTTTTTCTAACTTACTACATGTTGATTTTCACTTGATTTCAACAAACTTGTTGGAGAAAACACAAGCAGTGAATGCTGGGAGTCCCCGCATGGTATCTTTGCAGCCGCTGTAGCCTCTACATGTAGTTATATTTTTAGGAGGTGTATGTCAGTTACAGCATAGCATCAGACGTTCCACCAGTAGCCCCCATACATAGGTACAGTTTTCTGTACAACCTGTATAACTGTCTCATAGAGTCACATTTCTTAGATATAAATCCAAAGACACATTTATCTCCTTCACGTCTACAGCTACAACCTTACTGTAAGACCATGTTGTGAAAAAAACCAGCACCCCCCTCCTTCCTTGTGCCTGTCATAGCTGCATCCATTGCTCATACACTCACGTAATTGCAATAGACAATCAGATGCCATCTTTATAGGCGCATGGTACAACTGTCACAATGTGTAAGACTGTGATGAAGCACGGCCGATACATCCTGTCAAAAGATCTTACGACATGCTAACGCTCGCCTCACCACCACACAGTGTTGATTGTTCCACTGAATCAGTCAGCGAGAGACGGGAATTCCTGTTATGTTCTTAGCAGATGTCGTAGCCGATGCGCTTCCCTCTGACTGATGTTGTTAATAAGAATTAATGAAGGGTGGTGGTGCCTGCATGGCTGTTTGTTGTTGCATGGGTGGAGCGGGGATTGTCCATGGCATATGGTTAATAAACTGAAGGTGATAAAGGTGTTGGGAGGTGATGAGGAGGTGACATGGGTAAAGCTGAATGCTTGACTCATTTCCCTCATAAAGTGAGAATAGGGTGGCCTGCTACATATGAATCCTGTAGCTCTTGGCTCACTGTGGGACAGTGATGCTTTTCGGTGAAACTCGGGTCTTGTTGTGAATCTCTGAGTCCAACTCTTACCTCCAAAATCAAAAAACACTATATTATAAACCCTCAATATTTTATGGCATTTGTAAGCCTTTTATTTGAAAGTGGACAGTGACAAGAGACATTGGGAGGAAACAGAGGATGATGATCTGTAACAAGGGTCCTTGGCTGAACTAAAATTCAGTGTCTCAGTTTCACAGGTGCGCACACACCGTGCTATAACAGTAACCATGAAAGCTGATTGGATGTCTCAGTGAGGAGGATTGGTTTGATAAAATCTTGGTTGCAATCTGTGTCAGAATGTATGATATCAATTACAAGGCAGTTCAGATGGTGCGATGAATTGCTGTGAACCAATGCTGTGTTATCCTGCTGTGTATGTTGCATCATTTCATGCCGTATTTTGTTTGGTTTGTAAAAGCAGATTGTAGCAGCAGTCACACCTGGAATCCCAAATTTCTGACATTGAATGCGATCGCCAAAACTTTAAGTCCTCCATGAGCATATGTGTTTAGAACCGCTGTTGTGGTTTAACAAATGAATTTCCATTAGTCAGTTAGACAACCAAGCTGACAAATGGGATCCTCTTTAAACACATGATTTGGTATTTTCCTGCAGTCGACCTCTTATAGATCACATGCTCAGACAAACACTTATTTTTTTGTGCTAACATAATAATTAATACATTTGACCACTGGCTCCCAACATGAGGTTCCTGACCCATTATGGGTTGCCAAAGCTTCACAGGGGTCACAAAGCTTTCTTGATTATAAGGAGTGCAAGAAAACTTTAAAATTATTATTTCAAGTTTAAAAATACATGGCTGCCTAACCTATTCTATCTGCATGTCCTGAGAAATTAATGCTATGCGTCTGCAAGATGCATTATGCACATAAATGGTAGGTGCAGTCAGAGAAACATACTTGTCATTGACACAGCGTGCTTGACCTAGGGCCACTATATACTGTCTACAATGGCGCCACTGTCACTTTCTCTGCCATGATCTCTGAATTTACAATATGGTGACCTCCTTGAGTGCTGCCACGCCCATTGTTTACATCATGCAAATCCCTAAGTTCCCCAGTGTAACTCTCTAGTGTGCCCTCTAGTGAAATCCTCCAGAAACATGTGCAGTACATACAACAGACAAGTATGCAAACAATTATGTTCATGATGCAGCCAGCTGTTTACATGAATGCCCGGTATATCTTTGGCCTAATACATCCCAAGTCTTTCTGAAGTAAAGACTGAGTAAAAGACTTAAGTAATTAAGACTGAATGAACACGTGAAATATTTGCTGGTAAAACCCCAGAAGTGTAATACTCTCAAACAAGTTTCACAGCTATTTCCACCTCTGCCCTTTTATACTCTGCTCAGGGAGAAAGGCGACAGCACCACTCCGTGCCACTGCTCCACAGAGAGTGATGAGGTCGTCAGCAGATACTGATGATAGTCCTACCTTAATGACCTTTGACGTCTCCCTCACCAGGCGGTGCAGGGAGGTCAAAGGTCAATAAGGCTGCCAGGGGGCGAGGGCACGGTTGGCAAAGTGGGTGGGTCTTGAGTGTGTCGATCCAGGGCCCACCCCTGCAGAGTGTTGCAACTCTTGCCTTCAGAAGTTGGTGGGAAGGTCGCCTCTAATTGGTGCCTCTGTCCTGGTTACCTGCTGTGGCCTCATCGCTGCATCTGGCTTTGATTGCGCTCAGGTTTGATCAGGGAGGTCTCTGACTGTGAGACCGTACTGCACTGCCAAGAGTCAGCACAGAGCCACACAAGAAAAGTTTTAAAATGACTGACTAATCATCTTTTTATAATTTAGGGCTGGAATCAGTTTTTCAAGCACTTTGAAGAGTATGTTGTTGGAATACATTAAATAAAAGGAAACAATCAACACACAGCAAATTCAAAATATCTTTATATTTAATTTTTTAAGATAAGTCCTCTCAAATGCAAATGAGGCTCTGATGAGTTGTTGAATAACTGCTGGAAAATAAAGCCAAAAAGTCAAATGATGAACCAGTTGCTGATAAATGAACATCAAATAAACAAAATGTTGACAATGTAATTTAATAAAATAAAACCCTTCATAATGAATGAAATGTTCAGCTACCTTAATTTTCCACAACTTTTACCAGTTTATTATCTATTTTTTCAGTTCTGTAAGTTCTAATCATTTTCATCTTTTCTATCCTTTAAAATTCTTAACTTTTTGACAGACATTTTGGGTGCACATAATCATGTGAGGCAACAAATTAACATCAGCAAATTAATGTAAGCCATGTAAAGCATCTGCATTTTATGGTGTTTAGTTTTACTTATTAAATGATAAAAGAATTTTTCCATTGGCACAATAAGGGATGCATCTTTCCTTTATAGATTAGTATTTTGCAAATAAAAGGTGCTCAGTAATATCCATAACAAAGATATTTTCTAACATTGCATGGTCCATGGGGTCATCACAGTGAATTAAAGCTCTACTGTGTAGGATTTGGCAGCATCTAGTGGTGAAGTTGCACCAACTTAAACTTAAAGAAACAACATGGCGGACTCCATGGAAGAGGACCCGCTCCGTACGTAGATATAAACGGCTCCTTATAAGGTAAAGAAAGCACGGATCTTAGTTTTAGGTGATTATAAACTGTTGAAAACAAAGTTATAAATATTCAGTTTATATTCCTGTAACACAGTGGTCCTTTTTGTGGGCTTTGCTTAATTACACCTAAAAAAAAAAAAAAAAAAAAAAAAAGTTACAACTGTCTGACGCTGCACATTGGAAGCAGCATTCTAGCCAAACGCTAACATAACAGAGAGGACAAAGGCTTCTTTAACAGTAGACCACACCATAAAGTGCCTCAACTAGTCACAAGGCTCGCTCAAATGACTGCAAGCTGTTTTTATCCTTCACATCTTCAAAACACTTGCCTCAAAGACACAGCAAACTGTCTTAACGGAATTCCATTGAACAACAGGTCTGTCTTCTGGCAGCTTTACACTAAACAAATTCTTGGAGAATACGAAAAGTACACGCTGAAAAATGTGCAAAGGAGTCAGGGGTCATGAGCTGCGTGTCCCTTTAGTTTATTGACACAGGATGATCACAGTTACAGCAAATAATAGGACAAGCTCTTTGTGTGTTTAAAATTTGAAGTGAACTTTTATTGGTTAAATACACCAGAAAAAAGCAAAAAAAATTGTAACTTTCTCAGTGAGGTTTATTTAACCACTGTTCCTTGTCTACTTATCAGTACCTTCATAATGTTAATTTACAGGTTCTGCTGCCAAAGCCACGACACGGCCTGTTAATGGTGCTAATAGCAAACATCCAGCCAGCAGCAGTAAGGCTTTCGGAGGCACAGATCATTGTTCACGTCACAAAAAGATCCCTCGGCCTCTGGGTGCTCTTTTCTCTCTCTCTCTGCGGCCTCCCTCCCTCCCTCGCTGCCTCCCTTCGTCCTTCTCTCTCCAGCAGCCCCGTGGGAGCGCGAGGGTTGAAATGACACACAGTGGCTGACTGTCGCCCAGGGGCCTGGGTTCTGGCCTTGGCTGGCTGGATCTGTGTGGCAGCTGGTGAGCCCGCTGCCCTCTCTCTGGCCTGCAGCATCAACAGTGGTGGTAGTGGGACTGATTGGAGCCTCACTCTGATCTCTGACTCTGGGGCTGACGCTCAACTGCTCACTGCTGCCCACACGACTGGTGGTGAGGAAGTGGGACAGAGAGCGGATGTAATCAGGAACACACACACACACACACGAAACTGTCCAGTGAAATGGCTGAGAGTTGCATGTGAAAAACATGAAATCCTAAAGAAAAAACATAAACACCACAGTCCTGATAGGGATGCCAGCCGAGAGATGACGATATTCATCAGGGTAGGGAGATGGCAGAACAATGTGGAGCAGTGACTGTGGTCATTATGGGGTTATGATGCTGAACCAGCAACCACTTTTATTTGGACAAACTGTTGCTGAAAATGCATTGATATGCCATGAAGGAAGCTGGGTGTCCTGAGGACATGATGCACTGCCAGTTAAGTAACATTTTATTAAGCCTTGTTTGAATACTTGTCATTGCATGTTCATAGCTCAGACTCAACAACAAAAAAAAATCACCATTTCACCTCCATTTATAAATAGAAACACCTTTTTAACAAATTAGCAGCACTTTCCTGCAACCCGTACAGCCTTCCCTTTGAAAATAAACACAGACTTACACAGTCCAACAAAAAATGACCAAAAAAATAAATGAAAACCAACATAACTGTCTCACATCTTTGCTCCCTAGTTACTAATAAAGAGTTAAGATGCCAAACTTCTTATAGTGTTAGCATTATTAGGTGACAGGTGACCTTCTTGCGTCCACTCCTAATCACTTACGCTGCAACATAATCATGAAAAACACTGACATTTTTTTAAAAGAATATCAACAGAACTTGACTTTATTAGTGCACAGTCCCTTATTGAAGTTTCAGTACCTTATACACTAAAACTGTTTTGACTTTAGTTATTTTGTTCTTCACTGTAAAACGTATATATTGTAAAAACCCAAAGAGAAAACATGCGAGTTCAGGTATGTGACCAGGAAAAAACATTAAGGCAGGAATCGGGATCTGAAGGAAAAAAAAAAAGGTCTTGTACAGAGGTGACAATGTGTGTAACGTCCTCATATGGTGATGATGATGATGATGATGATAATGATGTGATACACTCTTGGATTTTGGGAGATAATTTGCCCAGGTCTGGTCCAAAAGACAGACGAGCTTGAAACGAATCAGGCCGGGTTGGGTGGGGTCAGGTCTCAGTGGTGTTTGCTGGTGTAAATTCTGTTCCTGAGCACAACTACGGGAGGGAGGTGGTGTCGGACGCCGGGGTAGTGCTGGATGTGGTCGAACCATCGCGTCACATTCACATACTGCTCCTTCTCCTGGATGGCCAAGTCCACCTGGGTGAGAGAGGAGAGTTCATATGATTATAGAAGGAAAAACATCAGACACTGTATGTAAAAGCTGGTGAGGTGGACAATGATAAATCCATCATATACAGTACATGCTGGTGGCTGTGAAAGACAAGAGGGCATCATGCTTTAATATTTTGTCATTAACCAGGTCAAACCTTTGTGAACCGAGCCCACCCCTGCCGCCATTCAGTCACCATCGCAAATAGAATCTAATTCTGTGGGAAACACTGGATGATTAATGCATTTTAGTTTCTTGGAGATTGTATTCTGAGTCTGTGAAGATTATCTGTTCTCATTTGTAAAGCAAAATTGCAAATGAAAAGAAAAAAGCTACAAACACTGATGTGGTTTTGACCAGTGGTTCCTCAGCCTGGGTATGTTGATACCAATCTGAGTGCTCACAAGATGATTTAAAGTGTAACACAGAAATGTTTGTTCTTTTAATGCTGTTACACAAAATTCTGTTAAACTTGATAAATCTAGTCTTGTTTTCTGTTAACTCCTCACTGATGAGGATGATAATTTTCTCAGTCACTGTATAGTGCATGCTGGTTTTAGCAGCACTACTATTATTTTTTAGCTGTATTCATTGTTTTACTGACTACTATAGTGTGTGTACTTGTCTTTGTTGTAATATTGTCAGTTGTAGTTTTACTGTTTTTTTTAGCTTGCCTGTTTTCTTTTTGTATTTGTTCCCTGTTGCCTTGGATTTTTACTTACATATTTGTTTTACGCTATGATGTAATGTTTACTTGTGTGGACCCAGGAAGAGTAGATACTATCTTGGTATTGGCTAATGGGGATCACAATAGCGAGCATCATGTAAGTTTACGTTACCAAAGGTTGATGACAAAATCACTTGACGACACCGAATCATGTGTGCGCATGGCGAGAGAGAGGGAGAGACGCTGTGCTGCTGCCAGAGGAGCCGCTGAATGTGTTCCCTCTGAGCGGTAACTCGCTAAAAGAGTTGAGAAGTCCGGGGCTGATCATGAACACAGGACGCCACAGTTTATTCCACACTACTGAAGCTGCTCTTCTTTTTGGAACCACCGCCTAGTCGCTAATACTTTCACTTTCAGCCATGATTGCTTTTGCCGTAGGTTTCATTTTTCATATGATATTGAAATTATAAGGCATTATTGTAAACAATATGATAAGGCACACCCCTATAGGAAAGCAATGATTTTCTTGAAATGTATAAATTAACTGTCGGACAAAGCTTTAAAACAATCTGGAAACTAACACTGTTTGACAAGTTTGTGTCAAACAGACATTTTTTCTGTTTTTTTTTCGAAATGCAGGTGGCAAACTCCAGCAAGAAAGCATAACACCAGTACACATCAAGACGTCCTTGGAAAAAAAAATCTTATTAGACATGTGTCTTTTCATTATCTCATTAACTGGAATGTGGAAATTCTCCACACGGACAACAATCCAGCCTAAAACCATTCAAGCATCAGTCAGGTTTAATGTTTGTGTCATGTTGTTTTCCATGAATTGAACATCAGGACAGGCTGTGGTTAAGGGTTGGGCTAGCTGACCCCTTGTCCCCGAGGTTAAAAACCACACTGATTGCAAACCAAAGTGACGCTCTTCTGCCTGGTGGCGGGGGGCAACCTTCCATCTCCGCCACAATCACTGACATCTCTCAACATGTGATCTCTCCCTCCCTCCATCTCATCGCATCTTCCCCATTTCTGAACTCACTTTCTTTAAACACTGGGAGGCACAACAAACTTAGTTGTCCCTGGTCTGAGGCTAAAGACATCACTTTGTGCCACATCACTTTATTTCTCTGAAGAGAAGTGAGAATGTGTTTATATTAACCCGTGTGTTCATTGCCAACTTGTTCTTGGTGCCCTTTGGTCATATGACTGGTCTAATTGTGTGTTATGCACTGTGACAAATTGCTTATTAGAGTTGTGGTTTGACTGAAGTGAGCGGTGATGGGGAGGGAAACGAATGGATGAAGGGACGGATGGATGGAGTCCTTGGAAAATGATAGTGAGAACAGTACTGAGACACAACAAATCAATCACATTTAACCCTGATGTGCAATCCCACGCAACTTTTGAAAACTAAGGACAATCTTATGTCGAAGTTGTAAGTTGGTAACTTCTATAAAAATGACTTCTTGTCACATTTGCTGAAACTGTCACTGTATATGAGCTTAGGAGTCTCTGACGCAGCTGTTAATCACTGCTTTTGAACTGGGGTCAAACTGTCAAACTAGGCAGCCCTGATCAAATATCAATCAAGACTATATTACTACATTGTATATTTCTCACCTCAGATGTTTTCAGAAACATATTAAGGCGAACTGTTTAGCTTAGCAATGAGATTGACTGACCCCTGACTGGAGCAAGCTTTCTCATTTTACAGCTAAACAGAACAAAAAAATATGTTTCTGAAAATATCTGAGGCAAGAAATGGTCAATGATGTAAAAGAATCTTGATTCATATTTGATAAGTGCTGTCTAGTTTGACATTTGACTGCAGTTCACAGGCAGTGATTGGCGTGACTGAAGGCTGCGTTAAAGACTCCTCGTCTCAGATCTGTTGTTTTCAGTGGACTAAAGGTGATTCTAGCAAATGCCACTTCGAGGAGGAGAATTATGATTGTTTTCACTGATTATCTGTCCTAATTACTACTTTCAGCAAATACTACAAAAAGTTAATTTCATAAATGTTACTATCTGTAGCTTTAAGTGATAATAAGCACCAGGAAATCCGAATGGTGTGACACCTAAAGGTGCATAAGTGAGAGAAAAGGTAACTTACTATGAGTGGGTGGATTCCATAGTACATGACAGGGTCAGCTAAGGTGAATTGGTTGCCAGCCAGGTAGACCTTGTCTTGCAGGTAGAGGTTGAGGTCCTGCAAGAATAATTTTCACCACATCACCAGCTATGCAAATGAGGTCATTAATTTATGCATCATGGTACATATTTCTATGTAAACACACTTGTCTTCACATGACTGATGAATACATTAGGGAAGAAAATTACATTCATATGAATCACTAATGAAGCCTCCTTGAAGAGCGGTGGTGGTGTTGTTGGTCATGACTTATTCTGCATTTCACTGGACGCTGATGTTGATTTATTTACAGGCTGAATCTTTTGTGCTACATTGGAAAGCAAACTAAAACAAAATAAAACATCTGGTCTAGTCTATGCATCTCCAAACATTTATTTTTACATAATTGTATTCTCATGATTGACACTACAGACCTAAAGGGGTTATGACAGCAGGTTCGTTAACCTATATAACTGTGGGTGCGTGCGGTACGCGAGTCTGCACCCTAGCTTGCGTGTGTGTGTCTGTGTGCTGTGCTATGTGGGTAGGAATAATATGTAACCTGAGGGGGTATAGCATCTCTCCCCATGACTGGCGACTTAGCACAGATGCTGTACAAAACAGGCTATTTGTTTACTTCGCTACCAAATGACTACAACTCTCACTTGCAAATCTAATGAAGCTGTCCTAAACTTGGGCATCATGATGTGTATTTCTCAGTCCATGTCTGTGTGTGCAAAGTCGTGCATGGAAGTGCTGGTCCCAGGGGAAGGGACCATCTTTAGCACTTGTACATTGTGCGAAGGGAACACTCCACGCACACAGAGCATCTTGGGGGCAAATGGAGTTATTGTGCGGCAAGAGTGGGTGATGCCAAACAAGGCATGAAGACTGCAGACTTCCTCCCCTTCCTCTATCAGATCCTTGCTTTTCTTAGCCTACAGCCATGGAGCTGAAGCCCAGTCGAGCATCAGAGGAGAGGCAGCTCTCCTGCCACCCCCACCCAGCATGGAGCTTCAAACCTGGATTCCTCTCTACCTGCCCTTACCTAAATCGCGCACTCTTATCGTCAGAACATTCAGATATAACTACTCATTGTATGTTTTTGTGCTCATTTCTTTCTGACATACTTTTCTATAGCTACTGTTGTCAGTTTACTGCTGTCATGATACTCCAGTTAGGGTTATGGTTCTATTGTTGCTGCCTTTCTACATACTTAAACCTGATAACTCAAACCTCTCAAAACTGTAAAGCCTAAATATCACTAAATGTTTAAGGAAAATCTCAAATTAATCTTAATTAATGGTGACTATGAGTTCTTTAGTTGCATCATGGGGTGACAAAGTTTAAGATATCCTGCAGTTGACAGTTTTTATCCCTGAATAATTTAATGGGAGATGACTAGTGTGCTTGAAAGAAGAGTGTTAAGGATGGAGCTAAAGCAGCAGGACAGGACAGGGGGCCACCGGGCACCAAAGCTGAGCTGCTCAGGGCGACTTCCGTCTGTAAGTGGCACCATTAAAATATTTAAGAGCCCTGTCCAGATAACATGCTGCCGCACAGCATGACTCCTCCGCCATGCCACAACAGTGTGTCACGCTGTGAAGTGTGCACGCGCACACACACAAACAAACACACAGGCACTTCATTCTGACATGACAGTGCCAAGAGGCGCCTAGCGTCCAGCAGACCAGTGGCTGGCGATCCATTTCACGCTGACTGGCGTCAGGCACATTAAAGCATTTTTCTCTGTCGTGTGGGGCCATGTCACTGAAGGGCCATACATCAGTCTGTATTCCTGTCGCCTTAACAAGACACACATGCACACAGAGGGCTCGCTGGTGAACAGGGAGAGGGAATGTGAGACACACTAAGATGCTGTGGCACCTCTGAAAGGTAAGGAATGATTTTTACAAATTATTTTCTTTTCACAAATCCTAAAAAAGGATATGTTAAAAAGATTAGAACTGACAAGCTGAAGAAAAAGTTCAATTCAAGCAAACTTAAAATCAACCATTAAAATCTGGGACAACCATGAGTACAGATGCATTTAAGTCTACATATGCAACACAACAGCAATTTGGAGGAACAAGAAGAATTTCAAAGATTTCTGTAAACATCAGCCTCTCTACCTTCAGGATGGCCCTGATGTCTTCCTTGGTGCAGCTGTCCAGCTTGGTGACTCTGTATTCCAGCCACTGCTGCACCACAGCCCTGCTCTCTGCAGAGTCTCCCAGTAGTTCTGGGTGCTTGGACTCTTTCACCAGGTGACAGGCAATGGTCACCAACCCTACTAATGAAGGCCCATTATTATTCTGTAGCACAGGTACCTGCATGGAGAGGTGATATGGAAAAGAAAAACAATAATGCTGATTTTATATCATTTAAGTTTAGATGAAATTAAGCTATCATTTCAACACAGCAGACATCAGCTGTCCCTGTATTTAATTTAAACATCAATAAAGAACATCATGCATCAGTTTTAAAGACAGCACTCTTCATATCTTTACACATCCATGGATATAAAAGAGAGTGTCTAAAATGCATGTGATGATCAACATATCACTTTATTAAACAGACTGACTGATTAAAAGAGGTTGAGTGAGTGGGTAAATATCCAGATCAGAGGATGAATATTGGGAATATAAGAATATTTGTTTGCAACATTTTCCACAAAGACTAGGCTGTGTTATCTTTGAGTGAAGCAGACTTGAAGGTTCATTTTGACTTATGCACGTCTACCTCACTTAAACTTCTGTCCTTCCTCTTTCAGTCATCAATACTGAAGATCAAATTCATCTTACACTGCTTCTCTACAAGCGAATTTAGACAGTGACAGCTCACTCCTCCCCTCACTTGACTTCAATGAATGGGCATGCGCACAGCATGGAGCTATTTCCATTGTGCTGAGTTGTGAAAATAAACATAGCTAGCATTAAATGTTGCTGCCTGGATTTGCTCCGAGTATCAGCCTGACAGATGAAAAAGACTACTGACTATCAGCTGATAACACAAGGGAGATATGCCACAGAAACTGTCCATATTGTCAACACACATGACTAGCTTGTTAGCAATATCTAGCTAGCTACCGTGTGTCCCAATACAACAGCGTATCAGCTTCCTGTAACATTAGATAACGGTTTAAAAGCCAACAATGAACGCCACGAAGATGTACAGTCAAGTCACCTTTTTGTCCCCCTGTGTGCTGTACTTGTTCGGCTTTTTCAATCCTAAGTATTTCTCCAGCGATGATAGCTCCCGTAACGCCATGTTTCTGACTGTCGGAGGGGCAGTGCAGTGTGAGTGTGATCTGATTGGGTAAAAATCTCAAGTCCCGCCTACTACACTTTGACTGACTGTCGAGTTGACCAATAACAATACAGCACGCCAGTCTGACATTATATTGCATCAGTGAATGAGCCATCACCCGCACTGAAATAAAATAAAATAAAATAAAATAAAATAAAATAAAATAAAATAAAAATACTGGGTAAAATAGCAAATGTGTAGCAGCAAATTAATAAAATTAAAATACCATACTATGTTTTTATTTTATTTTATTTGTTTGAGCAGCTGCTACAATATCAGTTATAGAAACAGGGACAATGGACTACACACTTTTATGATCAGGATGGACAGGTTCGCATTTTTGTATAGGGGGAAGTGGAAATTTAAATCTGAAATAATGAGGAAACATATGCCCTCTCATGCAAATAATATAGAGTGGAAATATTTTACTATAGGTCTAATCTCTGGGTCAACAATAAGCTAATAAAATGCTAATATGCCACATTGGAGATCATTCCCATGCCAGCTACAATATTCCAAATGCTTTCATTTTAAAGGTTCAAATGGATGTCAAATAAATGATAATTACATATAGGCCTACACTGTAAAGTTCCTACAATTAGAAAAAAAAACATACATCTGTACTGATTTGATCTGCTAGACTGGTGTGATTTGTGAGTATGTTTAACCACATACCAAAGACACTGCAATTACTTGTTCAGTTTGGTTCACACCACACACAAACACACCCTGTCAGTACAGTGTGCTCTTACTGGATATGAACATATCCCAGCATTCCATCGGCGGGCTCAACTCTGTAATCCAAGCCTCCCCAGCAGCGTGGGGTGAACTGATCAAAAATGAGTGTTATGCAATGCTGCCAGTTCATAGTAACATGCCTGTTTTTGCAGAACTTCTCCATGAGGATTTGTGGATAAATGGAATCAAAATGACAGTGGAAAGTCTGGAGTTTCAGTCTGAAGTCCTGCAGCAAAGTTTCCCTGCCCTGTCTGTCTGCCTCCACAGTGGGTCCTGGCTGTGACATTGTGTGTGTCTTGTCTGTTTGGATTTGCACTATGGCTCTAAGATTTCTCCATAATGAAATGTCACCTGTCAGTCAAATCTGGGCTTATTAAGTGTATACTGTCCAAGCATGTGTGTGAGTATGTACTTGTGTGTGTGTGTGTGTGTGTGTGTGTGTGTGTGTGTGTGTGTGTGTGTGTGTGTGATAGAGAGTGACAGCTGGGCTGAGGTGTCACACTACAAGCTTTCTTTTCATCTCCAGTGGTCCCACTTTGTAACAGCTCACCTGAACGACAAGGCTCGAGGTGATGTCAGGGACTGCAAATCAAAATCATATGTTTTTCCTTTTGGATTTTTATTGATGTTATTCAGACTGTAGTAAAATACACAAAAGATGTAGAGTAGGGGAGACAGCAGCTGGGGAGTCCAAACTGAAGCCCACTGTGGCTTACACCTTTGTTTTTGGTTTTTTTTTCAAACTGTCTTCCACGAAAAAGGCCTGTGAAGGGCGAGAGCAATATCCAATAATATACAGTAATGATATATATTTTTAATTTGCCCATATTTGCCTCTTTTTATTTGAAGTTTTATGGATTTTTTTTTTCAAATCAAGGAGGGAAATGGTGAATACAGTGTCTATATTTTACATCATAACTTATATATTAATTCCTAAACTCTGATTACTCAGAACATTTCCAGTGTTGCCATGCATTTTATTATACATACCATCAACTCTATTTTTATATGGTAACACAATAAGACATCTATGAATACCTGGCCCATACTCTAGACTTGCAGAACAGTTTAATGTTGAGTATCTAAGACCCCTCAGTTCTCACATAGGCGGCAGTTGCGTTTCATGTGAACTACTTCTGTAGATGTTCCCTTTCACTATGTGTACTTAATATAAAAGAGCAGATGATATTTTTAAACCCAATTTGTTGAGAAAAAGCTGTCCCAGAAAACAAATTAATTATAAGAATGAGTACACGGACTATCACAAATGATTACATGCCATGGAACAAGGTAAGGCCGTATTTTTTTCTCTCTCTAACCGTCCATGTTGCTGTTTGTTTATAGGCTAAAGCACGTCATACACTTTTACCCTAGTGGGGCTTCCATAAATGAATGCCTGCAGCATTAAAGTGCATCTCCTTTAACTAAATGCCTCCAAGCTGCCACATCCTGTCTGGACTCAGGCGGGCTGAGGACAACGATCCCCAGTGCCCAGGACTAACTGTAGCCTGTGGGAGTTTTCTCATGCCGATTGTGATACACAATCTGGGGTCACATTAGTAAGGGAATCTACAGTGGGGGTCACTGATAGTGCCGTGGGGCTTCCCAAGGCAGGCATAGCCATAAACACAGCCTCAGTCCTGGTAGATATCCCCCCCTGTCTGTAGCTTACAATATGCTGTTACACTGATTTGTCTAGCTGGGATGCAGGGTCACAGCCCCGCCTGTCTCCTCTGTTACCTTTCATGACCTGTGAAAGCCCTTTGACTGAATACTGTATTTTAACCACACAGATGCTTGCAGAAGGAGAGGGGAGGGATTGGTTGTAAGTAGTCGAGATGAACGCTGTCAGCACGGATTGGTGAAATTGCATATTGGTGCTAGGTTGGATCCCCAGCTTGGAGTGAACATGGGGACGCGCGCCAGGCGGCGGGGTGACAGTTTGGGAGAAGGCGGCGAGTTGTGAGATGAAGACAGACAGATGTAAGGGGGTCGGGGTGCTGCCCGTACCTGTCAGGTTTTATTTTTGATTTTATCTTGTCCAAAGAGCTTGATGTGTGGGTGACATTTTTAAGGAACTAACATGAAAATGGATTTAGGTAAAATGATAATAGTTTGTATAGTACAGTGAGTTTAAAGTTATAAAATCATAAAATAAGGATTTTGGCAAAATTACTTTTTGTGACAGCTGTCAAATACAAAATTTAAGGTTTGCTTTAATTAATATATGGTTCTCCCATGCATAGGTGTAAATTTCAGAGGAGACACAGGGCACATGTTCCCCTCAATATTTACAACATGCACATTTGTCTCCCCCCCAAAAGACATTAAAGTAGCAGAGGACTTTTATTTTGACAAAAGACATTTGTCACATAAATTGGTGCAGAAAAATTCACAAGAATGCAAGAAATTGCTTTTGCGCGACTCCCCCACCTCCTGTATAATATGTTAACACAAAACCTACGCCCATGGTCTCTTGCTCTGCCACAATAATCAGCAACATAATTTCTAAATATTTTTTATGTCATTTTTAATGACCAATATATTGTTTAGTGAATAAAATGTCAGAGTATAAAAAAAGTCTCTCACAATTTCCAAAAAGCCCACGGTGGCAGCTTTAAATGTCTTGTTTTGTCCCACTTACAGTTCAAAACTCAAACACATTAGATCATGTGAAACAGAGTAACACAGCAAATCCTTACATTTGACTGGACTTGATTATCAAAATAAATAAAAAATACCAAAATTTACCAATGAATTTCCTTTCAGTCAACTTATGTATTAATTTTTTCAGCTCTTGTTTTAATGTTCCTGTTTAGAAACGTAATCTGAGAACAAAACCTACACCCCATTCCCATGACATGTTTCTCATTCACTTCCAAGCCAGACCTGCTATACAGTAAGTCACTTTCAGCCAGTGTAGTATATAACTACTGGTAGTCCACGCAGTGTGTCTTTTGGCTGCGGAGCTGCTGGCTCTTGTAGCGGAGGAGAGTCAGAGGATGCCAGAAATGTCGCAGCTCCAGGCAGGGCCTTTGGGCCTTCATGACGACAACAGTGATGGGATTATAGGAACCACCCTGCTGCTCCATGCAGAAACAGAAACCCAACGGCTAAAAACAACAAGCTGGTCGCCCCCCCCCCAACTCCATCACACACACATGCAAATGAGTGTATGTTCGAATATGTTTACAAGGGGGATGGAAGGGGTTGGGTGAGCCAGTGACAGGAGTGGAGTGATGACATTTTTGTGGCATTTCATGTCTTTCCCATAACATTTGTGACACGAGATTAGCATTGGAAGGCATGCTCATAAGTGTGTGTGTGTGCGTGTAGAAGGAGGGTGGATGGGTCTCTGGCTGATCAGGAGAGGCCCCGGAGTCAAACGAACAAGTAATAAAGGCAGTTTCTCCATTTCCTCCTTCTCTGCTTACATGCCAACCCACAAGGCTGTGGGACATGCTGGGGGACACAGTACCAGCTCTCAGTAACAACAAACCCTGTCCCTGCCTCCCATCCAGCAGCAGTCACTTAGGACTATTAATTACCGCTCTGAATTTCCTCCTCCATACCCGTAGCTATCCGTGTCCCCCTCAGACAAACAACCTCGGTGGGAGGATCTTGATTATTATAGCTTCTGAAAAGTCAGATTGTCTTTTATTGAAGTTGCCCACTGGCCATGCAGGTTTCTCTCCATCTCTCCCTCTCTCTGGCTCGGTGTCTCTCCTCCATGATTCAGACAAAATCTTGGAGGAAACTGTTCTGCTGTGGCCGGGAGGTTGATGAGGGAGACTCCCGTGTTGTTGAAGGTTTGAACTCACGCAACTCACGGGAGGTTAAAGCACTCACACAAACACATACACATGCTAAACGCTGGCTGTAAACTGGAGCCTCTGTGTGCAGCTTGAGAATAATTTTGCTGTTCAGTCCTTTGCCAGCAGGGAGCACTGTGGGTCTTTCAAAAATCACAAAGTCCAGCTCTCCTCACAGTCCACTTGCATCTAAACCAGGATTCTGCCATGTGAAAATGAACTTTTTAAAAATCAAGAAAGACAAGAAAGTGACTATTTAAAAGAGATGGGATCATGTGGAACTTATAGGAGCAGCTCTATCTCTAAAATGTAATGAAACCAATACGTACAGCTTATCATTGAGCAGACAGTGGAGCACTTTAACTGTCTTTTAGGAGCATTTTTAAAATTCTAATTCTGCATTTAATATTTACTTTTATGTTATATTACTCTATGTGTTGACATGCCTACACATGATCTTATATGTTGGCTATGGAAATATAATAGTTTGGTGACATCATTTTCAACAGTATAAGTTGAGGAACAGGTTCAGTTGTGGTGCGAAGTGCCTCACAGTGGCCTGTTTTGTTCAAGTGCTATGCTCCGGGGCACATTAATGATTTTTTTTGCAGGTTTCAAAAGGTTAAAGTGAAAGTCCATCTTTTTGATTGCAAAGTTTGAAATGTTTAAGAATCACAGGCGTATGAGAACGCATTTGGGAAACCTCTGCCCAGGTCCTAATCCTCCCGCTCATCTGTCTTCATGTCTTTAACCCATTAGTTTGATTCACTACCTCTGGAGCGGGAAAGTGAAAGCTCAGGCCGGCACTTGTCTCTCCTATGACTGTGTCCACTATATCCCTTTCGTGTGGCACTTTATGGCCTGCTGGAGAGGGGTGGAAGGGGCATGTATATGTGTGTGTGACTGAGAAAGAAGACGGAGAGTGGGGGTTGGGGGTGGAGAGATAGATATAGGGAGATTCAGAGGGTTATTTGTCCCTCTTCCCCTCTCTGAGAGCTAGGAATCATGGTCTGCATGACAGGTCGCCAGCCCCCGTCGGGGGTGATCTATATGAGACCCTCTTTATTGGCAATTTCAACCCAGGGACAGATGAGACTGCAGCCAGCCAGCCGGACAGCCAGACTATGATGAAAGCGCCCGGGACTCACCTGTGACTCTCGCACTGAAGGCTAGAGAAATAATGCATCAGAGGTTATATGTGGAGCTATGTGTGGTGTGTAGATGTATGAGCCATGAGCGTGTGTGTGTGTGCGGTAGAAATAATGTATGGCTGCTGTCATGCCCAGAGGTCTCTGTTTAGTATGGAGAAAATCACTGAGCTGTGTTGCAGGCAGATTTCGATTGAGATGGTTTGGATACTTTACATATTGTTGGAATGTAGGGTAAATAATTCAACTCAGAGCAACAGTCAAGGATCTGTCCATGACTTATTGCTTTTGGCTTTCTCAGAGTAACACGGCTGTCGAACATGCGTATTCCATAACAAAGTGCGTACTGCACTGCGTGTGAACTATATAAACTCTTGCAGTGCTGTATGAGCTGAATATTGTTCTGCCTGAGCGCTGAACATTAAAAAGCATTCTAAAACCTGGATGTAACGCTGATTGTAATAAAACATTCAAGCCACCATAAGTACTAAAACATGACTTGAAGATTCCGATTGAACTGAAACAGAACTCCATTTCTCCCACAGACTTTTCTTAACATCCTGCACTGGGTAACACTGATATCACATTCAGCCCTTCTCTCCCAAGTCTGCGAAACACATTTTCCATTTTTCAAAGTCTTGAATCGCACGAGGCAAATCACTGGGAACTAGCATGACAACATTCGAGCTCTGAGCAGACAATATATCCTGGGGCCATTCCTCCATCCAACGCGCTGCTGAATGAAAGACAGAAGCTTGCAAAGTGACGAACACCATGAAATAGCCCTGTAATGAACAATTGCTCTCATATGAGAAGGCCTGTTCAGTCAGGACCAGCCATTAGAGCCGTCTCTCTCTGTTCACTCCTAATCGATTAGTACAGTCTGCAAAGCATTGATCAGCGGTTCCCTTTCAAGTGCCGGGATGGTGGAGAGGTTTAGAAAATACAGATTTAAGGGTATTGAACAGGTTTAGAAAGAAGCTAACCAAAATTTGTGGGTCTGAATAAAGTAAAGCAGAAGTGTATGATAATATAAAAGGAGTCCTCAGGCATTATGCTTTTAAGAATAGTGAAAATTAGCATTATGGTTTGAATAGTGTATGCGCACTTTCACTCCTTGCTTGTAGTGTATGTTTAAATCTATTTACGGTTGTATAATCATAACCCTAATGCTCTTTTTGGAGTCACAGAGAGCCAAAAAAGCTCTTGACAGCCTCAAAAAACATACATACTTAAGATTGTTTTATCACCTTGATACTTCAGAGAAATGCTTATAAACATGATTTTGACTCACTAGTTCAACTGTCAAACAATAAATGCAATAGATTTTCACATGCTCTACATCTGTGATTGGTGTTGACAGCACTTTTTATGCACTATCCCTCCCAATTTGGACTTTTACAAACAACATAACTGGGAGTCAGACCTCTCTGGCATCAATTTGACTCCAAACACTGCTAAGATAACATACTGTTCATTCCTGTAGCTGTGAATGACTGTTTGCTAAACAAAATGTTTGTGTATTTTTTCATGCACAGCCCATATAATGTGCAATATTTTCATTTTTGGTGCAATAATATTGCTTTATGGACATTTCTCAGTTTTGGCACTTTCATCAAAGTTGCAGCCCCAGTTTGTGGCAAAGGGAAATGCTTCGGCTGCGACTGGATACATAAGACTTGAATTATTCTGCAGCAGCTGGGCGAAAGTCTGTAAACGGATGCTTTGATATTGTTTTGCTGTTGTTAATCATGGTTCCCAGTCAATAAATAAATCAATATGTACACTATTTTCCATGGAGGCATGCGAGAAAAAGAAAGTTTTCTTCACATATTCAAGGTAGCACAGCATGACTAACTGATATACAGATGCACATTTTGTGGGTGAAGTATTCCTTTAGTGTCAACGAAACACAAAGGCCTCATCTCCAGATAGACCTATTAATCATTTAATCATTTCAGCAACTGTGCTCCAGCTGTTTAAACACAATATTTTAGGCTTCAGGAGTAAGATTAAAAATCAAAGTTAGACACAGACTTTCGTGATGGTGTTGATGATGAGATTTAAATTCAGCAATTTTAAGAACTTGTAAATCTTTTCATCAAAACCTTATGAAGTAATTGCATGACATATCGTGCATGTGTTGGTGATGCATTACAAATGTTTTGCCCTTGTGGTGTGTATTGCTACTGGCCACATCCATCCCAGTATGCAGTCAATTATGATATCACTTCCACATTTGCAGTAACGACAGACATGCAGGTGCACAGGCTTACAGTATTTAATTTCAGTGGACTGTATTAAGGTAATAAGCAATATTATGCAACCTAATTCTATGTGTGTAGGTGCCTGTTAGCGTCTGCTTCACTGCACATATAATACTGCACTGTACATACTGTATGTGTGACTGTTTATCTGCACAGTACAAGTCGATGCATGCATGCATACTATATGTCTATATATAATTTTGTGTGTTTGGATCTAGTGTGTTGTGTTGTAAACTCTGCAGTGGCTGTCAGCGCTCCTCAGTGTTTGTCATTCTGTCTGTCTGTGTTTGTCGTCCTGTCCCGGCCTCCATGTACACTCAGCCTCTAATTAACTTAATAAAGTGTAGCAATTTTGACATTTAGGGGCCTAATTTGCTCCACAGTTGCAGACCGGCTGACCAGCGTTGCAGATAACATGGACTGACAGGATCAGAGAAAAGTCTGTTTATCTGGGGAATTAAAGGGTAAAAAAAGGCCTGGCTTGGCGATAGGTACTCTCCTATACGGTGTGTGTGTGTGTGTGTGTGTGTGTGTGGGTGAAGAGAGAACTTTTATGCTTGTGTGTGAACCTGGGTTTGTGCATTTGTGTGTGTAAGTGAGAGTAAGTGAGAGACAGGCCCAGTTATTACTTAAATGGCTTATGATAGGCTGATACGGAGCGTCCGCTTGTTTAGGCCTATTAGCATTGTCCATCTAAAATGGTGAACTTGTGACCTTTGCCTCAGGTTTGTCTGGGTTTGCTGGTGGCACTTTACATGCACTGTGTTCTGCCTTTGCAAATCTCCCTCTTAATAAAGCTATCAGATTTCCCAATAGACAGAGAAACAGACACACACGCACACACAGCAGTGTTCTGTTTGCAGATACAGCCAAAGACAATCTTCCCATCTACCTGGGGGGACCTGCTAGCGCCGGCGCTTGCGGCTATACACATCCTCCATCAAAACATCACTGACAGAGAAGTCAAGTCGTTCTCTCTCTCTCCCCTCCTGCCGCCTCCGACCCGTAACCCATTTATCTTGAGATAACTTTGTCAGATTGTCAACCAAACTCTCCGGTGGGAGCCGAGCCCAAAGCCTATTACGGGGGAATCAGTGCAGGCCGAGGCTGGTCACTGCTAAACGGATACTCCCTCCGAGCTCCCCCTGCCTTGACTGCATTATTGGGGCTGCTGTTCCCACATCCGCTCAAGTCAGCCAGTCAGGCAGCCGATAATCGTGTTGCTGAAATCCCTCACCGTTCGAAACTGCGTTGGTTTATTGATTACACAAACAGAGGTTGGTTATCAGTGAGCACATGTAATGCTTGTAAAAACGTAAGTATAACCACATTCAGTGTTGTTGACCTCTGGTGTCACTCCTGCTCTTCCTTCCTGCCTTCCCTCTGGCTGTCAGGGATGAAATGTGTGTACATACAGAATAACCAAAACATTTAACTTAAGTGGTGCTGTGTTGGTGGCAGCAGTAACGTCAGAGAGATGGGTTTGTGTTTGAGTGTGTGTTGTGCGTGTGCACTTTTTCTTCAAACCCGATGCTTTGTGACATGTCGCCCAGGCCACTCTGTGCTATTC
This sequence comes from Epinephelus fuscoguttatus, assembly GCF_011397635.1. Taxonomy (NCBI): domain Eukaryota; kingdom Metazoa; phylum Chordata; class Actinopteri; order Perciformes; family Serranidae; genus Epinephelus; species Epinephelus fuscoguttatus. The sequence goes on along the minus strand of NC_064772.1, from coordinate 27,533,832 downwards.
CCGGCCAGGAGATCTTGGGCTCATGAATAATTTGCCACCGTTAATCTTGAGCGGTCTTGATTTACTCTGGGATGCCTTTGAAGCACCAACATGCTGAGGGCTTTACAGGGACAGCTACCAAACTAAGGAGACTAACAACAGCAATAAAGGGAACTGAAGGAGCGAGAGACATAGTGAGAGGGGAATGAGGGGAATGAGGGGAATCTATTCTTCTTGGAAAGTTGCTGCTCTGTTTTCGGGGATTTTTTTTTTTTTTAAAAGATAGCACTCCAAGGCTTTTCACACGGAGAAGGAGTTATTTGTTGTATAATGGCCGAGAGTGAAATGTTGTGTCTGACTTTGCAATAAGGTGAAGCTAGTATGACTTATTGATTTGCCATCTGACTTTAAGATACCAAAGTTCTCTTGACTGACTCCACTTGAATGTTACATACAAATATAAAGTGAGAATATGTGTTGACCATATGGACAGTTGCGTCAATGGACTTTAATTAAAAACATCAGTTAAAATGGATCAAAATGGCATGACTCGACTGGGGTCTTTTTTCGTCAAACACTTTATTGTCAGATTGCTCCATTAAGAAAACAGAGAATCTAGCCTGACTGAACAACAAAAATAATTTAGCTAGCCAGCTAGCAAAATCCAAAATGTCTACAGTATATACTCTATACATTTGCTCTAGCTTTCTAGATCGATAGATAAAGACAGATAGCTACATAATATGGGTGTAAAGTGATAGCGAAATAGGGATGTCCACCCATGTCATCTCCCCTATAGCCCTCTGTGTGACACCCCAGTTTAGCAGTGTAATGACCCGGCATTAACAACTTTCATTTGACTCCATCAGAGTCAACGTCAGCCCCTTTACTCTGAACCATCGGACATTAATGGACACACAGACAGGTGTACTGTCATTAATAGATGATACAGAGGGGGTTAATTTATTCTTCACTTAAAAAGAGGATTTAACTCGAACTATATAGACTAATGTCCTGTTCCCTAATTTTTTTTTTTACAGCAGTTACAAGTCGAAAATTCTGGTTATCAGGCCAAAGGCTAACAGACCGAAAATGTCTTTTAAACTGTCACAACTGTCCCTGGAAAGCGTCACACAAGTCAGAAACCTTGGCGTCATGGTAGACGACATTTTCCAGAATCACATCAAAAGCATAGTTAAAACAGGATTTTATCACGTAAGTAATATGACAAAGTTGAGGAGTTTTTTTTATCACTGAAAAAACTCATCCATGCTTTTATTTCTAGTTGGCTAAACTACTGTAAAGCATTGCTCACACATTATCTAAAAAGCATTTCAGTCGTCCGCTACTCCAGAATGCAGCTGCTCGTTTTCACTAGATAAAGTTGATATGACCATATAAGACTTGTGCTGAGGTCATTACACTTGTTACCAGTAGATTTTATATTTAAATTTAAAGGTGTGGTATGTAACTCTGGAGAACGATTGTTGACTGCTGAGTCTCATTTCTAGTTTGTCAAATATCTATGCTTTGGGTTAGGAGTTGGACTGAACCATCAATGCAAAGTGTTGGTATTTGATGGCCTGGAGATGAGGCTCAACAATCAGCTATCTTTCTCCAGAGGTACATACTGCACATTCAAAATCTGCTTGATTTAAGGCTCTTCATAGTCTGGCACACCAATATCTTTCTGAAATGCTATGAACAATGAACCAACTTGACCCCTCAGGTCATTTGGAACAGGCTGTCTGGTTATTTCCCAGGTCTCCACGACAAATGGTGAAACTGCCTTTCGTGTTTATGAACATCCTACCTGTTCGTGTTAGGTGTGCCTCAAAGCTAACGTCTTCAAAACTAAACTGGAAACTTGGTCTTAATTTTCATTTAATTTTATTTTATTCTTACTTTTTTCACTTACACGTCTTATTGATTATTCCTCAAGTCACTGATTTCAATTATTTTAATCTTAATTCCTACATCTTAATGATTTTAACTCACATCTGTTATTTATTTGTCTGTTTTAATTGTATTTACTTTTTTATTTTTACACTATCTACATTGTGTTTGTGGCTGCAACTTCCGTGGTGGCTCACACACTATGCAGCACACTGTGAGCTTCCACCTGGTATGAAATGTGCTGTGCTGCTGTAAAGTTTTGCTTGCTGCATTGAGGAAAAGTTTTCATTCCATGAGCAATGTGAGTAGAGTATATGTTTTTTTTTTACAGTATTGTATTTGCTCACTACTTTACTCCACTCTATTTGCTCTACGCTATTATTTCACATTTGTCCACCCATCATTTTGTTTCATTATTCTGGTTTAAAATGCTGTGGTGTCTTGGCTTGGTTGTCTTGGGGAAAAACAAACAAAACAAAACGACAAAACCAAGAAAAGAAAAAAATCTGAATCTGAATGACTGATAAAGGAAAACATTTTGAGGATGTTCTACCAGTCCTGATGGATGAACTCTGATGGTTACTCTCTGCAGTCCAACCAGCCTCACTTGTTAGAAAACGATGAAAAACAACCACTTTGACAAATTAAGTGACCTACTCTGGAAACGCAGTCTCCCTGCATGTGTGTTAGTGTTGACCCTGGTTAGCATGGTTTGTGTGTGTGTGGCTGTTATAAGCTGTCAGGGTACACAGTGCGGTCCCAGGTGCTCTCCTCCTTGTTTTGGGACCAAGCCCCTGAAGGCCGTGACCGGGGCCTGTTGTTTGGGCTCGGGGGCTGAGCACTGAGATTTATTCTGAGGTGGAATCACTACACTCGTCACTCTCAATAGGATCTAGTGGTGTTTACCGAGCACACCTGAGGCAAATCATGGCAAACTGTTTGCTGAACCAGATCCAAACACTAATGTTGTGTGCAGTCGTGGTTTTTCTAACTTTTTCTCGGGAAGGACTTAAGCCCAGCATAGTTTTGCACGCTAGGTTGTTGTGCAGACAAAGTTAACAAGTATCGCCTTGACCTCCCCCACTGGACTGCATTGTTTTTGTTTTTCTGGTCAAAACTCCTACCTACTGCCAAAATCTCCAACGGACATACTAACCCTGTACCTGAAATTTAAAAAACAGGACAGAGCTGGGCTGCCTGTGTCCCCCTGCCTGCTGTCTTATAGGTTAGCTAGTTGTCTTTTGGCTGTTGGTTTATTCAACAGACAAATATGGGCGTGACATTGATCTTCTCATCTCAAAGACTGCAAATTCCATTAATATAGTACTATATATATTCTCACAGACAGCAACCAACAGCATGTGTGATATACAGTATATACAATACAGTGCATTATTGATTCTGAATAACTTCTATGGATTATTTCAGTGGAGCCCTGAGGGGCCCAGACATAGAAACACAGCCTAAAAACACAAACACATACATGTGGAGTTTTTGCCTCTGTTAATTTCCTATCTGCATTATCCACTTACAGACAGGAGAGTGGCCGAGATGTGTATCGCCCCAGATATAACTTTAGTTCCTGGAAACACTCAACCAGGATGTCCTGTTTATTAGTCTTGTCACTTTATCAAAGGGATGTCAAACACAGTGCAAGCTCTTTCTCATTACACACAATCTTTAAAGGTTATACTGCTGACTATGAACTGAGAATTGCACAGGAGGCATCTCTTCGAATAGTAAACCTTTTACTTGCCATGTTTTCTTACATTTAGAGTTTTAAAAAGCATTTTAATCTGTGGAGTCTGTCCTTGGTCTTTCAGGGTCACATTCTTTTGAACTACCCTGTTATTGCTTGTTCATCGGATTGGCCACCATCTTAGTGTCAGTCAAATATTATCCAACTTGTCGTATATGTAACGAGGCAAACAATAATAATAATAACCTCTGAGTGTTTTAGAAACAATAAAGCAATAACAGACTGGAAAAATCCAACATATTACGCGATGCAAACCCATCTGAAGACAACCAGACTACGTGCTCAGTGGCCGTGACTAAGTACACACAAATTATCTGGGGTAAAAAAATGAAATGGGGATGCATTATATCGATTTCTTTTTTGAGAGCTCTTCTGTTTTGAAGGCGAGCGGTAACTGACCGAGACGGACAGCCCCATCATTACCCAGAGAGACGGAGCAGGAAAGCCTCTACCTCACCTTCCCAGTCAACTGGCCCAGTCAAGCCAAGGAAAATGGCACCGGAGTGGGGGGAGGTGGGTGGGATGAGGATGGAGGACTCGCCGCTGTTGCAGAACGGGTAGCCTGCCTGTCATCTCTGTCTCATCCACGCTCGCCAATCTCACTAACTATACTCTCCCACGGCCCAGGCTCTCTCTCTCTCACTCACAGGCTGGGTTTTCTACCAGTGCTGACAACCCACATATAATTAAGGGCCATGAATGCAGCGCTACCTATGAGTGGAGATGACAGCGAGAGGCCTACCTATAGCTCCTCTACTCCTCCTTTTTCTTCCATCTCCTCTGCACCGGTTGAGCAGCAGCTCAGTGGAGCGGTGGGGAGGCTGAGGGACGGCTGCGGACCCACTGGCCCTAATTGATGGTCTCTTATTCCAGAGAGGGTGGGTCTGGGTGGGCGTGAGGAGGCGTGGGGGTGGCTGCTCTTGGATTGGGGGGTGGTTGGATATCTAGACGTCCCCCTTTTCCCGTCACTATCACCCCACCCCCTCTTGGTGCATCTCCTGCCCGCTTCTCTCGGCCTGCTTCTCTGCAAAGTCTAGCACTGCACCTCTCTTTATCTATGTCTTGCTGTTGCTCTCTCTGTTCTTGTCTCTTAAAGGGCTGCAGGAAGGAGTCAGAGAATTCACTACAGAGATGTAGAAGAAACCTAACTTAGCATTGCATAATGTGTTTTGTGGAATCGAGAGTAGTTTGTCCTATCTTCAGAGAGTGAGAAACACCAGAGATCACCAGACAGAAAAAAGCAAGAGTTGACAGACTGCAGAGGAGAGAAAGAAACATGTACAGAGTAAAGACAAGATGGACAGAGAGGAAAAGAGAGTGACAGGGGAAGGTGGAGGGTAAAAAAAAGTGGGGAGCACTCTCAGTGCCATACCCCAAGAGATCACATTCACTGTAGACATTTGTGTATCTGTGTCAACGCTGAAGCCTTGATAATCGCAGGACAACTCAAGAGGAGCCATCCCCACGCAGCTCAGTCCGCCCACACCCTGGTGTTGTTACCACGCTGACGAGCAAACGAACAGGGGGGAAGACGAGGATGGGGAGGTGGGGGGGTTTCAGTCGTGAGCCGCCAAGTGATTAGAGCAATTACTCGTCAAGGATCTGTCACAGCCGATCACATCTGTCCTTTTCGTCTCTGCAGAGACAGGCGAGGGGGTGACCCAGACCTGCCTGCGTCGGACCAACTACAGCCTTCACTGACAGTGTGTATGTGTTGCCAGGGATATTAGGTTTTGCAGGCCTGCCATGCCTTGACACACTCCAGATCATCATCTCTTACTAATGATTTCACAGTGCAGAGGATGGTTGGTGATTGGGTTGGTGGTTAGCTGGGGTGGGGACAAGGTGTGTTGGCATGTGCATCTGAAAGTGTGCCCACAAGACATGCACTTGTATTATTGCTGCTGCTGAACTGAATTCCCACACGAACACTGTCAAATATACCATGATGTAGGCTATAATTGATATGTGTGTGAATGCATTGTGCTACAAGTTACTTTTGTTACTTCTTCATCAACCCTTTCCTTCTCTTGCATTTTCTCTTTTGCAAGAGTTGCAGCCAAATACTGTCTCATGATCTTTCCATTTGATCTTTTCAGTACAGTGCAGTTCCTTTTGTCTTCCAGGGGCCATTCAGCCTGGCCAAGTGGAGAAAGACACCTCACAGCAGAATCTGGTGTGTTATTTTCAGACAACTCAAAGTTCAGTTCACACAGATCAAAATGGGCTAGTTTTTAAATCTTAAACTAAGTTCACTGTCCCGAATAAAGAACTGGTTCACATTCATTTCTTCCGTTTTTTTTTCTTTCAACTTGATGTGTTGTTTCAAATTTGTTGCCGATGTATCGTCAACGTTTAGACCTGTTTATGTTTATGTTCATGTTCGTTCGTTGCAAGCAGACATGTTGTGTTCACCAAAAACATGAGCAGACTCAATGAACAAGCTCTTTTATCATGTTTATGCACAACACTGATCATTTTACATCAACAGTTCAAACATTTCTATGCCACTTTGGTCTCCCATGACCCTATCAATGTACACATAAATCACTTATGTAGATCTGTCACTGATCAGTTTTTAATAATGTCACACAGAAAGAGAACTTCTGGTTTTCCTGCATATGAATATTGATAACAAAGAAACCAAGGGAGTCTAATGCTATGATATGAATCAAGATCAACTAGAGAACCTCAATGAAATCAACAAGTCATCATTTCCCTCTATGTGTTATCGCCACAGGTTCACCATAGCTGCACTGTTCCTTTCACTCTGTTTGTTCTCTCTTTGGTTCTTCTCCTCACTCTCTCCTCCCCTCCTCTCCTGCCTGTTTGACTCTGCTAAATTCAGAGCTGTGACACTAAACGAAGGCTTTTTGGCAGCACAGCGCTGTTGTGGAGGACTGACTGGCCCCGCAGATCCCCTGCTGCGAGAACCCTGGCCGCACAGCACCGAGAGCGCTGCAGATGACCTGCGTTGTTGCTGAGCCTCTTGTGCTCGTGTGTTTATGCCTCTGTGTTGTTCCTCTGTGTTGTTGTGCCTGTGCATCTCTCAGTCCTGCCTGACCTTCCCTGCTGCAAGTGTACAAACATGTTATTTCAGTGTTGGGTTAGAAAGCGTCTCTGAGGTCCATCCGATTCCAATGTTCTCGCTATTTATGCCTCTTACATCCATCCAGATACCTAGTCGCGTGTGAGCTACAGCAGCAAACATGAACAGTGTTTGTAATTATGCCAAATCCTAAAATTGACTGGCAAATGCACATGACTGGTATTTAAGGGGCTGGAGTGTTTCCTTAAAGTATACTGTTTCTCATGGAAGACAAGAGTATATAAGTAGGTATTGTACATGGTATTTAAATACTGTGCATTTAAATAACCACCTCAGAAAAATCCATGGAACCTTGACATGTGTGCATACAGTATGTGTTTTATATCTTTGTTTAGAATATTTAAAACATGCTGTTTATCTCTGCAAGCAATTGCAAACCTTTCACTTTCAGTTTAACTAGATAAATATAACAAGAAAAAAATAAAAGTAAAAAATAAAAAATAAAGCTAAAATAAGATAATACTAATAATGATAATGAAGACAAAATAAAATAAAAATAAAGATACAATAAATTAGAAAAAAATAAAGATAAAATAAAGATAAAACAAGATAATGACAAAGCTAAAATAGACAATAAAGATAAAGATAAATAAAAAATAAAGATAGAATAAGATAAAAAAAAAGATAAAGTAGGCAAAAATAAGGATAAAATAAGATAGAATAAAGATAAGATAAATAAAAATAAAGACATAATAAGATGAAGTGACAACTTATTTAACAAGATCAGACTGAATGGCATAAATAAAATATAAAATTAAACACTAAATACAGATATGAAAATGAGGATTGTGTGTCAAAGCTGATGACGTGTATACACCAGTGTTGCACAAATGCAACAACCAAAAGGGATAAGATGGGATACAGGAGAAAATGAGCACTACATACATACATAAAAAAAGAAGATGTGTTTGTGTATGTGCGTATCAATGTGTTTGTGTGCATACTTTTGTGTCCATGGCTCCTGACCTCCCCCTTTGTGCCGTGACTGCTCCTCCACTGATCATACAACAACTCAACGTGCAATCCTCACACTGCGGCGTGCTTTAAGTGATTGTAAATTCATGGATGTTACAGTCTTACTGTGAGCACAAATGCACAATGCGGGGTGTCGAGCTTTCTGATACACGAGCATGAATAATTTCAGGTTATATATATATCGCACCCCGTGTTTTGCAAATGGGGGATGATTATGAGTGATTATCCTCAAAAATCCCCGCATGTAGCACGTGTATGTCATATCTACGTGATTACATATGTGCATAAATACAAGGATTACATGTGTAGTGTAGTAGGCCTTTGCAATTTTAAATGTACGGGCACACTGCCATGTTGTTCAACTCTGAACTTTGTCTTGTGTTTATGACCAAGGCATGAAAGAAGAGAGAATAACGCATGACAATATCTGCATGATGCATTTAGTTACATATTTATTTTTGTATGCTTGTTTGGTGTATGGCCTGCTCTCTTAATTAATGCTTTAAATGTAGTAATTTGTTCATCTGCAGATCCATGTCTGTTTGTTAAGTGGGCTAATCTTCCTTTTAGAGAAGCGACCACTAAGAATAGCAAACAGTGACAATCTGCCAGAAACTGTGACTGGCTGGGGCTGGGAATATGTGCTCCGGGCGTTTTCCAGCCCTATCTCAAAACCTTACATCATCTATTATTCCCCTGCTCATATTGATATGTAATTTTTTCTTTTATCCATGTACAAATTCAAAACGACAGACGCAGAAGAGCAAAGAAGAACAAAAGAACTCAATTTGTAATTTCCTCTCCATCCCTCCTTGACTCCAAACAGACACACACATATTTCTGCAAGTGTTGTTTTTTATTTATTTATTTATTTTTTTTTATCATTCTCTATCTTTGGTATGATTGTTTTTGAAGTTGAAGTCAGATATATTGTTTGTGATGTCTCCATGCAGTCCGGCTGTCACCAGCCCCCAATGTCTACATTCTAGATATTATTTCTGGCTGTCCGTACTCCATCTTGGGGCACAATGGAGCCTCTTTCATTTTCTGTGTCATAATGCGATAGCACAAATTTCCCTGCGAGGCATCACACTATTGGAAAAGCGAATAACATATGTTGTGTCTCAGACTCACCCTTCTTCCCCTTATCCCACTGGTGCAGATGACCAGTGAGTCTGCCAGTGCCAAGGGCTGAGGACGAAGAGGGAAGGCAGGAGGAAGAAGAGGGTGTTCTGGAAACATGTCACATAGACTATCATTCATCTCCAGAGTGAGGAGCAAAATAATATGAATCCTCCCTATCAAAACCCAGAAGAGAAGCCATAATGCATTACATTCAGAGTACCACCACCACCAAACATGGCTCCGTAATGTATTGCCTGTATGTTTTATTGATATTGGAGGAGAATAGTCTTTGCGCTGCCTTGAGGAACCTTCACAAAGCAGATTATCTTTTCCTTGGCATGTACTCTGACTTGGTGCTGCTTTCCAGGAGGGTGTGTATTTGTATCTGTTTTTTTTTTTTTTTTTGTATCGTATCATGTTTCACTAGATGGCTTGGCCATGCTAATCTTTCACTCAACACCAAGCTTGCAGGGCACGCTGGCAGCCTTGTTCTGGAAAAGGAAAAAAAAAACTCAAGAGGATAAATAAGCGCAAAGCTTGAAGAACTATATACCACAAGCAGCATATCCTGACTGCAGGCCCACTCTAATGCGCCCCTGAGTAGCGTTTCCATATACATCTGTGAGATGGATAGGGACAGCTTTGACAGCCAGGTAACTTCAGATGGCTCAACTATCCCTTGATTGGAAGATGAGGGGCGGTTATTAAAGTGAGATAAAGAGAAAGTGAAATGGAGAGCAAGTGAAGGAGCCAGTGAGCGGGAGAAAGAAGGAGAGCTGGTGAGAGTGTGAGTGGGTTCAGATGAGGCGAGAGAGATGATGAAAAGAGTAGCCACTTGGTCCTTTGAGACTCCTTTTCTTCCCTTGCTGCCAAATTAGCCCAATTAGTCAGAGTGGCCTCTGTTCAGGCTGCTGTCAAACCCTGACACCATACAGCAGCGCCAGCGGTCATTCTTTCTCATTTAAGTCAGGCTTTTGACTCTCTCCTCTGCCTCCTCTCCTGAGCCACCTGCACATGTCTCCTCTGAATGATTACTGCGAGTGTGTGTGTGTGCGAAGTGAGAGACTCTGTGTGTGTGTGTTTGCATGTGTTTGTGGAGGAAGGCTTGAAAGGGGAGACGTTCCCTTCAAATCAATCCCCACCTCGCCAGCATGGTGCCCGCGCGTCCTTCATATAGCTGCAGCCTCCAAAGCTGAGGTGTGAGAAATCTTTTCACTCCTCAGGTAAAATCTACCAAGTCTCTTTAAAGCTGCCTATCGCCGTGACTCTTTTATCTTAAAACATCTGAAGAGCCAAACTTTTACACAGAGCAAAGGATAAGATTTGAGAAAAAGAGGGTGTTGAGGATGAGTAAAGTCTATGAAAAATGCCCAGAGCATGGGTGTATGTATGTGCTGATTTGGCAACACAATAATAATAAAAAAATAAACTACTCCAATTTACTGAAATTGTTTAGTCTGCCATGCTCTAACACAAAAAGCTCCTGGAAAGACTAACGGGCACCTCCACCCTGCAGCATCTCCTATGACATCATTCCGTCACCACTAACACAAATGCATCTATAAAACAGCCACCCCTTGTTTCCAAGATGAAGGAATCACTTATAACTCGATAGCCACAGTCATCTTTCATTTCAAATCTCTGGAACTGAAGGAAGAGCTGGTCTCTGATAATCACCTGCCCACGGGCCTCAGAAGAACAGAGGGAGAAGAAGTGGGAGAGAGATGGAAGCAGATACAGAGATGGAGGGAGAGAGACGGCTAATTGGGCGACCTCGTTGCATGAACAAACACACCTTAAGCCACATGAATGGTGGCGGTGAGACGAGGAAAGTCACTGAGTGAGCCAAAGCGCACGCATTCATCTCTTTAATTTACCTCACCAGTGTTGTATTTCACCCTGGGCCCTGTCACGGGGAAGCCAAACACAGTTCTGACCGGCTGAGACGAAGGAGGAAGTCTGTTTACCTGTGTGAGTGTGTGTGCGTGTGTGTGTGTGTGTGTGTGTGTGTGTGTGTGTGTGTGTCTAATAATTTGTCAAGGCTCAGAGGCCTTCTAATGTATGACAAATACACACAGTGCCACTTAAATGCTCCCACCTAGCTTGCCTGAGGATACCGGGTCTGCTTTGTCTGTAGAGCTGAATGAGTTAGAGCTCAAAGTGGATAAGTGGCATCATATCCTCCTGAGACCCAGCAATTCATATTTGTCCTCTTTGGGGGACATGACACTGAGGCATTTGTTTTAAACACCATGCATGCTGTCTATTTGAGTCCTGATGTGCTGTACAAAGGACATCCTGCGCTTTATAGTGATGTAACACACATGGGGTTGTGACTAACAGTGTGTATCTTCTGTCTTTTCAAAAAGGGGGGAAATTGTTCTGTTGATATGAATATGAGTTTTTATTTATGAGATTCTTAACTATATTATAAGATTTAAGGAGTGTATGTTAATTTTAAATCTTTAAAAACATGCATTTTAACCCAGTGGTTCCCAACTGGACCAGCCACGGGGTCCAGATTTCTCCTTAATCATTATTTTGAGGTGTCACAGTTTACAACATTCAGCATCATACTTGTGTTTGGCCATGTCATTGAGATAGTTTGCTGTCTCCGTAGTAGTAGCTGTCAGTCACTCACTCTACAGCAGAAAACAACACACCACAATAAAGTGTGTTTCTTTACAAACTTGACACGTTTGCAAGTCAGATTGGGCCCGTGACCCACTTTTGGACCATGACCCACCGCTTGGGAACCACTGTTTTAACCCATGGCCTTTGTTGGGGACAGTGGGACAAGACTCTAGTCATTTTCAACCATTTTCCATACTACAGAACAGGAAGAACCCCAGAGCCAGGCAGTAGAGTTGGATGGTAGTCGCTCAGAGGAGGATATATCAGCTGAAGGAGACATTATTGACACCTAGTACCAATTTTTTATTGGACGTCACGTGACACATAAATTAGGGTTAATTACTTTTAACACAGATTCAAGCAAGGGCAAAATTAGATTATCTTTCTTTTACATGCACGTGCATAAGCACACACACTACGAATAGCGAACCAAATAAAAGCATGCACAGTACCTTTAATATTCAATTCTTAAATGTAAAATCAATTTTATAATTTAAATGTACTGTAGGTTACTGTAATTAAATATACAATTTATGGATGTCCACTGCAAGGGACGTGTTATAAAAAAAGCAAAACAAAATATTCAGACTTTTTTTTCTTGCAGGTCTCAGGAGGCTATATCTACAGTTAAATATATTTATTTATTTAATAATTTAATTCATGACAGATTTCCTTTCCTCTTGACACATTTACATGCACTGTGTCAAGTATAATGAATTGGATGACTATCATGTCTGGGATATTTCACATCACTACATACTGTCAGTGCAGAGAAACATTATCACTGATGTCAAAGAGCTTTGTGCATTTTATGATAAAGATCAAAGGAGTGCACTACCTTTTATTAATGTAATTTATCAATGTACAGTAACAGGATTTTTACTATAGTTTTTTCCCGGTAATCATTTTCTATCATCTCTGCTGACATGGCCTGTCAAAGTCTTGTCTAAACAAGGTATCACTGTTGAAGGCTAATGATGATACTGTTGGATTTGTGTCAAAACCTGTTTACAGAAATGATCTGAGAGGAGCTGATGGGAGTGGATACATATCTGCACCCTCTTTGTCAAAAAAAAAAAAAGAGAAAAATGTACAGATGCACTGATTTTCTTTTGGAAAGGTAAGAAAAGTGATGGAGCACTCCAGTTTGTGATTGGCTGTGTCCACATCACATTAGAGGCGTGGTTGGTTCCTCGGATGTGTGGGTTGTCTCCTTCAGACGCTGTGATGTGACCTGACGAAAGGAGAATGATGTGATAACCTCCCACTCCTCCTAATGTCAATACTTCATACGCACACTCGTGAAGATGTACGATCACGCATGCCGTTGCACACGATGTGACCCCGAAACCCCTTTTCACATAACGCGTCACTAAAGTGACCTAATTGTTTGAGTGAGGTCTTCATTCCCTGCCTCCTCCTCTTCTTGAACCCCATCTCATATCTTCTTCTACTGCTCCTAATTCCTCCTCCCCTCTTCCTCTGCTGCTCTATAATTGCTCCTCCGCTCTATTCCCTACCCAACCCCTTCTCCCAGTAGCTTGCTACATCTCCTCTGTTGTCACCTTGTTGGTTTCAGAGTTCATTGTTCAGCCTGCTGCAGCTATGGTGAGTAACAGGAGGAAGCAGCACGGTAAAGATGTGTGTGTGTGTGTGTGTGTGTGTATGTTAAGAAAAACTGATTATCCTTTTTAGCCATCTTTGTCTGACTCATGTACAATCATCTAAGCTCATGACCTTTAACCTCACTCACCCCTTGATTTACCCTGGTGAAATAATTGGAGGCCTAGTGCAAAGGCAGCCATTGGTACCAACCCTGTCGGCAAAGCATGTTGTTCAAGGGGCCTAAATAACGCTAATGAGTTAGGCTAAATTTTGGTGAGAGAACAACTGGTATGGCCATTTACAAAGGAGTCCCTTGTACTCTCAGCTTAAGATACCTGAATGAAATTGAGTTCTATTGATGCTCACAAGTCTCCTCTAAACTTAAGAACACTTGTATACAGTAAAAGTTTCGTTTCTTACAATCAATTTACTCACTTCAAATTAAAGCTGTACATTTATCTTTTTAAGGAAAAGAATATTTAGCCTATTTGAAAAACCATGAATCACCTAATGTGTAGACACAAGGCTTGAGCTGGTGTATACATTTTCAAACCAGTTTGACATTAAGACAAACACCAAACTGAATTTTATTGGGTGTTCATGTGACTCATGAGCTCCTCCTAAGAGGAATATAATGACGTCGTGTCTCAACAGCAAACAAGCCTCAGACTAAAGCGTTGTATTGTGTAACATGATAGCTCTCTGTCCACAATGAATCCCTTAAATATGCACTTCTGTTACATCAGGTGAACAACCCACATAGGCCAAAATATCAGCTGTGTACTGGAGCTCAGACTGGAGATGTAACCACTACTTCCTATCTTTCTACGTTTGTCAAGTTAACTTTAAACAGATAACACACGTTTTATAGTGTGATATTTACTGGTTAATCACAGTAAATATCTGTACATCACTAACAATTTTGTATTACCTCTCAGTCTGAGACTCTTTTTCACTTACACAAGTTGGACTTAGTGCTGTGATGCTGTCAGTACTGATCACTGACGTAGGGCACTTTTTCATTTGAGTGAGCATGCTATAATGACAACTGCCAGTTCAGCCAGTTTGCATAAAATCAAATCTGTTAAAGTTGTTACACCAGACTGGACCAGCAAAACTGAAACCCAACTCTAGTAGATACACAACACATTAAGACAGGAATGTTGTGGGCATCAATATGTTAACCTTAACAGTATTAGTCTATGCATATCAGTCAATTAGTGATATTAACTGTAAAATATGAAACCAAAGTATATCATTATGCTCTCTATATTGATATAGTTTTTAATGAGCCTACTTCAACAGCATGATAGAGCTCATGAAATTTAGTTGTGGCTTTTGGTTTTGGTGTACTGTTTTCAGTGGCCCCATCCTGTCATCCTTATGAAACATTTCTGGGGGTGCCACTTCCCCTTGATAAAAAAAACCCCTACTCACTCAAACAGAGCTAAAATTGTAGATGCTCCAGTTCTAAAAAAAAACATGTAGCTGCATATAAATACATTTAACATGTTCTTGTGATGTTACAAAGATGTTGTATGCTTCAAAAAGCGACTCTTTATAAAGAGTAAAACTGTTCACTGACATTTTGCCAAACTTCCAACACATTTCCAATATGCTGTGTTAGCTCCAGGGCAATGAAACATGTTCTTTGTGCTGCAGATGTCAGCTCCCAGTTACAGCACCGTAAACAAAAAGAAACTCTAACAATGACAATATTGGACCAACGAGAGGAAACTTTGACTCCACTGCTTTTCATTATCAAACACTGGAATATTCATGCTCCCCAAATCAATCTGCTCTACTCCCATTTTGCTTTGCTGGAGGGGATCGAGCAGACCACCTCTTAGGCCCTGCTGGCCACCTCTTAACCCCAGCTCCGGCGTATGTCAGCCTGCTCCCGGACCCGCCAGGCACTTTCAAAAGCCCACCGACTAATTAGGCCCTCCGCATGGGTCTGATAAGAAGAGCTCACCAGCGATGGAGAATCGACACAGTCCTACTGAGCGGCCAAATGAGCCGGGCACGGAGACGGATGAACAGACAGATGGCTGCTGGCTGACTGGTGTGAAGGGGCCATGCAGGGCTGTAGAGGAGACCCAGGGGCCACGAGGGCCGGGTAAAAGAGGGTCGAGACGACTGAGGTCTGGTGCCATCCAAAGAAGATGAAGGGGAGAGATTGAGATGCAAATAAGAAGAAAGTAATAGAACGATGCAGAAGCATAGATGGAGCAACATGACATCGTCTGGGGAGGTTTCAGGGGATGGAGGGAGTAAATATTGGCGTGGAAACTTAGGGCCATGGGGGTCTTCTCATTAACCCTTTGTTTACCCTTTATATAATGTTGTTTACTAGTTTTACCTGCGGCATCTTTGAGAACAGAGACCTCTGACTCTTATTTTATGTTACATCTTGACATGATTAATTACAATTATTCACTGGAGAATTACATTGTGATGATGCATGATGCTTGCTTTGAAAGGTGACCAGAAATCAGGTCCTTATATTTTTATCTAATGCAAAAGTTGAGGGACAGAATTACGAGATGAAATTTCCAACTTCCAACCTCCAGGTGTTCCAGGTGCATGATGCTAAAGGTAAACATAAAAACATGGCTGACCGTGACAAACTGATATTTCTTTGGCAAGTGTAAACAAAACTAAACTCAGCAGTGCAGCGTCCTGGCATATTAAATGGAACAGAGGAGGAAAAATGGACACCATTACACATTTTATTTTTATGGCACTATTTATGTTACATGCGGAGCAGGTTTTATTATATGATAGTATGTATTATATTAATTAAATACAGACAAATATACTTTATGTTGCCTTTTAGTTGATGGTTTACCCTTGACTTGCTTCCACAGGTGCTGCTATTGTCGTGTGACGCCAAACAACTGCTTCCTCATGAAGTCGGTGTAGCTGGATTTGCCCTAGGATTATAGGTAGGAACTCTGACTTTGAGTGGTGTTTCATTGTACTTTTCTTGTAAAAGGTCGAAAATGTTTGAGTGCCAAATTGTCTGGAATGCTGCGTAATACTGCATGTGTGTCTATTTGCTCTGGAGGACAGTTTCCGTGCCTCAGCAGATTCCCTCCAAGCTACACAGATCTCAGTGACAGAAACATTCAAACCTGTTCTTCAGTATAGAGGTTTTTGTCCGTCAAACAGCCTGCAGACAGAAGCAGAAAGGGCATTTGTCGAGGCATCATCTGTGTGTGTGTGTGTGTGTGTGTGTGTGTGTGTGTGTGTGACAGCTAACGTCCACCCTGGTGACATGCTAGCAGCCATCCCCTCGGCCTTGCTTTGACATGCCTTCAACCACAGAAAGTACAGGGGTGTGTGTGTGTGTGTGTGTGTGTGTGTGTGTGTGTGTGTGTATGTGTGTGTGTATGAGTATGAGTGCTTATGTGTTATTTCATGTGTCAGATGGGCGATGTTCAGCACTTTCAAGGTGGATCAAAGCCTCAACAGTCCTGCAGTAGCCCTGGAATTTAAGAAGACAAACCAGTCCCCCCTGTTGACATGCCCTTGGTAGCACTGAGACACACATTCAACACGAGGGGCTGAGGAAAAGATGAAGACGTGAATGTGTTTATGCCAAGCTAGGCTAATAGAATGATGGCTCCCACATTTAGTGCACAGGGTACAGCACACAGGTGTTTTCTTCCCAATACCATTTTTATATTCATGCAGACTAATTTCAGATTTTTAAAGGACAGACAACCAGTGATTTCCATTTATTTTTTACTCCCAAAAGATGGTGACAATTGTGCAGAAAGTTGCAGATTTCAATTTTTTCCCTTTCATCTGTCTTGTGCAGCCCAGGCAGCTCTCTTTTATTTACTAAGCTACTTTTCAGTGTTTGACTGCTAAACCATGAGGCAATGTGTTTGTGTGTGCACTTAAACCTCCCCATTAGAGGCTCTCAGTGCTACACCCACCCAGACAACCCACAGTTCACGATTTCAGAAATAGAATAGGTTCAGACTCTCTCAAATTTGACTCGCGGAGCAGATGTACATGCCCTTTGTTGGACGCTTTTATCCACAGTCCCTACAACACAGTGAGCATAGGTGGGCCCAGAGGGAATCAAACGTTTCTCTTTTTCTCTCTGTCTCCTTTTCTCTCTTTTTCCTCGTTCTGAGGTGAGTGACTGAAGATCTGTATCGGCTTGTGAATGATCAGAGTTCAGCTACTCAGCAGTCTGTCTGAATATACTTACAACAGAAGGAAGATGCTCAGGGGAAATTATTTCAGGTGCTGTAGTTTGATAAATGCTTTGTATTAATAAAAAAAAATCATACTGTAGATGTTTGAACCTTGCCATTTAAATCTCTCACTCTTATTATTTACATAAAAACACATGAATACACTCTTTTACTTTAACATCATGACGTAAATATGGACAGTCTTATCTTATCAGGTGTGTACTGATGTGTACATAGGTGCACTTGTCATGTAGGTGTGCTTTGTATGTGTGTGTGTGGTCTATGTGTGTGTTTGTACGCTTCATTCCAGCTCTCCCAGGAGACCTGCTGGTCCAGGCCGTTTAAATTGGAGCTGCTGAAAGGCCCTTGGCACAGATGTCACCAGGCCCGAGTCTTTTCCAGGCTTATCAGATCATGTTCCACCTTTTTTGGACGCTTGTTCTTCGTCTCCCTACCTTCCCACAACTCTCCATCCAACAGGCTCTACCTGTCTCGCCACCAAAGCAGCTGCCAGGTATCCATCTCACAATCATTTTAAGTCCGGCCAGCATTCATCCGCTGCCTGGACCGCCGTCTCTTGCAATTTGTGTCTCTCAAAGGCAGCTTGATTTCTAAGCAGTGGACCTGATGCCAGCTATTCTTTCATATTGAGGCTAAAGGACGTCTCTGGTTCCGGCTAATAGTCCGTCCTCTGTATATAAAGGGTCTTTGTGGCCACCTGAGTGGACAAGTTGTCTTTAAAATCCCAAAAATACACTGTAATGGATCCCGACTAAACTTTTGATTCTAATAAAGTGGATTTATACCAAAACCACAGGCTGCAGCATTGGAAAGGCATGACAAAGGAGAAGTTGGTTGTTAAAAGTAATATGGAAGACTGGAAAAATAATAAAGGAGAAGTTGCTGCTCCAATGTGAGGCACAGTCTTGCATGAATAAAGTTTCTTAGTGGAAGATTTAGAGTGTGACAGTCGTGTAGCCTGAATATATTAAGATTTATTCATTACAAATAAGCTTAGCGTTTCAATTTCTCTGCTTTTCTCAGACTTTATGGTTACAAAGTGTTAGAAGTTTGACCTGTGGCATGCTACTGCATAAAAACATCAATCTAAACCTAGTCCATTTCTGACAATGGGTAAGTGCTGCACATTTCATATAAATAAATACATACACACCCCAGTAAGTGCTTATAAAGATGTAAAAATGCAAAAAAAAACTATTGCACATTAAGTACACAGTTGTTTGGAATTTTACCCTTGCCGCATATGAAAAATGAGGCCCGTGCATGAATTTACAATTCAGATGGGTTTCCTTAGGGATGCCCATTTAAGATGCATTGGTATAATATATTTGTTGTCTTTACCGCTCACCACTGCCATTGAACATCATTAGGTAATGCGCACTCACTGGTGGAAGGAGAGCTTGTGTTTATCATCATTTACTTGGCAAGGAGTCGTTAGCCGGGGCCTTGGGTCGACTCCGTTGTGAACCGGGCGTAGTGTATTACCACCACCACTGTGTTTCAGTCTGCTCTGTGTCTCCTGCGATCATCTATCATATCAGTTTTACATACTAAAGACCAAGGAAGAAGAATACCATTAGCAGCGTGTGTGTGTGTGTGTGTGTGTGTGGGTTTTGATGGTGGACAAAAATGTACACATGCTTCTGTGTGTATACATACACATACATTTGCTTGACAAACATGACTACCAGAAGTACATTTACAAGTCTGTTGGAAACTGCAGCCTGATAAATAAACAGTGGAAGTCTGGGCGGCCATGTTGGTTCAGGGAGCGACAAGTCCACACTGAGTGGATCCTCCCTGCCTGCTGTGAAGGATTATGAGAGTCATTTTCTAGGGTCTTGAGAAGGGGTCTATATGGAACTGAACAATCCCTGTTTTAACTCCATTATATATTTCCCTGTGGGGTGCAACGAAGAACCATCCATCATGTTTTGGGGGGGAAGAGGGAAATGAGGAATGGCCATAACAGTAGCTTTGAATATATTTCCTGTTTTCAGGCTTCTTTAAAGTCCTATTTAAATGTGTCATTTCACTCCTACAATTAGTGTTATTTTGTTTATCATAATTGAAAAACACTTTAAAACAAGGAGCAGAATTAATTGCTATTTGTTTCCATTTTTTTTTTTTTCATATTTACATGCTTCGCATACCGTTCTCCTTCCTAATGCATCATGTCTGTCATGGCCCTAGTTTTGATAAATACAAACTTTTATTGCCATCTGTACATACCAGTGGAAAATGGAGTGACAGATAATAACAGCTGCACATGGATGGGTTTGTATTCATATGGGAAATAATGTTGACTAATATCTTTGATTTCATATAAAGAAACTGCTTATTTGCTTATGTTGGATTATGATGATTGAGGTTAGCAAGCTACCTACAAAAATAGAGTCTAACACTGCCCTGGAGCAAACAAGACAAAAAAGGGCTCCTCTTTACCAATTTGTTTTTTAACAGAGGCGGGTTGGAAATACTTTCTAACTCTGGATAATGGGGAGACTCATTTGACATGGCACTGCGTGTTCAGTAAGACACCCCCCTCCCCCCTCCACTTTTTACACCACTTGTGTTGATAATTGAATTAGACGTTTAAGACTATTATGATACTGCAATTAGAGATTATTTAATTCCCTTTAATCAGAGGGCTCTTTAATTTAAGCAGCCCACTGTCATTATGAACCAAACAGAGAGAGGTTGCCATTAGTGGGGCCCACATCTCTTAATCCATAATATTTTTGGGATCCATTAAATGCACCATAAATTGCATTTTTATCCCCTTTATATGCAATGTTTTCTGCAGTGTTTGATTGTTGTAATGAATGCGTTTCTTCAGATTACTTAATCTGAATATAATAAGATATGGTTTAAAACAGAAAAAGGGCCACATTTTGCTTTTTTTTTTGCTGAGATTTAAAAAAGAAGAGCAATAAAACTTTCATTTCTATGTGATAAGCTTCATATGGTTTATTAGTGTATAATTACCTGGAAGTTGGAACTGTGTGTTTGTTACCCTAAAATGAGTCATTTCTATGTACATTCAGAGTGAGTCCCCTTCCATGAAGTCCTCCATGTTGTTCTACAGTAGCCGAGAATGAACATATCACACTCTGACTCTAGATAGGGCCATTTGTGTTTTGGCATTTTTGCTTTGGCCTCCGTAGTTGTACATGTTTGGCACCAGGAGAAGTTTCAGTTCTGCAGCCTCACTACTAGATGCTACTAAGTTCTATGCAATGGACCTTTAAAGGGCCAATGTGTCAGATATGGTGATTTTAGAGCTTTTGCATCCTTTAGTTAGTTTGTTTCTTTGTACATTTTGTTAACAGCATTGTAGAGAGAACTAGTCACTCAGTGTAGCAGCAACGTTAGCCTGATTCTCAGAGCTTAGTTTTAGGTCGCTAGGCTCTTCGTTTGGTACACTTGGTGCTTAGAAGAGCTGCCAAAAATTTAAGTGACAAATGTATAACGTCTGGTGAAAGCAAGCAGAAAGCTCTGACCTCATTGCTGGATAAGGGGTTTAAATTGTATGTGTAGCCAGCTAGGCTAGCTAACTGGTAAAACTCACTAAGTAAAGACAGTGAGGTAATTATCAAAATGAACAAAAACACTATGATGACTGTGATGTTTGGCTTTTTTTCTGCTTCCTTAACTGATGACTGTAATTTTGTATTACTTGGACCTAGACTGAGGAAATGCTGCCCCCCATTTATTTGGAGCATGCGGACAGGCATTACACATTGCACCTTTCAGTCTAGAGACTTAAGTTCTTTCAGAAACCTTTCACAGTCTTTGTACTTCGGCAAGTTCTGTACGTCTTTCTTCACACACATGCAAATGCAATTTCTTTTTATTTTTATTCCTCCTTGTCCTCCCCATCTTCCTCTCTCCTCCCCTCCCTCTCTCCCGTCTCTGGCTCGCCATGCAGCTTCTCCCACAGTGGGTAATGTGAATGGACTCAGTCTCCTGGGTGTCGTGGCCCCCTCTCTAGCCTTGCAGGCAAATCTGCTGGAGCCGCTCAGATGGGAGCAGCAACACACGGAGTCTACAGCAGTCTGTAGGGGCAAAGAACAGACCGATGTGAAAGGATGATGATGGGTTTCGTCTTGGACTTGGAGGATTGTATCGCCTGCCGCATGCAGAGCACAGCAGAGCAGGGAGCAGGCTGCCTGGCCAAGGCAGAGCGTTCTTGACAGTGCTTTGTTTTGAATCCACAAGGACTTGACATATGCCTCAAATCGTTTGCTCTCACCACGCTGCAGATCCATGCTCCGCCGTGATCGGAGACAGGGCCCTGCTGTCTGCTGCTCAGGGTGTGTGTGTGTGTGTGTGTGTGTCACCACACGTGTGTGTGCCAAGAAGATGTGCATTCCATTTATGTGTGTGTTGGTGTGTTTGTAGTGCATGTGCGTGTTTGGTGTGTGTGTGATGGGAGCATAAACAGCAGCATCCGACAGTGCTGTTGCCTGCTTCACTGCCTATCTGTCTTTGTTCGGTTTCCCTTCATGGGGCAGACTCCGCTCTCTAAAGTGAAGCATAGTAAACATCCACTTGACAAATAAAAACATCCAAATCAATAACCCTTGACCTTTTTCAGTCTAACTGTTCCCCTTTAGAGCACTTGGAGTCTTTTCCAATTCATTTCACCATGAGTTCTTACAAATGAAGCAGACAGTTTATCCCCTGAGCTGATTTACCTAACATGCACCAGGTCTGTTCCAATAATGTTGTAATGCCGTAAAGATATTAATTGATCTTCAGCTTAATTCCTTCTTATGTATGAACATTGCCCTTGTTGAACTCCATATGAAAAATGTTATCCATACTGCAAAAACCTGATGTTTTATTGATGTTTATTACGTTCGTGTGTCTAGGCCTAGAAAGATGCGTTTGCAGGGTATATCCATGACATATAAGATAATACATACTACTTTCCTGTGTGTGTGTGTGTGTTTATGTGAATATATTTTGTGTGTTGCATCAAGAACCAAGAGACTTTGGATGCAGCCGGTATAAAATGGGTCAGTTCTCAGAGCTTCTGATCGCTAGAGCATGGCCGCAACATTTCATGCTACATTAGTCTGGTTTTAAGACCTAATCTGCCTCTATTAATGTTTTATGCTTAATTTCATGGAGGTGAGGACTGGCTGATGCTGCTTGGGCACCAGAACTATTACCTGGTGGCAGTGGGTGGCATGGGTGAGTGAGTAGAGTGCGTGTTTGAACCTGACTGCACGTTGTTATTCTGCATAGACGTCACACAGCAATGCCTGAGTGATATTATTACAAATTCACATTTTTTAATATATGTGTGCATCTTAAGATAGAGAATATCACTGTTATTACAAACATATAAATGGTAATGGGCAAACTTAAGGAGATGAAGACTGAAGGTTTCACATTACATTAACAAAGCTGGGGATCCAAGGAAAAATAAATGTGTGTGACACGGCTCACTTGGTGAAACAAAAGTAAAAAATAGAAAGCTGAGGTTTCGTCTAATTGGTGGAAAAATTGCCAAAGTTGCATTGCTTTTCATATCGCCTGAAACTGTTGCGTGACCTAGACATTTCAGGTTAAATTTTGGCTTGTTTGTTTTTGTAGCATCAGTATGACACATAAACACACCACGGCTGAAAACCATGTATACTCAGCGAAAGGAGGAGAACAGCCACACTACAAGATGACAAAATCTAAAATTAGGGTCGATGGGAACATGATGTTGGAAGTTCCTTTGAGGATTCTTAAAATAATCACTTAAATAAAACACATTTAACCTGCATGCCGTGAAGTTTAAGTTGCTGCTGTCACTGTGTACCAAGGTGCCGTGGCGCAGCGTTGCATAATAAATGACTTGCATTGCCCCGAAGCGAAGTGCTAATCAAGGCTGTCCCCTAACTCCAATCTAATTGTCCACATCCAGCTGATCAGGCATAGGAGGCCTTTTTACCAAGCACTTACTGAGATCATTGATTTGAGAAATGATCCAGTGGACTGTACTAACTCAGATATGATTGGGTGGGCATTTAATAGCATTCGGGGGATGGTCTTGTCGATGTCTGCTGCAGCGCTAATTGTAGCTAATTTACTGTGAAGCTTATCCCAAGCTGCAGTTGTTGGGGGAGCACCCATAATGGTTTTTATGCTTGCTATTTATCGATGTAAGTAGGAGAGAGTGCAGAGGGAAGAGGGGGAAGATCTAGATTAGCGAGCTCACATGCAAACATCCATGCTTATCAATTAATTTTCATTGTCAATTTATGGCTATATATTGAGTCATGTAAAAGACAAGTATCCACCTTCAAGCTTAGCATTACTTTAAAAAATGCTATAATCAGGCAAAAAATTTTAAGTACATGAATGATTTGTTGTATAATGCCATTTCAAAAAATACAGATTGAAGCAGCTATTATCCAACATTCACTCAGTCGTTTAAAATTGTGTTCCTCATGTTTTATCACCATATCTGGCTACATTATTAATAATTTTATTACGTTTTTCAAACATCCGTCCAATGCAAGGCACAATATAAAGAAGCACATACCACGATTAGTGCAGTCGTAGGTAGGCTAATATTCAGTTTCTCGTCTTGTCAAGTTTACAGCATAACGCATGCAAATGCTACACAAACATCCTGCAAATGGCCTTCTTGTTGGATACTTATTAATCTTCCCCCTGCCCATGCCATCAGCTTTAAGGCTGTCTAATGACTCGTAACGAAGGCAGTGCTCTGTTCTTAATGTGGGCCTACTGGGATCACCCCCATACTCGAACACCAGGCTGTCCACTCATCAGTTCCAAAGGACAACCTTTCCTTCCTCTTTCAAAACATGTTAGTTATGCTACAGTTATTTCTCTTTGTCCATTGTTCTTCTCATGGATGTTAGCTTTGGCGATCCCCGTGCAGGAAAACGCTAAAATATATAAAGGCTGTGAATGAAACCGTCAAACGCACTAGTTTCAGTTGTTTGCCAGAACTAAACCAACATACCTCATCTGCACCCCTGACTGTGCCATTGTATCATATTCTAACTTTGTCTCAAACACCTCTTTCTTCTCACTTCCATCCATCCAAAAAAAGTCTTATTATTGCTCCAGTTGCTCTCCAGGCGAACTCGTCACCTCTATGTTACCTCTGGGTTTGCCCCCACTCCAGGCCCTAGCTCTTTTCCAGGCCGCATTATTCCATTTAAACTTCAATCCTATTTACGGCCTATCCTTTTCCACTCGCCCGCCCGGGGCTATCAAACTATTCATCCAGCGGACTTCATGTCACCCGGCCCTGTCATAAAAGCCTCTGTTGGGATATGTGTGCTGGAGACGTGTGTGTTTGCGAGCATGATTCAGATGAAAGGTGTGCATGTGTGTGTTTATGGTGGAGAGGTACGAGTGTGCAAGTTACTGACACACTGGTGTCAGTAACGCTTTCAAACGCTTTCAGTATTGTACCCTTAAAAGCTGTAAGTAACCCATATGAGTTTGTACCTAAACCCTAGAACTGTTTTCACCGTAGACAGAACTCTTAAATGTAGGTGAGGTTGTTACCAGATGGTTAAAGCTGCTGTGTCTGATCATCTTTGAGCACGGATTGAGGTTGTGCACCAAAACTTTCACTACAAAAAAGACCAGGCTGGAGCGTCTAGAGTCTAGCAGATTTGTGCTCTTTGTTGAGCAAAAGTGATGGTTTGTTTCTAGCCCACCTTGTACATCAGATCAGTGTGCTAGGTACCTCAATAGAGAGGTACAAAAGCAGGATCAATGATTTGTACCATTCACAACTTTTGACAATAACGAACTAAACAGAACCAGACTGTTTGGTGGAAACGAGGCTTTTGTGGTATCAGAAATTTAAAAATGAGATAAGGTCGTTTGTATGTGTATGCCATGCATGCCTGAGTTTGGTCTTGTATTCTCTCTTGATAAATCTGCCTCCGATACAGCAGGTGGCCTTTTGTGTTCCTCAATTTTGACAGACACAAACAACGCAAACATTGCACTAAAGAAAACCTGAACATGCTTGCGTGGCAATATTTGGATACATGTCTTATCACTGCATGTGTTTTCAGATCCATGCATGGCACAGTATCACCAATTATCGTCCTGTTTAAAGGAAAGCTACCCTGCTGTCAGCTGACTTGTTTCAGCGTTGCATCACGTGAAAGGTAGACATGAGGCAACAGACGGGGTGTTTGAGAGTAGACACCTTAGAGGGATGTGATGAGGAAAAAATGGCGGTAGGCGGGCGTTGAGAGTCCAAAGCAGAAAGATAGACAGAGAGAGGTTAAGACAAAGTGTGAGGGTACAGAAGAGATTGACAAGGACAGATACAGTACATTGACAGAAAGAGAAAGCAACAGAGAGAGCTTGAACATGAGCTGTCAACTTGTGGCTTAACAGATTTTCCCCTTTGACTTCCTCCCTCATTCCAATTTGTGCCCCGGTGGAACCGGTGGATCAGCAGAAAGGGGGAAGTTGCAGAAGATGCAGGATAAAAGATATGCCCATCACCGTCCTCTTCTCCCCTGTTTTTGTTGTTGCATGTTGTTGTTTCCTCCTTGTCTTCTTTACGTGGTGTCTTCCACCAATTAGTCTGGAGGATGCTCCTAATGGGCCGCTACTGCAGCGATGTTTCGGGCGAGGCTCTTTTGCTCTTTGGTGTGCCAGAGTCAAGGGGTGCGGGTGATAACAGCGAGACAGGCGAGATGAGGGATAATGTGAGATAGATTGACAACCACAAGAAGGCATTAGGCAAATGGCATCATTAAAAAGTGCAGTTACCTGCGCCAGGCTTCATGTGGCGTCAGATGAGAGGGAGAAAACGGGAGAAACACATCGGGGCTTTGCGCCCCCAGCTTTGCTGCTCTGGAAATTTTGATCTTCTTGCTTCTTCTTCTCCTGTTTTAATATCCTCCACCACTTGGCTTTCAGGCTTTGCTCATGAGACAGAGACCAAAGGAGAGGTGCTGCGTTAGGGGCGTCCCTCTTTGATGCTGTGTGTGTGTGTGTGTGTGTGTGTGTGTGTGTGTGTGTGTGTGTGTGTGTGTGCTGTGGTGAAATACAGAGATCCTAATGAAACAGATTAAACAGTTTAAACAAACAGCTAAAGGTGTTACAAAGAAATATAAAGCTTTACAGGCTCACACACTGGATGCTCATGTTGGATGTGGAACAAACATTTATTTTGACAGACGATTAGTAATCATGATGAAAGTTATTATTTTTGCTATTATTTTGTGTCTATATCTGGACATGGCTTAATTCTGTTTGTTTCTTTATGAAACAATGGACTGACTGCCATAAGGCTTCTAATAATACAATCAGAGACAACGGTGCCTGTGTGTATCTACTGCCTTTGACACCGCAAGTGTGTGGAAGTTGAGTTTGTGCATGTAATGTGTGTGTGTATGTGTTCTAGGCACGTATGACCGTCCTCTGTTGGTGCTCTTTGTAAATGGCAGCACAGGCAGCCAAGGAGAAAAGGGAATGTGAAATCATTTGACTGCAGAGATTCCTGCTGGGGTGCCTCTGGCAGCCAGTCACACACACACACACACACACACTGTATTTTATGTTCAGACCACTGTGTTATTGAAATATTATCTCTCTAACCCAGTTTCTTTACTGGTCCACAGTATACACTGTAGCAGCTGGTGTAGAAATTCCATATCTTGCACAAAAAGGCCAGCTGCAACAGGAACGACTGCAACTTATCTCATTCTCTCAATTGCTGTATGGCTGAAAAGGCATATTATAATGTGTAAGTAGTGTAGTTCAACCTGTTGTAAGAGCCTTCCTTGGGCTTTCTGGCTGCTAAAAAAAAGATTTGGCTGCAAAATGTTCCTCTGAGGGTTGAGCAGCAGTGTTTGCCATTTGATTTTAGGTCTTAAATGCTAAGCAAATAGTGGTTACTTACAATCTAAACCCTTACTGTTAAAATGTAATTTTAAAATCTTATGTTAGTGGAAGTGGACTGGGACCACTATAGTTTCAGCCATGTGAGCAGCATGACTGTAGTCACGACAATGTCGTACAGTCAGTCCACCACTTTGGTCCACACTGAAATATCTCTACTATATCTCTACTCTAACTATTGGATTGATAGCCATTAAAACTGTTACAGACATTCATGATTCTCAGAGGATGAAACTTTAAGACTTTGGTGCTCTTCTAAATTTTTAGTGTCACTAGCAAATCAAAATTTTCATTTATGCTGTGAAAAATCTCAAAGTCTATCTCATGGATTGGCACAAATGTCTGTAAAGTGAAATCATGCTACCCTCAGGACAAATTTTAATAAATATTGGTGATTTTTTTTTTTAATTTTCATGTAGCAACACCAATGAGTAAAAATTCAGTTTGTTCTGTCTCTTTGGTTTATGACCAAAAATACGTAAAAACTAATGACATCAGCCTCATCAGCCATTAGCAAATTTTAGCATGCTAACATGCTAAACTAATATGGTGGTTGTGGTAAACATTACCTCCTTAACATTAGCATGTCCTGATTGTCCTTATGAGCATGTTAGCATTGATTAGCATGTTAGCATTTAGCTCAAAGCAACACTGTCTAAGTAACTACAACCTAACAACCATACAACTGACGAATTGCAGATGTTCCCTTTGGTTGCAGTTGAAAGGATCAAGTGTGAATATCGAGTTGAAGATGATGTCATGTAGTTTCATGTGGTGTCTCTATGGTGATCAAGTGAGAATCCAGCTTACATAGAGGGGGCACTATCTGCAGTGGAAAACAAAATCCAGAAATGCACCTTGTACCAAACGTGAGTTAAATAGAGTTGAGCAGAGCCACACCCTGTAGTGCAAGTACGGCATTAGTCTTGTTTCAATTCTGGCTGCTTCTCAGTAGCAGAATATTCAGGATGGAAAACAGAGGTGATAGATAGCAAGTCAGAAAGGGAAGTACTGAAATGTTGGACGCAAAATGAATAACTTGTAGTCCTTATCAGTTGTTGCTTGTAATAGCAAAGTTGCTTATTTGAATGTACAAATAAAGCAAGTGTAAGAAATACCAATATTGATGTTGCATGTGCACAAGTCCCTTTGCTTGTGCATGTGTGTGTCTGTGTCACTTTCAGAGGTCTACACCTGCAGATGAAACAGTTTTCTCATTCCAAACACAAATTGGATTCTGGCACTAAGTGTAGTCCAGGACGGGAGAAATGTTCCCCTCATGATTGTCACAGACCGACAACTTGCTTGTTCCCGGGTGCAATAGACCAATGAATGAATAATGAAATAAATAAAATCAATGCCTCGCACATGTTTCAAATCCATAAACCTATCTAATCGGCTCGGTGGAGAAATGGAAAGCAGTTGAGCCCTCACTTTCTCAGCGTTCCACCATTATGTAAATTGAAGCCAATCAAACTGCCGCCATGGAGAAGCTTTGTAATAGAGCGTTGATTAGCTAGGCGGCTTTGAATCAGCCATAAAAAGAGTCATATAAATGGGTAAATTCAGCCTGGCATAATTTAGCCCAGTGAACTTAATTTGACTCTGAAGTCACACTGTGTTATACATATGAACATTATGGTAACCATCTATGTTCAGCAGAAATTTATCTTTCATCTTTGATGTTATTAATGGATTTGATGCTAATTCAGCTTAACTTTCACACCAGTCTTCAGTATGTCTGTATAACCAAAAAGTCCCCTTGACAGTTTTGGGTAGAATTCATGAGCAGTGAGCCCCTGAAACCCATAAATATTCACATATTAGGTGTATGTTGGGACCTTCTAAGATTTATGACCATATAACCTTATTCAATGTCTTCCTGAAGCTCTTCTACACATCAGGTATCATCAACAAAAGTAGTAACCAGTCTAAAAGATGTGTCAGCAAGTATTAAAGTCGAAAAATTGTAGATCATTACAGTTATTAGAATAAATGTTGTTTCTTGCCTTCACTATTTCCACTCCTTGTGTACCAAACTCTGCTACACACCCTCTCTCCTCTCTGCCCTTGTTTGTTTTTATCGTCCCTTCCAGAGTCAAAGATAGGTCTGGCCTGTTTGTGTGTCCTTGTGTGTCCCTCCGTCTCTGCCAAAGACTGTCCATGATTAGAAATAGGTGAGTGAGCACTTCCTCTAGTTGTGTCCCCTCTGACTTGCTGTTGTCCTATTTAGTGTTGTTAGCCAACGATATCACTCTGGCGTTTCCCCTTGGTGACAGTAAACTGCTGTTTCTGCCGACCTTGTTGCACACTGCGCCGGGTTGCAGTTTATAGTTTGGTCTTCTGTGGACGTGGCCCCTCCGTGTGTGCAGGGGAGTCATTGAGGTTACTGTATGTTTGTGCATGTGAGTCTACAATGCCGTGACACTGTAAAGATGTTCTAATTATGGTACGTCAGTAGTGGTGATGCAGCAAAGCATCACTGAAATGACTATTTTCTTTCTGTAAAAAAATAATCATGTCATACTTGTGTATTTAATTTAAAGAGCCCAGCATGATTACATTCGAAAGGAGCAATGCTGTACCTCACGATCAGCTGATTTGGCTGTTATCAGACCATTAAATGGCCATAATTAGTGGTGATAGGGGTCATGAATATGGGTAAAGAGGGGTCTGCCATGTCTACTATTCAGTTCAGAAGGCCATTAACACGCCATGAAATGAAACTTCCCAGAATTGTCTTGACTATCTCCTATGTATTAAAAAGTCTGCATTTAGGGAGGCATGGTGGAAGGGTCAAACACAGGACTTTCGCCCAGGAGACAGGAGTATTAGTCCCATGTGAAACCAATATTTACACCCTACCATAATCTTTTTCTAAACTCTAAAGCTGATCATACCAGTGGGTATAACAGGCCCCTACTGACCAATTTCTATGAGGCTTATAACCCCAGATAACGGCCATTTAATGGGCCGATACCATCCTAATCGGATTCCACAATTTGCATCCAGTGCCAAGTTCAGGGCCTCCTGACTGGAGTTTGCCTCCCATAACAGTTCTTCAGTTAATATTCACTATTCATTAACCATAATCACAACCTTGACATGCACATATACTTTGAAAAGCCAGAATTCTTAAAACATTGCCATTACTGTAGATGTAAAATAAATTATCACTTATGTACGTACTAACGTACGGAGATAATAACTGGAGATATCATTGTCAGCACAAATTAACACATCTCCTTCCACAGGGCAAAACGATGGATGTCAAGCAAAACTTTGTCCAACTTATCATAAAATGGGTAAGTAATAGAACAGTAGCCCGATGTCACCAAAATAACCAATATGTCCTGCACTGATGATGTAGTCCTTCTCAGGGATGCATCAGGATGCACTGGTGTTGATGCTACAAAAGATATGTGGTCAAATGCGTCCCAGACTACCTCAGCAACTGGTATGAGTGACTGGATCACAATGCATCTTGGTGGTCGTTTAGGGCTGTGTGTTTAGTGCTGTCCACTTGTGACTGGATCCCCCAAAATGCATGTTAATACCAGGTCTAAACAGGGTGTCAGAGGGAATGGTCATTGCCATCAGGTCTGTCCATCAGTCAAATGTATTTTAAGTCTCCAAAATGACATTGCACGATGTCTTTACTAACTGATTCCTAATTTTGTTGCCCATAGTTTAAGGCAGTCTTGGGTGTATTCCATTATTGCTCAACTGAGGCTGACTGGTAGGTAGGGCAGTGACAGTGCATATCTATTTTAGTGAGTCCTTGCCTCTTTTCACCTCGTGTCTGGGAAGCTTTGTCTCATTGCCTATACAAAGCCACTTTGTATGGCTTGTGCATATCTGCAGGCGGCACACCTTGCTGTACACATATCATTTGGTCTAGTGGCAACAGACCCAGAAGACAGGAGAAATCACACACATACACACACACACACATACACGGATACATATTTGCCCCCTGAGGTCCCCTTTCCTCTCTTTCATCTTTTATTCAAAAGTGCTGAGTAGGAATAAAACAATTGGACAATCCAGTCAGAGTGACGAGAGGGAGGGGAGGGTGGTGGTGTATCTGCGGGTGGTGGTGGTGGTGGTAAAGACACATTTGCGTACTCATCTTTTTTTCTCTCCTCTTCGCCTGCTGTCGGCAGGGGGGCTCTCTAATCATGTTTTTAGTAGTGTTTACTAATGTTTCATTCATTAAGCGTCAGCCGGCACACAAGAGGCATCATCCATCCGCCAAAGTGGAGGTTATTATCGCCTTAAATCATCTCACAGTGTACCTGTTTGGTTGGCTGTCACCGGCCGAGGGAGGCCAGCAGCCCCTGTTAGCCCCCGGGGGGAGAGAGAGGCTGTCAGTCTCCCTCACTCTGGTTCTCTCGATCCTTCATTCTTATTCTACTGTGTTACTCTGCCCTCTTGTTGCATCTCTTTCTTTTTTCCTCTCTTTCTTTCTTTCTTATTCACATTCCTGGTATAACAGCTCATTATACCTTTCAAACTGGAGTTGTACAGCACCTGTTTGAAAAAAAAAAATAGATAACAGAGCCCATGTTGGATACAGGAAGGAACACACACACACACACACACACACACACACACACACACACACACACACACACACACACACATCTAAATAATACACAAAAACTAATAACTGTATAATACCCTCCACTGAATGGTAGGGACTTTCTTCATTCAGACTATTTCCTGTCTAAGCATCAGGGCCGACAATTGTCCTTGCAGCGCCAGTATGCTTTGTCTCTGAATCTGCCCTCTAGCAGTCACATACACACACACACACACACACGCACGCACGCACACTTTCTCGCCATCTCTATTCTGTTCTCTCATCCTCCCTCTCTTTCTTTCTTTTATTCATCTCTGCCTCCCTCTCCCTCTTTCTCTCCCTGCAATCCTTCACTTTTTGCTGCTCAGCACAGCAATTATCGCCCCACCTCGCTTTGCGGTGACCTCTGAGATGATTAAGTGAGATTACCTGTACAGTACTTGTGGCGAGAAGCATGCTGTGAGACATTTTGTCTATGTGTGTGTGTGTGTGTGTGTGTGTGCAGGATACAGTAGCTACAGTCGTCTTTAGCCACAGGGCAGGTGAGCCCCTACAGTGTCTGTACGGCTGGCTGGCTGCTTACAGTATGTAACAGTGATTTGTAGCCTGGCATACAAATGCAGTGCTTATGATCTGAGGCCTAAATGAATAAATTGGAGTGAAAGACAAAACAAAAAATGACAAAGTAGATTAGGATAGTCTCCTGTGCTCACTTACCTCAGACAGCTCATCACTTTACATGATCTGAATGCACTGATGCACCCAAGTCTTGTGCAGTGGTATTAGAACTGAAGATATTCCCAAAAGTTGTCATTTTACACCAGCTACATGAGCACAGTGCAAATTATATACCCTACAGAGCAAGAAATCTATACATTGTGCAGCACGAGCCCTCACACCCCAATTTGAGAGCCCATGCTCGTATCTGGCCTGTTGTTGGTTCCCCCGCTTTCATTACAATATGCGTCTCATTAGGTGTTCGTTGCTCAGCACCACCTCCGGGTGGAACTTACACTAATGAGGACACTACATCTAACGAACATCCTCCTCCCTCTGTCCTTAATTACAGCGCCGTGCCTCTCCCCGAGCCAACACAGCACCCAGAGTTGCAGCAAAAAAAAAAAAAAAAAAAGACCCCAGCTGAAACACAAGCGCCACAAACCTCCTCGTCCCCCAAGAGCTGAAATAGAAGACACATGTCCGTGTCCGCTATGGTGCCGCACCATGTTTGAAGGGTGTAGCAGTGAGGCTGGGTGTGTGTGTGTGTGTGTGTCTTTGTGTAGGGAAGTGGGTGTTTGTTCATTACACGGTGAGCTGTGCTATTATTTGATATTAGTTGAAACAAGCTGTAGGCTCCTGGGTAGATTGGTGATTAAACATGCAGTTACAAGTCCATGCGTGTTGTGCTGTGCGTCAGTGGATAATAGCTTAACAAGGAATATAATGACTGATACACTCGCTATTTACATACTGATGCAACCACTACAGAAGTGCCTGCTTTAACTGTACAATAAACAAAGTTTAAATTCTTCTTTAAAGGGGCTACAAAACAGTTTGCTCACAGTTGGCTTCGTGCAAAACATGGAGCTGCAACCAGTTAGAGAGATATGACTTTTATTATTATGATTTTGAAATGATTATACAATAATCTTTTGTTAAAGACAACATATCATGTAGTGTGTCTCTGCTAACACATCTTAAACTTTGTCGATTTCAACCAGCATATGGGTCATATGTGTATATAAACATATGTGTATATAAACTTCCCTCTATCTTAGCAGCGCCCAACTCTCCCTGCTCATCTCTAGGGCTGTTGCTCAAACTACAAATTATAGTTCCATATTTTTTGTATGTCTGCCACTACGGCCAAAAAGAGTAAAGCAAATCATGAGAAAAAGCTTCCCCTCTGTCTCTTTCTCTCAAACTCAGACCAAACTCCAATCAAACTGTAAAACTAGGCAGTGCTGATCAAATACAGACCAAGATTCTGTTACTCTGTTGCCTATTTCTTGCTTAAGATTTCTTCAGAAACATATTTTAGTGCACTGTTTGGTTGTTATATGAGAATTTTTTGACAGGAAGTTGGCACCATACTGTTTCCTGTATTGTAAAAATGGATGCTGACAAAGATCAAATGGTAAAACTAAGCACTGCCGATCAAATATGAACCAAAATACTGTTACTGTGCTACTTTTACTCACCTAAAATGTTTTCAGGAACATATATTAGCTCATCGTTCTGTAATTTGCAACCCGGTCTCAACCAGAAGTCGTCAGAATCGGGCGCTTGGTCAATGACTTCCAGTGCCAGACACAGATGAAAAAAGCCTACCTTTCATGTCAGCATGATATGCGGCTGGTCACCATTATTGTTTAACAGCACCAAGCAACATCAAGGAGTACAAAAACCACTGATTTCCACCTGGAGGCCGGTGTTTGCTTCCAGTGAGATGATACAGCCGAACCCTGTTCTTTTTTTCCTAAACCCAACCACGTGTGTGTGTGTGTGTTGTCAAAAAAATGTTAATTTGTGGTGTATTTTGAAAAAAAGACAGCAGATGTAACAGGCTGAAGTTGACATGGCATCCCAGAACATCACCAACCAACACACCCAAGGCACCTTGCACGCCGTATCTGAATGTGGAAAGTCCATGACCAAATGTTGATATGTGACGAGGGCGGAGTGAGACTGTGTTTAATTTGAGATCATTTGTTACCAGTCAGCTGCCATTTTGTTTCCTGTGTCAAAACAAACAAGCTCACGTTTCATTAGTGATCAGTGGGAGCATTTTTTGGTCAGGTGTGGAGCAGTGCATTGTGGTAGTTGTAGGTTTTCTACATCTTGAACAAAAACAAATACTACAGCCCTTTCCCTCTGGTTTCTCTGGTCATGTAGCATCAGCTTAAATAGTATTTGCCTCTTCCTACTGCATAGACAGCCCAGTTTTATGAAAAGACCATTTTCACAGCAGTGAAATGCTTCTTTAAAATTGGTAAAACATTTTGATGTAGAACGTAATGACTTTAGACAGAACCTCATCATCCACAGCTCCTGCTTCATGTTTAATTTGAGAATGGACATGCTGCAAAATAAATGCACAGTGGCACTTATATGACAGTGAAGGAGGTACACTCGGAACAATATATCACAGTGCTTAATAATACCTTCAGCGAAGGCATGACGGCTCTGTCAGTTTTCTTTTCTAACTTGATTTCCATGAGCTTTGTTTTATGAATATCAAAGTAGAGCACACGCGCATTGACCTATATGTTACACAATAGCACAGTCTCATTTTTTTTTTACTTTATTCTGACTATCTGAGAATTCCTATACAAATCAGTGCAGTAATTACAATTCATGCCTTTTGAATCAATGAATCATTTAACCGCATATAGCTGCTAAGCCCTTGAAAGGATGAGTTGCAGCTAATCCTCAGTAATAGGCATAAATTATGAACAGAAGATGTTGACCGATTCATGCATTATGTCTGGTCAAAATAAGACAGCCTAATTGGTCATTTTGAGCTTCTGAAGACCTCCAGTACCATTCTGTGCGGACATGCTTCAGGGCCTGCATTTCCCATGAGCACCCGGGGTTATTGTGTGCAGATTCATAACAGTTTCTCAAAGATTGACCCATGGTCGCAGCCGCCGGCTTCTCCTCCCTCTCAGGCTTAGCGAGGATATGAGGCCACTAATTAGGGCAAAGGGGAGATCCAAGTATGCCTAAAACTTTTGGACCCATTTTCATTTTCCTCTTTCTCTTCTTCCTCTCTGGGGATGTTCTCTCATGGCTGAATTAAGCTGGGCCGAGTTCAGCCGGCCATGTACAGTTAAATCCTCCCCGTGTCTTCATATCCCCCTCCGTTTATTCATTTGGTTTGTGGGCAAAGACCGGCCTAGGTTATTAAAGCATCCTCTTATTCCTCCTTCCATCCTTCCATCCTTGACTTCACTCTCTGCTCTCTATCTTCCTTTATTCCCTCTTCCTCGCTGTGTCTCTGGTACCAAGGGCGCCCACAGCTTATAATAAAAGGCATAGGATTTTAAATTAGAAATTAATTTGGATAATTTGTCTCCAACGAGCACCCTCCTCCTGCCGTTCCTGCCAGAAATATGTTAATATATCATATTAAGTAATTTCTGGGCTCAGATACACATGCTTATGGAGAGAGAGAGAGAGCGAGTGTGTGTGTCTGTGTGTGAGAGTGAGGGAGAGCACTCATCAAGGTTGGATCTCTAATTAGTAAGGTTGGTTTGTTGGGCATGCTCATTGCAGACCCTGCTAGCACCCTGCTAGCACCTTAGCACCGCCGCCACTTAGAGCACCTTGGAACCAGAAATGACAAGCTTAATATAGGAGCGGGTGGTCAGAGGGGAGGGGTAGGTAAGGGCAACACAGGGAGATGGAGGGTGGGAGGAGCAGAGAGCAAGAACTGGGTGGAAAAAAGAGACGAGAGAGGAGGCAAAATTGGTGAAGCGGGGATTAGGGAGCAGCATAAAACATTTTGGTGACAGATGCCCACCTCAGTAAGCAGACAAGTCACTTTTCAGTGTCACACATGGAGTGAGTTTGGTGTTTAGGTTTTTAAGAGTAATTTAACACTCCCTGAAAATCTTGTTTTTGCTGACCTCCAGTGGTTTCATTTCTCATCTTGCTATAGTGATGAAAAAAAGCACTCCAGGGTGTGGTAGGTACATCGTCACATCTGTTGGGTGTGGTCAAAGGTGTGCTCTTTTGCACCAGAGGAGAAACAAGCACGCACTTATTAGACATAAAGGAATGCATGATTTGCACATTTTCAATGATCAGGGTTTGGTATTTTGAGAAGTCAAGATAATATGAGGATCTTGTAGATGTTTCCAACTACAATGGTAAAGAGTCTGGACTCAGGGTTACGCAACATTGTTTTGCCTCAACCATGGTGGCATCATTATGAATTATTCTGTATGATGTGGAACACTGTATAAGGCTGGGAGAATGTAATGTTACTTTTTATTTTTAGTTTTTGGCACAACTATGTCCATGGGAACGTGCTTCACCAAAACGTCCCTGGTCAGATTTGGCTTTTATATTATATATTATATTCAAGTTAAGACAACAGGGGCTCAGCAAGTTATTCTTTTACACATTTAAGTGAAGATTGACCTAAAGTACAAGTTTTCCACATCACACTTTCAACCAGAGAGAACAGTAAAGTGCTGCTTTACAAATCTGTGTTAATGTTGCCACCTTCATCATGTGCCAACCGCCATCTGGCTGCCCTGCTTGTACCTGAGTACTGTTTTTGGCCACATTGGGGACGTGGAAACAAACATAACACTGATATATATATCACCATTTTTGCTGTACATTATCATTATTATTACAAATGTTGATTGCACAGTGTAATGGCTATAAAATAACTACACCATCTGCATTTAGAGCACTTCTGTCTGCCACCGGCTGCGATTTCCCGGGACGATGAAGTCTCTATACGGCACAAAGGAAGTGCGTCAACTATTGCGCAACCGAAACAGAAAGAGAATAGGACTTTTGTTCTCCCCTGTAGCTATCCCCAGTACCAAAGAGTATCAGTGTAAGTTCTTTGCAGAGTGGCTGACGATGGAACAAATGAAGTAGCTGTGGAAACAAAATGCAGTGTGTCCTGTGTTGGTGGTAATTGTAAGACTCTGAGGAAAACACCACTTGGAAACGCTAGGGGAAGAAAAGTTGGCTTAGGGAACACATCCAGCAGATAGCCAGACAGACGGCCACACGATGAATATAAGTCTTACATTCTCTACCTCTTAGTTCTGGTTTGGTCTCAACTGATTTGTCATGTTCACCAGCTGTAGTCACTAACCTTTTCTGTCTCCATTTAGTGCTGGGCAGGTAGTGAACAGTCTGCTTTTTCACTGAACACCTGCCTGCTGCAGCTAAAAATGACACTATGAGAGCAATGACAGTGAACCAAAACAGTAAAGTTGTGAGCCAGAAAATTTAAACAGTCAGCCGAAAAATGCTGTAAAGCTCCGCAGAGCTTAAGAAAACTGAGAATGGTTTACTGGTTCTATTTACGAGCAACCCTTTTTTACATGCAAGTAGTGATGGAGACTGTTGGTGCACCCACAAGTGTGCTCCAGATAATAAAAGGTAATGAAAGAGGAATCTGTCGCTGCTGCTGTCCAACCTGCCTGCTTAATCAGCATTACTTGTGTCTGTGTGTGTATATACTCCACTGCGTGTGAGCTCAGCTATGTGTGTGTGCATTTCAGCCAAAGGTATATGAACAGTATTTCCGTGCTCTGATGAACTGAATCATTCACCCACTACGCAGAGAGAGAGAAAAAAGATGGACGTAATACGCTTTGCTACTGCTGCACACGCTGGGAATTGAATAGGGAGAGAAATGTCATGGCAGCAATGGGGGTGGAGTGTGCTGTGTGGAACCAGTGTGTGTGTGTGTGTGTGTGTGCACACGTGTAAGCGACTACAACCTGAGATCAACTTCACATTAAGAAGTGCCCTGTGGGTAGTTTAACAATGAGAGAGCGGGCCGGCTGGGAAGAAATATGCATCGCAATGAGACAGAGAGAGTGGTGAGGTGATAGACACACATATCATGCTGTGTGTTTTGACCAAACACTGTTTAATCTGTTATGGATTTTCTCACCCTCTCTCTGTCTCTCTCTATCTCTCGCCCCGCATGCTTGACACTCTTTATGTGACTCTCCTCAGGTCTAGCGACTCTCCATGCCTCGTGGCCCGTGATTAAACAGTGTGTCATGATTCAAAGTCAAATCTACCTCCGCCGTGCAGCGGGAAGCTGTCATCTTGCATGTTTTAGGAATCAAATTAGTTTCTAGAGTCTCCCGTAGAAGTGTGCCCCCCCTCCCTCCACTCGCCACCAAATCTTTTCAGTTAGTCAAATGTTTTCAAGAGGCACCCAGAGGACTCTAGTTGAAGGGAGAGAAACACAGCATTCCCAATTACAAATTTTCTTTGAATCCTCAATTGTGGAAAGACAAACTGCAGTTAAAAGGGACTCCAAAGCGTCTTTTGCATTATTAACAACCATGATGTAACCACAAAACAACTTTTAGAGGAGGGGGGGACAAGCAGACAATTAGGGAACCGTGGCTCATCATGAAAAATAGCAAAAATACAGTGCAGATAATGCATTTCACAAATGTTTAATTAGACCGTGTTAATCAAAGGCTTTCCTCTTCCCTTTTTCTTTCTTTTCTATCTTTTCCTCTCCCCCTTTCCCTCTCTCTTCCCTTCTCTCTTTCTTTTTGTGATAGATCTGCAGCGTGACCCCCAGTTAATTGAAACCCAGGAGACTCTTCTTGCATAAAATCAGATTTATCTATCCATAAAAGGATTTCGTTAAAAATAGTCCAAATCCAGTGGCTCACAACTAAAAGCCTGCAGCTACCGAGGCGAGCCTGGCTCCAACCCCTTTCGCCCTCTCTCAGTCGCCACGGTGAAACAAGTGCTGCCTACTGCTAACTAGCTGGGGACCCATTAATTAATTGCAGGAAAACACAGACATTATGTCTGTGGGGCACATTTTTTTTCTCCCCCAAAAGAAAGAAATGACTGTGTGTGTTGTGTGTGTGTGTGTGTGTGTGTGTGTGTGTGTGTATGTGTTGTCCCTCATCCACAGCTCTTCTGAACTGTCTCGAATGTCCCCCAGACTATAATAAGAGGAAAGTAATGATGGGCCATAGTGATAATGAAAAACCATGCATCAAACAAAACACTGATTCTATGAGACAGGTCAAATGAATGGCTGGCAGAGTGGCACAGAGACGGTCCAGTGTTGCTGTCTTCTACCGAGGATGAGGGATTGGTCTGTGAGTGGTAAACAGAAATCATTTGTAGGCAAATATTTAAAAGTTTTTGTAAAGATAATTCTCCTTGCGTCTGAGGGGGAAGTACGGATTTGGCTTATTTTTGGGGGGGGGACATATTGTCCAAAATAAATTGAAAACTTAAAACGAAAGAACACAACAAGACGTTCAGCAGCTATGATGATGATTTTAATGTCATATATTTGTTATCCCTGCATGCTTATTGCCACCACAG
Source organism: Epinephelus fuscoguttatus (assembly GCF_011397635.1). Lineage (NCBI taxonomy): Eukaryota > Metazoa > Chordata > Actinopteri > Perciformes > Serranidae > Epinephelus > Epinephelus fuscoguttatus. The sequence continues at coordinate 27,493,942 of NC_064772.1, read as the reverse complement.
TGGTCGTTTGGGACTGATGGTGGCCCGTGTCCAAATACCTCTGGATTTATAGCACCACGGTCTCCCCCTCTTCCTCCCCGTGGTGAAAGAGGTGTTGTCGTTTGGATCAGCGCCAGCGATATTGGTGCTGCCACGCCCTCTTCAGTTATTTGGGAAGCAGGGGAGGGGTCAGAAGCTGGGTACCTAATTAAAGCGGACTGGGATTTGTAGCGAATGCATAGGAGAAGCAGGGACGTCCTGCCTGGGGGGCCTATTATTGATGCAACACCCTAAGGACAAGAGTCACATATGGGCCTCTCTATCTGTAGGCTTCCCTTTTTAATTCACTATCATTAAGCATAAAGTGCCACCTCGCTCCCGTGCAAGCACTGACATTGTGGGAAACAACAGCACGATTACAACTCCGACGTGCGTGTGCTTGTTTGTGTGTGCATTTATTTGCGTGTGTGTCTTGAATGGCTCTGAAGTGATACATGATGCGGCTGTGTTGTCTCTCCAATCAGTGCTCCCAGCCTCCCCCCTCTTCCCTTCTACAGGAAATTAATAGGCGGCTGCCACTGATGCGTTAAATTGCTTTGCGTTGGGCACTGCAGACAACTGGATTATTTATTCTTTATATTCTCCATATTGGAACAACTGCCTTCTGCTTTGCTATTGTTTTTAAATGAGATCTTGATTCCCAGTGTAGCGTTAAAAGATACTGTATGTAATTGCTCCGAACCGTCACATGGTTGGAGTTTTGGTATTTTGTCTTGTAATGTTTGATCAGGAATTTCTTTTGCCTTTTTATGCATTCCCCTCTGAATAAAATGATGCTCAAAATATTAATAAAAATGATAAAATAAAAATGTATAATAAAGGGACAAATGTTACTTCCAGTTTAAAATCTAACTGGTGGATTGTCAAAGGCTTCATGTTCCATAAAAGGATAAAAAGATCATATCTATATGACGTATTAAAGATGTTTTACAGTCGCATACTCAGCAGGCAACATAGAAACTCTCTGGAGCACCAACTGGGTGAAGGCATCATGCTCTGAGTTGCACCCAGACTTAACTTGTGGACTGAAAATGAAGAATTCATCAAAGGACATCACAATTTTTCCCCTACCTGTCCGCAGCAGTTCAGAGTGCTCAACAACTCTCTTTGCACATCAGTGCTCCACATAACGTTTAATGAATGCGATCTAAAGACAAAAATTCTGAACATTGCCAAAGTAAGAAAAGGTGCAAAAGATGCCTCCTGTGTGATCACAGACTCCTACTCTGTGTGGTCTAGTTCATGGTAGTCGGTCCTCTGGTTCAGAATGCCACTGCCAGGCTCCTCATAGGTACCTTGAAGACAGACCATATCACACCTGTTTTAGCCTCTATCCACTGGCTGCCTGTAAACTTTAGAATTGATTTTTAGGTTCTCCTGTTTGTTCACAAAGCCCTTAATGGTCTGGCTCTGTCCTACATCACAGTCTCCTAACCCCTTATTATACCCCCAGCTGACCTGGGGCTCCTGGCTGTCCCATGCTCCAGATTCAAGCTCAGGGGTGATTGTGCCTTTGCTGTGTCTGCCCCCAAATTGTGGAACAGCATCCCCCTTCCAATCAGATCTGGCCCTCTACTGACTCGTTTAAGTTCAGGCGCAAAACCTACTTTTGTTCATTAGCGTTAGAGTCCCTCTGATGTGGTTTTCTCTGATGTTTGCCCGTGTTGTGTCTCTGAATGTGTGAGCTGTGTACCTGACGGTTATGTTTCCGCTCGTGTATGTGTTTTTAGCATCTTATTCCTTTTGTACAGCACTTTGATCAGCGTGAGTTATCTTAAAATGTGCTTCATAAATAAATTTGAGTAGAGTTGAGAGCTCAAAAGATTAGTGTGTCAATTTTGATTTATCTATTACTTGTTTAAATCCTTTTTCTAAGCAAAATGCCCAAAATTTGATAGTTCCACCTTCTAGTGGTGGGGATTTGCTGCTTTTCTTTGTCTCAGGTGACAGTCAACCCAGCCACCAAAATAAAATGCTGATTTTGTACAACTCAGCAAACCATGGATATTCTACATTTTATATGTATTTAATCACCATTTTTACAGGGGTGTAGTTTAGATTACATGTACATGAGCTGAGTTTCTCATCCGGAGGAAAATGGATGGTGGATAGTATGACACCAAAGACCAAAGACTGTTCAAGACCAGCAAACAATGAAGGTGGGTATTTTCTTAAAGGGAAATCGGGACATGTTAGGCCTATTTGTAGCGACCAAACCAGGTATTTTAAGCCAAAGCATGACATTTTCTTAACCCTAACCAACTGTTTGTTGTGCCTGCATCTAACCACATGTTAACAAAAGTGATGTCACAACATAAAACTGAAAACTGAAGTTGAAGTTTCAACATATCTGCTACATAAACATAGAAAATGCAACATAACTGTGGTTTGCAGAAATGTACAGTGCCAACATTTATTCTAGCGACTGGGCTGTGATAGTGAGAGTTAGGTGGTATGGACTGGTGATCAGCAAATACAAGCAATTTGATAATATTGCCTGGGGTCATTTTATAGCTCAGAGGTATTATTGATTAACAGAGAAAATATTCACATTCAGCAAGAGTAAAAATTATTGTTAGGTGCAGCTTTAACATAGACTCTATGCCATGAAAAACTGTGCATCATATGCTAATTCCAGCTTTGCCCTAGCACTCTTGTTATATCATGTTTTGATATTAAGCATTAAGTTTCCCATTATGAATATAGATGACTATTTTTACTATCCTTTTATTAAGCAGCGTGCCAGCTACTCACACACCAGCTGACATAAACTGACATTTATTTTATCCTTTTCTCTCAGTGCCCATGTGGCTCTGCTTCTCCCTTTGTGTTCCTACCATGTAGAGAGGAAGGCCCGCTGTTTCACTTTGCAGTGGAGGTCTCCTCTCTCCCCCACCGGACCACTGTCACTGGGAATCTCCTTCAAACCCCTGCTGCTGCCTGGCCTGGCATCGCCTCACGCTGCCTCTGCACATATGCATGTCATGTGGTGTCAGCGCCAAGGTGTACTCTGATGTTATGGGGCCTGATGGTAGCATATTCCCTGCTGATAGCGATGATTGCCACGCTCAGGTATAGCTCTGAGTGTGTGTGTGCCCTCTGAGCCCGCCCTTCACGTTATGGGTCTATGCCCGAGCTGACTGGTTCGCCCCCTGCACCTACGTGAGTCCGCAGTGAGGATTCTACATGGCAGCTGCAGGTCTACGAGGCTGCCGACCCTCCTCCCCTGTTCTCTATGCTCTATTTCACCTGGTTCTCAATCCTCTTGCCCCCGTTTCTTACCCTTCTTCCACTAACCCTCCCATTTTTCCATGTGGCTGAGCTTGGAATAGACGGGGGTGACTCACACACCATGGCTGGTGAACAGAAGATCATTGCTCCGCTGCTCTATTTTGAAAGCCCCAGTCCAATTTAAGTGAACGCCTGGTGGAGAGGGACGTAAAAATGGGATCCTAGAAACTTCAAATGATGTGTTATGAGTTCATTTTCTGTTACATTGTAACTCGCTTATAGTTATCATGGTTACAGTGATTAATCGCTTATAGGATCAAAATGCTTGGGACAGAATCATTCCCATACAATTACTGTTTAAATAATTCAAAGCAATCAGGTCGTCTGCTGACAATGATCATTTTGGGTCTTTTCATACGTCACAACACTCTTTTAATATATTTTTACTTTACCTCATGATAAAGAAAAAGAAAGTTATTTTCTCTCAATGAAAAAGTAGTGTTATTGAAATTTATGACAAGCTGCCAAGAACGAGCCAACGGGAGGCAGCAGTGGAGGGTTCCTCAAACTACCCTGTGTAGTTTACTCAAACAGTGAGAAACAGTAATGGCTGCTGATGGAGACAGAAAACAAATGTGCACGGGTAAAGCACCCATGTTTGAAGCCGTCATCAATAATAATAATCATCCTTTTTTAGTGATAAATTTATCCCAGACAGACATGATCACTGTAAGAAGGTTCCTCTGTACTAATGGACATCATCGACTTGCTTGTCCGAGTTGCTAAAAACAAACAAACAAACAAAACAGTGGGAAATTGGAGTGAACCTGACCCAATTCAAAGGGGAATTTTAAGAACTTACAGCCTGCCCCAGCCCAACAGTGGAGGGTCTAGTTGGACCAAACTGGGTCTGGGCTGAGAGTCAGAGCTCTAGTAAAGATACATGGAATCCACAAAACTTATTCAGATAAGGCCTTGAATGAGTTTTTCCACTTGTATTAAAAACAGCACTGAGTAATATTCAAGTTAGCTGTGATTTAATATGACATTTAGTAGATTTTCCTCTAGCACACGGCGCAGACCAGGCAGCACCCATGGGAATCTTCTCTCCTGGTACACAGTTAACATTCCGCATTTGTCCGGCACTCTGTAATTTATTGGATCTCATCTGTCCAGGCTCTGATTTATATATTGATTTGAAAAATAAATAAAAGTGATAGGAACCTGCATTGGGGTGTAATGATGGACTGTGTCGACATGCAGGAGTAGGGATATGAAACATTGGGAGGAAATTAGATATTATGCCCCCAAGACAACTGCAGCCAGCAGCACATTCATTATTGGCTGGATATTTATTATTAAGAATTTCTCTTCAAGAGTGACTGCTGCGGAATATTTCGGCCCAGCTCGAGCTACTGAAATGGTGTGTGTGTGTGATGGTGTGTGTGTGTCTGTACAGTATCTATACGTGTTTGCATGCGCGTGCACAAATGTTTGCTGCCATGTTGTCAGAGGATGCTGACAAGCTGAATACAAGAGGACTTGGTTTGTCATGTGTTAGACTACACACACACACACACACACACACACACATACACACATACACACACACACCCATGCGTTGCTGTAGCTCCTCAGGTAAATATGAAAAATACATGCAGCACATGTATAAAAAGCCCTGATCTTGGTTATACAATGCACAATCACCACCCAACTCCATATTTCAACCTGACAGGACCACATTCATTGAAACAGTGGTGTAGAAAAACAGTAGAACACACTAGACAGCTGTTAAAAACCAAAACTCCTTGCCAGGACTTCCACCACCGCTCTGCACCAGTTTTAATCACAGCACAGTGAATTTTAAACAGCAGTATAGAAAAGGGCCGCTGTCCAAGCCTCCAGAATTTTTATTTCATTTTTTTCCCTCCCACCTCTCCGCTCTAATCCACTTCAATTATGTTTCCTCCCATTTCTCCTGATCACTTTACAGCTCAGCAGCACCTGTGCTAATTGTAGCGGCGATGATCGCTGATATGTTTTGCATCCTTAAAGGAGTTTGAGAGGGGGACGACAGATAAACATCTAGCCCCGGGGCTTTTGGAAAGCGTGGCTCAGCCTAGCAGATGGCCATCATATTATATGAGGAGAGCTCCTCGCAGAGGCTGGGGTACGGGTGGGTGGGGTGTAATGAGTCTGAGGTAGGAGGAGGAAGAGGAGGTGGGAAGGGGGGCTGATGTGGAAAGAGAAGGAAGGAAGAGGAAGGAAGGAAAGGAGGAGAGGTGGAATGAAGGAAAGAAATTAAGGAAAGAAAAGAAGGGGTAGAAAAAAATGAAAATGGACAGGGAAAGACAGAAGAAAGGAAGGATGAAAAAATGATTATCAGAGTGAAAAGTAAAAATGAGACATTTCTATCATAGAAATATTTGCTTTCTTGACAAAAATTAGATAAATGATTGGTACCACGCTCATGTCTTTACAGTAAATGTGAAGCTATCCTCAACAGCTGATAAGCTTAGCTTAGTTTAGCACAAAGACTGGAAACAGGGGACAACAAATAGCTAACCTGGCTCAGTCCAAATGTAACAAAATCTGCTTACCAGCACCTTTAAAGGTCACTAATTAACACACTTTACCCAGACCCACAAGCGCACCGGGTTTTGAAGCTAGGTTTAATAGTGGAATTATATCATCCGAGTCCATATGGTGCAAAAAAGCCTTCACCCATAGACGTACATCGTGACAGAGATGTCTGTAAATCAGTGGACAAATTATTTTGACTCGTTTTATTATCAGAATTTGATCTGTTCAGCCTAATAACATTTTGAGAGTCCAAAAGAGCCGCACGATTAGATAATTTTATCCCCATTCAAGTGTGCTTGCTCTGTGGGCCTAATGAAAGGTTAGGTTAATTTATACACACTGGGCAACTTATATAGGAATGAACAGATTGTATCTGCTGTATTCAGTTATTTTTACACATCAGTGGATTTACCTTATTGCATTAAAGGGACAGCTCACCCCAAAATCAAAATGACATATTTTGACTCTTACCTGTATGTACATATGGTACAGGCTCCGTGTCATGCCTAGCAACAGTCACTAGCTGTTCTAAAATGACTGTAAACCATGGTCTCTCGTAGCCTTTTGCTTAAACGTAACTAACTGTAAAACCGCACCATGGCATTAAGACTTGGTCACCAAGAAAAAGTGATTCCCTGGGCTGATTTTGTCACCTTTGCACAAAGCCTGGCGAGCTGTTTTCTTCTGTTTATGCTAAGCTAAGCTAATTGGCTGCTGGCTGTAGCGTTATATTTATCCTGCACACATGAAAATGATATTGATTTCCTCATAGCTCAACCAGAAAGTGAACGTGTTTTTCCCAAAATGTAACATTTCTGAAAAACATGAAGACAGATTTAAAATGTTCCCACATTCAAGAAAAATATAAGAAGTGAATCTCAACTGATTCAGATAGCTACTACAAACTGCATTTAATCACACAACTGATAAATCTACACTGTCTCTACATTTGTTTGTGTATGCACCTGCTATTTAGCCAAGGACGACAGGGATTGTGTACGTTTGTGTATGTGTGTGTGAGAGTGAGAGTGAGAGCAGGTGTGTGTGTACATGTCTCTGTGAGAGCTACTGCGTATCCCTCACCTAGCCACCTTGCTGCCCCCACTGAACCGATTGCACCCATAATGAATGGGCTGCCAGCCCTCCCTGCTGTGGCTGTCCGAGGTCGGGCCACATATTATATAGCAACCTATCTGAAGTGGACCGCATATTATATAGCAGCCTATTTGCCGGGATGATGAGCTCCGGACACCTCCCATTATTTATTAGGAAGGGCTGCAGCTATGTGAGAGCAGAGGTTGGATGGCCTAGGTTACCAGGTGTGTGTGTATGTGTGTGAGTGGGGTGTCGGACAATGAGGAGGCAGTGGGAGAATGAAAGGGAGAAAAATATAAAAGTAAAGACATGAGTACAGCACAGATGAAGGCCTATTTAAATTAATTTCAGTCATACAAGGAAATAAATCCACACATTCACATCTCATCACGTCATAGCTGCAACCCTTAATAAAGACACAGCACCGAAACTCCCTTATGATTAAAAAAAGAGAAAGATGTTTATCTAAAACAATAAAAAACAGCTGACTTCAGTGGATGGCAAATTTGAAAAATGGCCAAAATCCTCAGCGTTCTAACAGGGGTCAGCCTGCTTTGTTAGGTGTGTTCTCCTGGTGCTAAAAGACAAATGATGTACTTTGCCTTGGGTCAACTGGGCTTTCCCATCCCATAATGACCTTTCAGGGAGCTGGAAGAGAACAGCCGTTCCCATAGCGATGAAGCAGTACTGTACGCTGCACATCAAAGGTGTATATAATGGCAAACTAATGTTTTAACACTGCAACACGACCTCTCAACCTCTAATGGACTGTTTCACAGTTCATCCATCATATAAAAACAGTAGTTAAGGAAGGCGCTGTGTGTCATAAAAAAGGCCTCTTGAAGAAAATGTTTTCCCCATTTCGTGCTTGTGTGAAACCCGAATCTGCAGCCAAACAAGAATCCATCCAAAGTCATTTTCTGTTTTCAATTGAGTTACGTGCTCTCAGTATGTTCCACGCTCGCCACTTTGCTTTGGGAGAAAAACTTAGCAGCTCTCACTCTGTGTGTGTGTGTGTGTGTGTGTGTGTGTATGTATGCTGCTGTACTGCCATAGGTTCCCTGGAGGAGAGAGGATCTCTTGTCAGTTTGTCATCAGACACAAGCTGCCAAATTTTATGAAATACCAAATTACTAATTGGCCCAGCGTTAGGTTTCCCGCCTGGAAGTGAGACTGTAATATCTGGGCCTCTATTAGGATCACAGAGAGAGCCACACTCAGCTACCTCCTGCTGAGCTGGCAAGTCTCTTTCATTTCACACCATGCAATGGCAGTGACACTCACACACATATTCACACACATAAAACGATCATCAAGGACAAAAGACTTCTCAAACATTTTCAATTTATTCCTAGCGTGCTTAAATATCTCCTTGATCGGGCCTTTTGCGTTTGCAACCAATTAAACACAGTGAGATTTTCAGCAGTGGACATGAGAACTGACGTAACACTTTACTGACCTCTATGAAGATATTCTCTTCTCACCTGTGTATCTCCATCGAGAGGTCAAAATGCATGGTCAGCAGACAGAATGTCAGCGCTGGATTCCTGCTGCAGGGTACTTTGACAGAGAGGATTCTGGTTCCAAGGTTGAAGGACGGTGTCTCTCATCACTTTGCAACCCTGCATCTTGCAACTCATTAATGTCAGGACAAGAGTTTGCTTATATTCTCTGGGACATTTAGACTCAATATAAAACTGTCTTGCAATGGATTTCACTGTTTGTGTGTTTGAGATTAAAAGACCAAAATTATAAAGTTGTTTTTAAACTGTTATATTTACAGTATGATGAACCATGAATTAGATTGGATGAACACAGATCTCTTGGGGGATGATTATCTGGATAGTGATATTCATAAAGCAGGGATTTTTTGACGGTGGTGCAAAAAAAAAAAAACAACAACTATGCAGTCACCTACTGTTACACAATAATGTAAATGTGTTATTGGTGGAAACACAAGTGTCATTGAGTAAACAGGAGAAAAAAAACACCTCCTAAAATATCTAAGCATAATATCCTTGAATGGCCCAACGGAGGAAACTGTCCTTGAATGGCCCAACGGAGGAAACTGCAGAGCACCGCTGAAGAACCAGGTGTGAGCTTCATCGCATCATCATTTAGAGCGAATGGAGACTGGCATTCATGTGAATGACTCGCTAACACACACACACACACACACACACACTCATACACAGACGTATACAGGATGGATCCAAATGAATAGGACAGCCTAGGCACAGTGAAGACTGCTGTTTATTTTCTGTCTAGCAGTGCTATCTTTTTTTTCAGGACTCCTAATCAAACATGCCTAAGGCCACTGGATGGATAAACACACACGCACATACACACAGTTTGGCAACATTTCAACTCTTCTCTCAAGCGGTGCAAGGGGAGAGAATAAGGGTTGGCTGATGACACACACACACACATACACTCGCACACACACTGAAAACACCGGACTTTAAGAGAAACGTCTCAGTTTGTTTTAATGTAAAAAGAGTGGTACCCTTTCATGGTTAGCAAATTATGGCAGTTGACATTTTTGATAAATTCAAATGTCAGCACATGATCGCACGTCTTTCATGAATTAGGGCACAGTCAGATATAAATTACCAATAAACTATGAAAAAAGCCACTTTCATCAAGACAATGATTATGTAAAACATAGTTTGGTTCTGTCTTTCTGGCACATGCGGGGGCAAATATGCCTTTATATCAATATGTATTTTATCTTTTCGTGTGGAGAGACAAACATTCATTTCAGACATGATAGGTTAGCGTGTCGCTCTGTACGGTCCGTCCGCTGATTCCTCTTTTTTACAACCACTCAAGGGTTTAAGTGTACAAGTCATTTCCAGTGCAAAACTGTGCGATTTGGTTAGCTAAGGCGCTGGCTTCCCTTTAGAAAAGTCCTCAGTGTTGTCCTCCATGTTGGGAATGTGTCCGTGGGGCTCTGAAGCATTGCTTTTAAAAAGAGCCCATTAGCATTGATCCCCTTGTATAAAACAGTTACAGTTCCTTCAGTTTGCTGCAGATAGTTTGAGTAATTTCAGGCAGTTCTACACCAGTGTTGTGCTGGTAGACTGAGATGGGATACAGCGACTCTATCACCCATCCAAGTGTAATCGTGTGTCACCTGTTGTTCAGGCTGATTGGTGGTCAAACCCTGTATACCCATGCTTGGCTCAAAGTTGGTGGTGATGAGGCTCGTGGCTCGGGCACTGTAGCATATCCCGAGGCAGGTGGGCCAACTCTACATCTGAACAGATGAACAGTCGGCCAGCGCAGGACTTCGGCTACGCCTTTTGGTGCTTCCTATACGTTTTGTGAGAGAAACCGGACTTTCTTTCCCGTCAGCAGCCAGCTCCTGAGGTCCTTGATTGAGGGAAGCTTCATTTTCTCTTTGTTTTTACTGTAAACATTCAAGAAGATGCCAAAGAGCACCAGAAGGCCACCCCAGATGTACCTAAAGAGGGAGAGACAGAAAGGTTAGATATTTTTGAAGGGACAGCAGGAATGAAGAGCAAACATGGGCAGATGCTAAATAATGCCCCCTAATACTTCTGGCCCCCTTGATTGGACCACACCCATCTTCTTATATGACCTTCATTGTGATCTCAACTACACATCTGTAAAGTTTTATGACTGCATCTTGCACCGTTGTGACGCTATCTAAGTGACAAAATCAGTCAGACTCACACAGTGAAAACAATAGAAGCCACACTACTAATACTGCTACTAATAATAATATTGAAATACACAACGACGTACAGCAGAATCTAACGAGAAGGTCATGGAAAGACAGATAACACTGTATATATTCTGATATTAAAATCTTTTGGTTTAAAAAGTGCAAACTGCAGCCATAAAAGGGACTGCGAGTCCAGCAACGGTGGAGGGCACACACCAGCTGGAGGGAAAATGGAAGTTGGCGAAAGAAACAAAAAAGTTTTTTGTATCTTGTGTGTAGCGTGGCGCGCGCGCGCGTGTGTGTGTGTATGTTGAAAGTTACGACAGAGAAGCAGAGCAGAAGAGGTAGAGCAGAAATGAGACCCTTTTGACAGCACAGAGGAGTTGGAGGGTGAGCAAGAGTGAAGGACAAGGAGAAAGAGCAGCGGAGTAGTCAAGGTCTGAAAATGGACTGAGGACATGAAAACCAGGGGCAGGGGAGCCAAGTCAAGTTTTATTAGTCAAAGGAGAGGTCAGTGTAGACTTACTTTAAACTAGAACAAAACTGATCAAAGTCAAAAGGTGAGCATACTTACTGAAAAGTGAAAGGTTTCGCGAAGAACATGAAGGAAAGTACGATAGTCATGGCCTTTCTCCCGGTGGTCACTGCAAAGGAAGAAAAACATTTGTGGTTTTACTTAATTACAAACAAGAAACAAAAGCTCACCAGATGAATAACATGTTCAAAGAGCCATTTCTAGGCTCTTGTATTGTGTTTTTAAAAATATACTGTGAATTATGACACAATTTTCTGTCTAAACTAAACTTTAAATCAATAGTCAGATTACCACAGAGAGAAGAGAGGAAAGGATTTAACAAATTGCTGCTCTGACCTGTCACTGCAACCAGGGCACCAAAGAGTTTGATCAAGGCCAGCACGAAGGAGATGCCAAAATAACCAGTGAGAGAGAAGAAGAATGCATAACCGTATGTCTTCACAGGATGCTGGAGGGAGGAGAGGATCAAAGACGTTACACAGGAGCACAAAACATAAGACTATTAACATATAAGAACTAAATAATCTGTGTATCTTACAAAGAAGATCTGACTGTGGCAGCATGTTCGCATCTTAAAGCGTCTAGTCCTTTTGTCTTAGGGTTTACTCACTTCTGAGCAGAATGCCACTGCCGGCCCTAGTCCACCCACACAGAACAGGCCTGTCAGTATGTAGATAAAACCGATGGAGTACGAGTACAGCACCTGTCAACACAACCCCATGTGACCAGTCAATGACATCTCACACAGAAAAATAATAATCATCACAATTCTTGCAGCCAAAAAACGAGGCACAGCAGTCTGGTTTTGATGACACTGTTAAGCAGAACTACATGTTCTGCACTAACCTTCAATACTGTGTGAAAAGACTGAATTTTTCCATTTTTCACGAGGTGAAATAAAGATCTAAGACTTCCTATGCACACGAAAGGCTCAATTTTGTTCACAGGTTTGTTTAAATCCATGCTTGTGAGCACTTAACCAACCTAATCCATAATTCATTCATCTGACAAGCATATCAAGGTGCTGATTAAACAGCATGATTATTACACAGGTGTGTCTTAGGATGGTCAAAACAAAAGGCCACTCTAAAATGTACATCTTCCCCACTGAACTGACTGTTCAGCTGTCTCCAATGTCGTTTCTGTGAATTTGACAGCACATCCAACCGGTCTACTGAGCCAGCCCAGGACATCCACATCTTTCTTTACCTGTGAGATAGTCTGAGACCAGCAACTGAGATGAGCATCCCTGAGATGGTTTCTGACAGTTTGTACAACAATTCTTTGGTTGTGCAAACCAACTGTTGCATCAGATGTCAGGTGGCTGTTCTCGATGATGACAATCTTGCAGGTGAAGATGCTGGATGTAGAGCTCCTGAGCTGGTGTGGTTACACGTGAGTTGCGGTTGTGAGGAAAGTTGGATGTACTGCCAAGTTAAACATCACTGGAGACAAATTTTGCGACATCTGTGGCATTGTGTTGTGTGATAAAACTGTACATTTTTATTGTGACCATCCCAAGGCACAACTGTGTAATAATGATGCAGTTTAATCAGCATTTTGATATGACACACCCGTCAGGTGGATGGATTATCTTGGAAAAGGAAAAGTGCTTACAAAGTCTCCAATCTTTATTTCTACTCATCAAAAATAGGAGCAGAAACAAAAATGTGTTGCATTTATATTTTTGTCCAGTTTACAGGGCACCATTTCAGAGTTGGAGCCATTGTGGAGTTTCATGGCTTTCTCCTGCACGTTTCCAATCGCAGCGTCTGCACACAGTGCCAGGGAGATGAGGAGAACCCCTGCAGGCCACACACACACATAAACACATAAAATTGAGAACACGGATATTTGAACTCATGAGCAAATTATGTATCTTCGCTGAAGCTGTACAGCAATTTAGTAAAGACAAAGAAATCACCTGTGACGTTGAAGTTGGGCGCCACTTTGCTGTCAGCTAGCGTAAACCAGATGAGTCCCAGACTCATGCAGAGAGCAGCAGACACATCAGCCAGATTATAGCGTTTACCTGGGAAACAAACACATAGTATTGTTTCTATTGGCTCCTGTGGCGCTGAAATTTCTCCTCAAGGGGATTAATAAAGTACCTACCTACCTACCTACCTATAGCATTGAACCATTTTAAACATCTATCTGCAATTCAGAAATCAGAACTCTAATCTTCTAAATCACATTTTGTCTAACCTCACAAAAGATTAACTGGTAAAACTTCCAAAACCCTTTTACATCATCACAAACACAGAGAGACCAAACTGAGACGTTGCACAGGGAGAGCACTTCCCCTCGAGCATGGCTTGCAAAGAAACCTTCAAAAGGTGACCCTCCTCTTTTTAAATAAAAGAAGTTGACATTGGACTCAGGTAAAAAAAAATGTAACTAAAAGTTTTTACAATGGAAATTCTTGACGATTCAAAGTTTCAGAGGTTTTGCACATAACAATGCACAGGGAAAAAAAAGCTTTTTGAAAAAGCAAAAGTTTGGGAAAAAAACAACAGGATGAAGGAGTCTTCCAAAAACAGTCTGACGGATAGATGCCTTGAGGTTGACAAGGGGACGCAGGCATCAGGTCGACCGTGGTCGGCTTTGATTCCCAGACTCGCCTTTGAAGGGCCTCACATCAGATTCAACCCCACACCCCTCCCCTCATCCATCCCTCTCTCCCACTTTCTTTCCTCTTTGCATTCTAAGTGAATAAATTCTGTTTTCCACTCGACCCCTTGAGGGACCCTGGTCCTCACATCTATCCATCCAGAGAGAGACTCAAGAAGAAGGCGAAGAATACACAAAACCTGTCTGACGTTGAGGACACAGAACCTTGAGTGGGCCGGTGTGAGGATGAAAGAACAGACAGAACCAGTACAGCCGACTGGGCTGTGACAGCCGAAAACAACAGATAGAGATAAAAAGGAGGTTCCCAGTGTTGAAAGGTGGTCATACCTTCAAAGGAAACATGTGAGATGACTGAAATGAGGTGTAAAATATACTTTCTCCTAAGTCTACCTCTCCTGACTGATGATTATGGGTAAATCGTTTTGAGTTCAATAAAGAAAACTTAAACATTATTTTTTCTTAAAAGGGGAACTAGAAATGTATATGTGTTATTCCTGTCATCTCAGACAGTCCAAAAATATAAGTACACATGAACAGCGCTCTCCCAAATCCAAAAGCCAGAGTGCTAAAACCTAAATATGTGATGTCACAGGGTATAAAGTCTGGAGCTGCTCCATAGACAATGAAGTGGGAAAGATGTTCTAGACAACAATGAGAGAAGCCAGGGGAATGTTCTCAGTATATGGTACATTTTCTGTTTCAGGACTGAGAACACTACAACAGAATAAAGCTCATTTGGATATAAAAAGAAAACAAACAAACTGTGGGTCCATAAAATCAGGCTCCCATTCACTGTCTATGGAGCAGCTCCAGACTTCAACTTCATATCCTATGACATCACAAGTTTGAGACTTACTTCTCTGGTTTCTGGCTTTGAGAGAGTTGCTCATGGCCATGGAAATAACATATTGGAAGCCTTAATTTAGGTGGCGTTCCCCTTTAAGTAATGATGCAATCTCTATTTTCAGAAATTCCTTTATCTTCTGAATAAAATATGATTCATGTAGTTTACTTTAGAGTTTTTTCATTCTATGAGAAACGTTGGACATAATTTGGGATTAACTGACATTTATAAATTCAGAGTTTGTCTTAATCATGAAAAATTCTAAACAGGTATGTCTGTCAACTGATCACAAATCAAAATGCATGTGTGGTAGTAATCCAGAGAGCACAAAAGCTGGATTTGAAAATCCTGGCTTTAGTAAATCCAAACAGATTTTAGCTATTCCACAAAGCCAACTCAGAGTTAACCCTTGGATCAACAAGCCTTGTTTTAACAACAACTACAACGGACGACATCAGACGCTAGAAATGTGGTGCAGATCAAATAACACCAATTTAAGTAAATATGTAGCTGCATCTGGGTGGTCTGTGTATAAATAAATGTACAGTTGAATCAGCTTACCTTGTATAAACACTCCTCCAATCATGACCGGGATGAGTTTACAGCACTTGAAGATGACCTGTGTGGGGTAGTTCAAGTAGCCCAGAGAGGTATTGGACAGGCCCATAGTGCCCACTGTTAAAAATGCTATGATCATATAGGTCTTCCCTGGTATCCTGGAAGACAGGAAAACATAATGTAGATGAGAAATAGATTTTAATGTTGACCTGACTTTAGAAGGTTTAACAAAAATAGATCATCACTAGTTCTTCCAAAAACTTCAGCTAAAGATGGGGTCTACATGTTAAAGGAATACTGTCTTTAAATGTCAATCGTAGCTCACAAAAATAAACTGTTACAAATGACAGTGAAGCTGAATAAATAAGAGAAGAGTTATTTACCTTCTGCGTTTGTCCTGTGTGAGCTGAAGCTCCACGAGACCAAACATGGAGTAGAAACCAAACTGGACCAGAGTGAGATACCAACCGAAAGGCTTGAATCCTTCTACAGAAAATATCAACTCCTGTGTGGAGGGACGAGGGAAGAATCACAAAGCAGGTAATGATAGGACCATCTTGTGAAATGCAAAATTAAATTACATGTTACATGGGTTGTCTTATATGCCATGTGCACCAGCGCTGTATCCAATTGTATAGACAGCAACACAGCTACATCTAAAACAATAATACATGTAGACAAACTCTGGAGTGACTACATTTGCCCATGTTTTGTATATGTACATGCAAATAGACACAAAGCCTTCACAGCAGCACTATCCTTACACCCTAACAACCATGTTTGTGTGTGCATCTCTCAGATGGTGTCCTGTGTTACCTGCAAGTATCCATAGATGAGGTAAAAGAGGAAGACTCCAGCCACACAGATCAAGAACTGCGTGGGGGAACTGAAGCTGCTCAGGTTGATCCCCAGGACCCTCAGCTCCTCCACAGACTTTATGTGGGGCGACATCACCTCCGTGGATGACGGGATGGAGATTGAAATGTGCTTCCGTGAGCTGTTGTAGCTCACCAGGCCGTATTTGGCACTCATTGTGTCTGTGGCTGCTGGGAGCTGAGGGAACATAGAGAGATTTAGGCAATGACCCCATAGGACATAATTTAACCCTTGTAAATGATCAAGCACATCCTGGACAGATGTGGAAGGCACAGAGGAAAACAGACAGGCAGAGGCTTTCATGATCTCATCTAAGAGCTCTGTTAAGATAGTGACCATCCACCACCATGTAATCTAACACCCACAGTGACAGTGTTGCATTAACACCTGCACAACTTGTTGCACCAAGGGCATCATGCCAAAGATACATGATCAGGTGAAGCCACTCCTTGTATTATGTGAATGTTGTTGTTCATGCTATGCACGGACGTGAATTGTTATCTGATCAGTCTCTGTGGCACCTGACACATTGGCAAAACATTTTGGAGAAGCATTTACAGACATTTTGAGCACTTGCATTAATGCTCAGACTGCTGATGCATCATAACAGTTATGAAGAAATACAACATGTATCCCTCAACAGACTTTGTCAAGAAATATATAGCATTTATAAGCTTTTATGTTGGTTTACATACTAGAATATAACTGTTATATGACTTATCTATTCTTTTGTGTACTTACTCAGTAGCCCAAGACCTTAAACTGCTGCATCACATTTATCTTGACATCCACCAAACTGCAGATTTACAGTAACTGACATGTATTACATGTAGGATGTGTTTAGGAAAAGTATGCGTTAGCTAGGCTACATGAAGCAGCCGGTGGCTAACGAGATAAACAGAAGCTAACCTTGGATTAGCTACAGCAGATTAAACATCTAAAGATAAGTGATATCCTTTACAATCGATGCCATTTCATGGGCTGCTTTCTATTATCAACTTGTTCCACCCCTGACTTGTCTTTCTCAGCCAAACACACAAGCTACAGTAACAAGCTCATTACCTTCAACAACACTTCCGGGTTTCTCTACGTTAGCTTATCCTCTTCTTCAGAGGCGGCGCCGGTGAAAACCATGTCCGTCGACGTGCCGGCTTCTTCTTTCGAACATTTTGAGCGTCTTCACATTTTTTCTTTCCTATGACAAACAGCCCAAACACGGTGAGAGGCGTGTTAGCCTGTGCTAAAAGCTGCCTGCACTTACTGCAGTGGCAAAAGCAGCCAACAACTTCCGCTCCGCTGCGACCTCTGAACTGTGTTGCTATTGGTCAACGTAACCACACAGTGGGGCGCGTGAATCAATGCGCATCAACGGCTAAAAACTTCGGCATCACTTAAATTCACTTTAAGTCAGTCCTAAGAATGTAAAATGATATTAGACTGCGACATGAACAGTGGTTACAGTTAGAGTAGGTACAGAAGAAAGGCACAGACGACGTGTCTTACCTGTGTGGAAGAATCCATCTTGAGTTAAGGGTGAGTTTGCTGACCACCACCGTGCACCTACACATGCAGGTTTTGCTGGCTTGTCCGGTGTAGTGACATAGTTCCCTCCTCTGATGAGCTACTTTAGGCTTGTTTTTCTTTTTTGCAAAGTTTTGCAGGAAGGAAAATATCAATTGATGGATCATATCATATTTCCCCCCACTTTAATGATTCATTCAGTATTTAATAATAAAATTAAAAAAGCATTTAATTGATGGTCAAATAATTGATGTGAACTCAGACTTTCCAGAGCTTGTGTGTAGGCCTACTTAAGTATAATGTGTCTTTATATTCATATTCTACTAAATTAAAGATGGAGATGTACTTTTTATTTACCTACTTGTTATTAAGATCCGACAAAAAAAATCCTTGCTACATTAAACCTGTTAGTAGAGGTGAACGGTACAGTGATTTTCATACCCAGTCCTAGATTGAAAATAATTACAGAGGGCTAAAAACAGTGGGGCATCAATTCTGCTGCTCGACTGCAGCTTCTGCAGGAAGTGACACTCTATTGACATACACACACATGTCATTGGCTGTTATAACTGTCCATCATATGGTACCTGCATTAACTCATCAGGTATGCCTGTGTAGCAATACAAAATGATATCATTGTTAATATGGAGAGCACATTTATGTCAACAAAACCACCAAATTATATGTTGTATGAAATTATAGCTCCCTCTGGACCAGCCACAACAATGATATGCTGCTCACATGGTCAATAAGTCATCAGTAACACTGACCATGTGCATTTGAGCTGTAAGTTTGAAAATGACCAAACTAAACCATATATAAAATTTGATTATATGTAACTGACAGTGGCCATTCTGCTGCAAAATGAGTGTGTTTACACTTGATACTCTAAGTATATTTGCTGCTAACATGTATTTACTTCTACCCTCTTTTAAATGCAGGACTTTGACTTGTAATAGAGTATATTTACAATGTGGTATTGCTGCGTCCTACTCAGTAAACTATCGGGATGCTATTTGCATCACTTAAAATGTCTTCATGTTAAGCCACAGCTATATTCACTTCTAAATAATGAAATAAAACATTTGTAGAGTAGTTGCATTGAACAACAATATGATATTATTACTACTGTGTTCAGTGTTGTGCGTGAACGCGTTCAATGAACGATCGTTCATGAATTCGTTCATATTTCTGGCGAACGTGAACTGAACGCACTGAATTTCTGCTTGATGAACTTTGTTGTGAACACGTTCATTCTGATGTTTGTGAGCGGCGTTCTTTCGCAGTTCAATTTCGTTCAAGAGTGTGCCAGATTTTCTGTAGAAAACCCGCTAAAACTCACCGCAAACACGGGTTCATATGCAGCGGAAAAAACACTCATCTGGCAACCCGCGCCACCAGAGTCGCATCGCCGCATGCGTCATCATACTGCGCAAAGCATGGAGGCAAAAACAAATGATGGCAGCACTACCGCAGAGCATGGGGAGTCAGACGCTAAAACAACGCCCACCATTCAGTCAACTTCGTACGATTACCTGAGGGAATTTTATGAAAAGACGAGTGATGATCCGGGTGGGAAAAATCTTACCTTTTTGTGTAAACTTTGCCCGCCGGGTTTAAAGAAGCAAATCCGTACATCTGCAACCTCAACAGCGAATCTGAAACGGCACATCGAGCTAAAGCACCCGGGTAGCCTGCCAAGGTATGTGCAAGTGCATAAAAGATCAAAAGATACGGCAACATCGACATCAAGCCAAACCACATCCTCTACGCAAATCCCACTTACGTCATACAGTAGGTCTAGCGGCTCTGTTGTCTGCATCTCTCAGCCGCAGCTGGACAACCTTGTTTTGCAGTATATTGTCGGAGACCTGCAGCCTTTGAGTAAAGTAGAAAGCCCAGCTTTCACAAACCTAATTAAGGGGCTGCAGCCATCCAGAAATGTGCCATCAAGAAAAAAAATACAGACACTGCTAAACAAGAAATTTGAAGAGAACATATGTGACCTGAAGACTGAACTCTCTGACGTTGATGTGGTGTGCACAACAGCAGATTGCTGGTCAGCTGTGAACAAGGCATTTATGGGCATCACTATCCACTGGCTAAACAAAACTGATGTTTCAAAGAGACACTCTGCTGTGCTGGCATGTAGGCGGATTAAAGGAGCACATACACATGATGTGTTG
The DNA here is from genome assembly GCF_011397635.1 of Epinephelus fuscoguttatus. Lineage (NCBI taxonomy): Eukaryota > Metazoa > Chordata > Actinopteri > Perciformes > Serranidae > Epinephelus > Epinephelus fuscoguttatus. The sequence continues at coordinate 27,474,149 of NC_064772.1, read as the reverse complement.
GCAAAATTATTGTCAGATGTTAATAAAGAATTCAAAGTCCACAACAAGGTTGTATGTACAGTAACAGACAACGCTGCAAATTTTGTCAAGGCATTCAACTGTTTTGGGGCAGATGTTGCTATTGACAGTGAAGAGTCAGAGACAGTGGTCAACTTCGATGAAACTGAAAAAGAAGAAGATAATGAACCAGAATCAGCCCATGCTGCCAGTGACACCTCAGATGAAGACGATCAGATGGAGCCTGCGCCTCTCTCAGGTCTGGACCATCCCTCCCTCCCCCCTCACAGAAGGTGCATGGCTCACACCCTGAATCTAGTTGCCAAAGACACAGAAAAGGTAACTGAACGACGCTACAAAACAACACTGAGGGCTGTTTTTACAAAAGCATCCGCTCTCTGGAACCGGGTGAAACGAAGTCCAAAAGCATCTGATGTCGTGGAAGAAAGACTTGGGCTTGGCTTTGTCGTGCCAAACGACACCAGATGGAATTCAGTATTTCTTGCCATGGAACGACTTTCTCGGATAGCAAGGCTAACTACCAAGGCAGAGATGAATGTGGCTGATGTCACCCTGCAAATGATGCTGCCTCCATTTATGACGATCTGATTCTGCACACTGTGAGTGATGAGTTAGGGTTCCGTAGATTCTCTCCACCTGAAATCAACTTCATACACACATTTGTGGAAGTGATGAGGCCTTTGGCCCTTGCACTTAACATCTTACAAGCAGAGAAAAACATTTTTCTCGGGTACCTGGCTCCAACAGTTGTACAGCTGCAATGCCACATGACAGACCTCTTGGATGAGAGCATACAGCCCACTGCTCCAGAGGCTCTGGTCACATGCCGTCCTCTCATAGAGAGTATTTTGCACTCACTAAGCACAAGGCTGGACGGTCTTCTGGAGAAGAGGGAGCATATACTCTCTGCAATGCTGATTCCAAGGTTCAAGCTTGACTGGGTTCAAGGTGAAGAGAAACGGGTTCAGTACAGACTGATGCTAAAAAGAGAATTTCAAGCCCTCACCTCTGATGACTCAGCTGCAAGAGACCCAGGTCAAGCTCAGTCCAGTGGTGAAAGTGACAAAGACCCTGCAGCATCATTCTTCAGATTTTCGAGGAACACTCAGGTTACAAAGCAGAAGTTGACGCGTGTATTTGGATGCCCCAACCACGAATGGATTTGAAGAATACATGCAGCTTCCAAAGCTTAAAAGCTGTTCAAAAGCACAACACTGCCCTGCCCTCAAGCGCTCCAGTAGAGAGGCTCTTCAGCATTGGTGGACTAATATTCAGGTAGGGATGAACTGTGATTATAATCCACACTTACTATGCTTTGCTAATAAATACAGTAATACCCAGATTATTGTTATCATTATGGCCACAATAATCATGCCTTTAATATTTCTCTTTCTTTCTTTCTTCTCTTCTCTTCTCTTTCAGGCCCAGGAGGAACAGACTGGGAGATGCCAATTTTGAAAAGCAGCTCATCTTGAATGCAAACAAGAAAGGATTTTGAAGACAAGTCACAAAAAATACATTCACCCAAAACTGAAAAGGGACTCAATGAAAATGTAAAAGCAGCTCATCTTGAATGCAAACAAGACAAGATTTTGAAGACAAAGTCACAAAAAATACATTCAGCAAAAACTGAAAAGAGACTTAATGAAACATTGAAGAAAAACAGATATTCATTGCATGTCATGTTTGCACTTTGAATATTGCACTTTGAAGTACAATCTTAGTTTCCTACACATAAGAGAAATGGAGCTATATTTTTATTTGGATTTTCAAAACAAATATTTAAGTTTCAGAAGTCTTTGGGATCCTGACTGAGGCTGCAGCTCCATTCTTCTCAATTTAAAATATATCTAGCAGCAGGGCATCTCTGTATCAAACCAAGTACTTCATTTTTTTCCCTTACTGAGCCTTTTAATATGCCAATGTTGCTTCCTACCTCAGCGTCAGTTCTACCTCAGATTGTGTTTCTGTTGGTATGTTGATATCTTTTTGACTTGTTACTACAGTTTAGAATGATCTCCTTGAGGAGTTTTGTTCCAGCTTTGGAAAATTTAAGCACTTTAAGGACTACTCTCCTGTTTTTGTTTGTTTGAATAATTCTTAATTAAAAAAAGACCATTCAAGCAGTAAGATTGTCCTTATGTTTTTGAGAATAAACTGCAGGGGTAAAAGCTGCAGCTGGCAAGTAGTGGATTGAATGGCTGCAACAAAGTGTTAATCTAACAAAGATGAAGTATGATGCATAGTTTAAGTGTTTAAGTTAAGTTAGTCTGTGGCACTAATTTTGAAAAATAATAGCCCGCAACAACATATTGAAAAAAATTATAAAAGAACTATGAACTAGTTCATTTTTGGAACCATGAACTTAGTTCAAAAACTTTGAATTATGAACTATGAACTGAACTAGTTCATTTTAAAGTTTGCGAATTGAACTTTGAACTAGTTCTTGTAGAAAGTGAACTTTCCCAACACTGACTGTGTTGATGTATCATCTTGTGGTTTGATATATTCAGAGCAGCTCTATAGATCATAATGATCTTCTACTGTTCACACTCCACCATTCCCTCCAACTTCTCCTCCAGCCTCCACCTTCCCTCCTTCATCTCCTCGCTCCATGTCATTCCTCCATTCCTTCCAGACTTCCCTCTTCCCCTCCCTGTCTTTCCCATCATTTCTCCTCCTCCTCCTCCTCCTCCTCCTCCTCGCCCTCGCAGTCCTGCCCCTACTTTCTCTCTAAATCCTTATTGCATTATTCCCTACTCTCCGCTCTTCTGTTCTGGCTCTGTCTCTCGGCCATCTCATATCCCTGTCTCTCCCTCTTTGGCTTCCCCAGCATAAGGCATGAAACTCTCTTTTGCCCCTTCATTCCTCTCCTCCCTCTCCTAGCCTTCCTTTCTCCCTGCTGTCCAATCTCAAATCCCTCCGTCTGCCCGCCTGTTTCTCTCTCTCTCTCTCCCCCTCTCTCTCCTCCTGTCCTCTCTCCACAGCCAGAGGTTAATACACTCCAGGATGGCATTATTTCCTCCCCGGCCCTCTGACAATATAAAAATTCAGAATGGACAGCTCAATCCCTCTTCCATCTCAGATTTGATTGTAATGGTATTGCCTCCTGTCCCTGGGAGGCCCCTGCCGCCTCGCCAACCCGGCCTTTATGACACTAAATGGCCAGGCTACAATTTTTCCATCTATTCAAAAAATTCTGTTAATAACTCATTTGGAATGAGACGTCTGCACTCCCTGGGCCGTGTGCGGCCAGGTCTCTCACCCCTCTGCTCATAGGGGTCACAATATACAGAAAAAGATGCAGGGCTGAATCGCAAATGTAAAAGGTTAATTAATCTCTCTGAATTTACAATCCCCTTCCCCCATTCCCCTTGCACTCCAATTGACAGTCCCAAAGAGACAAAAATGTCATATTTACAACCTCGCATAGAGAAAGTGCTCAGCGAGGCGCTGCAGTTGAGCGCAGGCGCAGGTCCGTCCGAACCACTTTCCCCTTTTCCCCCGTCCAACTTTACAAGTGTGGCCATTCATCACGCCTGATGGATTTATGTAATAAAACCCATTTCCTTTTCCCATACGATCCTATTAAATAATAAAATAATTATTTATTGATTATTCAAAAAGGTACATATGCGCGGGTAATGGCTTTGTACCACACCACTGGACCTGCAATAAATAAAGCAGGCAGAGGGAAGGCTTGAGAGAGACAGAGAGAAATAAAGCAGAGAGAGGGAGAGAGAGAGAGAGGGGGAGAAATGAAGGGGAATGAAATGACTTTTGAACCAGTGAAATCTGGATCCAATATGGCCTCTTGCAGCGCGGATCAGGAAGGACATTATTCAATCTTCAGGAGGCTCATATGGGAGCGCGACCTATGAATGGTTTTGATATACTATATGGACCATAGAAATGAAAATAGACAACTGGGTGAGTGTCCTGCACAGAGTTTGTGTCTCAGATTTTAACACTGGGTGAATTTACATCAGTCATCCTTAAAGCACAATATCTGCTTTAGGAAAATAAAATGGATGATGTAGATTTTTAGGTTTAAGTTTAGGCCAGCAGAACACCTGATAAAGCAAATAATACAAAGATTTTAGCCATCACCTCCTCTCCCTCTTCGTAAAACCCATTTAAATTCTGGTTAATGTACAGATGAGACTCAGGAACTACCAGCATTTCGTATTCTAATCATTAACAGGTGTCTAAGATGTTTGTTTTGGAGCTTTTGGTTATAGAACAAGACTTCTTGGGTAGACTGTCCAGCACGGCCCTGGTGATAACATTACAGTGTTTTCTTCTTTTTTAATATAAACACCACTCCCTCATAATGATCCTTCATATTATTTATTCAACATCAGTATCAAAAAAGCCCCCTATCCCCAGCAGTGGATCATTTCAAAAAGAGACACTTTAATGTCAGCCAGATATTACATCGAGGGCTTCTTAATAACCCATTTGTGTTTGGTCTTATCCTCGGCTAAAGTGCACTCGCTCTGCGTTGTCTTTTTCCAGGGCTTGTCTCAAGCCTCCTGCATGCTACGGAAAACAGATGCTATCTCGGCTATATTACTTCTCAAAGCACTCATATCCTCTCCCATGTTATTTTCTTTGATCTGCTAGGCTTGCTGCTCTTACATTTTTCTTTCCCCCCTCGTCTCACGCCCTCCCCTCCACCTCCTCCACCACCACCTCCACCACCCCTCCTCATTTTCCCCCTCCATCCTCTATCCTCTCTGCTAGTGACCAGAGAGCAGACACAGACCGGCTCACGGTGGATGTGGCCGTTTGAAATTCAGATCATATGTTCTCTGTCATCAGAGGGCAAGAGGTGCAGGGTGGGTCGGACCTCTTAGATTCGCCATTTAATATGCCTTTACCATCAGAGGAGGGCTGCATATCAGGGTTGAGGGTCAATTTACATTCAGTCAACAGTCCATTAAATTCAAAACAGGAACTCGGACTGCAGTTATAACGCGAGCAGCTTTATAAGAACATTTTTTGTGAGAAATCAATTTCCTGTATTTGCTGAATTGAAAGTAAATTAAATAAACCTCAGTTCTTTATGGTTTTCTTAGAGCTCAGGTGATTAGTCAGCTGACAAAAAGGTGTCAGTGTTGATTGTGGAATAGTCATTTAGATCATTTTTAAGCAAAAATAAATGTAAATTATCTTAGTTTTCTACGATGGTAAACTGATCAACTTTGAGTTTTGTGCTGTTGGTTGGACAAAACAAGTTGTAGGAATATCTCAACTTTGGCTTCAGGAAGTTGCAATGTGTTTTACTTTTTTCTGACATTTCATAGGCCAAATGATTAATCAACTAATCCTGAAAATAGAGCCGAATATAGTTTTTAATGACACCATTGTTACAAGTGTTTTTGAGTTCGAGTTTGCATGAAAGTCAAACTTTTATTTTCCCCCATCACAAAAGTGAGTTCCCCCACTAAGCTGTAAATGATAATGCCCTTTAACAGCACCTTAACTATACACAGAAACATTATTCTAGGCCTACATACATTAACTACACTTTAAGAACTGCATCTCCTTTAGACATTATTTCATGCTGGATACATTATTTCATGCTGGATACAAAGCTTTGTATTTCATATTTTTGCGATTATTAACAGCTGCCAGTTAAGAATCAGACAGGAAACACATGCGTCTAAGGTCCACCAGCGCCCCAAATCACTGCAGCTCTTGCCATAAATTTCCACTTTTTAATTGGAGTCATCCCCCTTGTGCTCTTTCAGCCATATCTTACATATATAAATTATGAAGCAGCGCAGAGCCCAAGCTCTATTAATAACCCCTTTTAAATGTTTATGAATACATTAATGTATTGTCTCTTAATCCAGAAGTAGAATGAGGAGTCACGAAAGCATCAAACACAAACTTTACAGTGAACTTAAAGCCAGTCTAGCACTGCTGATGTGTTTGCAAATAGGGATCCTTGCATTCACACACGCTCACACAGACGTGCTTAACAAGTGTGTCCACACACAGGTCACAAGCAGCAACAGCAGAGTGAATAGGTGGCACTGAGGGCAGGAACAGGAGACCGGGGAGTCTTTGGTTTTCTTATGAGCAGCCAGGAGGGGGAAGCATCTCTCTTTGCAAGTGTGCTCACAAGAAAAGGAAAGAAAAAGTAATTAAACAAACAATTTACCAGGAATCGTGTGTCTGCTTATCCAATCTGCCATACTCGCTTTTTCACTAATACATATAGACAGAAATGTGTGTGTGTGTGTGTGTGTGTGTGTGTGTGTGTATGTGGGGGGGGGGGGGAGGAAAGATTGTTTGTTGTCTCCTCAGAGTGACGGTAAATGACACACATGTTTCATTGCCCATTCATTTAACCTGCACTGCGCTTATGCAGAGAAAGGGATTGAGAAACAAATTACGTAGTCTCATTTAATTAGGAGTTTTGCTGTGAGCAATAATCCTGTTTTTTCTCATAACCTTTAACTACTTAATGGATTTGAGAAGCTATTACCTTTCAAGATTTCTGTTTTTAATTATTTGGAGTATTGTCACAGATATGAAATGTCAATCACACACCAGGATTAATGCTACGGTTTTATGTCTGAATATTATTTACTTATGGATTGGAGCTGGAGGAGCTCTCTCTGTTGACAGCTTTGAGAAAACAACCAAATTGTGCAATATGCAAAATTCTGCTCTGTGGCCCATGTAGCTTCTCACATGCATTTATCCTTATGCACCCAATCACTAACATAGCCTCATCTTAAATCTGTGAGAGGCAGTTATTTACATAGATATTAACGTTATATTTATGATAATGGTGAGCCACGGTAAATCTGGGAGTAATATCAGAAATACGCTTATGTGACTCTTGGATCAGATTATAATAATGACTCAGTTTTAATATGTACAAACTCAATTTTTAGTTTTCCTCCCGTGGCGTTTATACTGTAGGTGTGCATGTGAAAATAGAACCCAGAAAGTGTGTATGTGTGTGTGTATGTGCTCCACAGAGGAAGACCTACCTCTCACCCTGATCACGTTTAGGCAACACTGCGAAAGTGGCAGACAGAGTTTGTTTAGTTTCCCCTGGAGGACATCGCAGTCCTCTGCCAGCAGACCAACCCACGTGCTGTGACATCAGGCCCGACTGTGTGTATATGAATATTGCCTTAAATACATGAGCCATGTGAGGTATGCTTGATTTATTCCACCAGACACTCCCAGGACCACGAGGGCATGCGTCCTGATCTTAAATCAGTGCTGCTCGTGTGACAGCAGGCTGCATACCTGGGCAAAACTCTATATTTCTGATACTTGAGTGGATCAAAAAACATATCTATTAGAAGTTGATAGTTTCACTTGAGGATCTGCGAATGTCTGGGAGGATAAATGACGCGCACCTTGAGCAGTTCAAATATTCAAAACCTTTATTCAAATAGATGTTTTCACCCAGGTTTGACACGGCTCTTAGGCTGGCGTGTTGGCTTCTCAGACCCCCCATGGCACGGGGCATGTAATCATCCTGAAAGTCTCTCTGGGTGTCTGCACTCTCATAAAGCAGGAAAATGGATCGTGTGGCCCAGGAAGGGAAAATGAAAGAAAAGGAGAATGAAATTACAGACCTGGCTGACTGCACAAATCATGCATATCATGTTTTATGGCTTGCCAGAAGAATTCAACACCTGTGGATCACCGTAGCTATAATTGTACATGAACGCACCGGGATGGGGGTGGGAGGAGAGCTGCGGTTTGTGTGTCACTGAATACGTGAGTGAGAGTATGTGCACCTCGTAGGTGTCTGTGTGAATGCGAGTATGTTTTTCTTGGCATGGCCCCGCTGTAGAGACAGAGGGAAGATGATAAAAGAAAGTTACGGGAACGCCTGTTGTTCACTTCTTCAGTACATCCTGGGTGAGCCGCCCACAGCCCACAGGGCTCGCTCACAGAGGCTTCATTTACCATTGTAATTACCCTGTTTATTTACCCTACCTGCTTTTGGTGGTAAAACGGAGGCCAATTCATCAGATCAGGACAATTTGGCCTTGCTTCGGCTTTGCCATTTACTTTAATTAAATGAGGCAATCAGTGAATCATAAATCACAATCCGTGTGACCACTGGCTCTGTTTGAACCTGGTCCTCTTCTTTTAAGCCGACACCTTGTGCCAAAACTTACAATAGGCACACACAACCTACTGTAGCTCTTGAGCCTGAAAATCAAGATACATGTGGTATTTTTATTCCCTCAAAGTTCGTGCAGAAAATCATTTTTCTATCTTTTTAATGTCTTTTTAAACTTTTTCACAGCTCGAGTTTTTGCCACTTGTGTAAAAGTATAGATGGATCTATAGGATGTGTGAATGAAGGCTAGAGCCCGAGTAAGATGACAAGATAGCAGATCGAAGAGTCTTCCCTCGTCCCCCTCCCTCCCTCCCTCTCCCTCCACTCCGCCGTGGATGCTGATGCTTGAGTCAAATTGATTACACCACTCCATCTGCATCATGACTGGCCTCCTCCTGTGTTTGCCGCCTCTGCCTACAGCACAGAGTTAGTGTACAATTACATATAGTTTAATATATCTGCCTGAGCACCTTTAAATAAGCATCACAAGTCCACAAGGTGATTTGTCTTCCAGCCCCATTACTCCATTGTACATCTTGATAGCCAGGGATCGCTCCTAGCTATGTTTAAGCATTAAATAGTGTATTATTATTTCACATAAATCAAGCTGAGATGTGAGGGGGGTATTCATAAATTTTGCATTTCTCACAGACAGTATTTTAAAGCCTCGCTCTCTCCCTCCGCCGCTCTGAATTTTGAGACTAAAGCAATTCTGCTCCCTGCACTTGATAGTACATTAAAGATAGGCATATCAGGGAGGTATATTCAAAACAACATGTAATGCAGTTTAGATTAAGTTTGAGTTGCTCTAACACATTCATCACAGCACTGTTTCCATAATAAGTACCCTTGCCTGCACCAGTGATGCATCCACACGCATGCACCATTACCATCAGAGGACATTGTATTGTTATTGTCATGAATAATGGGGAAAAATACTAATAAAAGTTCATTTATCATAATATTTTCCCAGTTAACCGTGGCTACTGAATCTCTTATCTGTGCTCCATGATGAAAGGGTGAAATTAAATTTAAAAGGTGAATGTTTGCCGTCAGCCCTTTTTCTTCAAGACAAGCGCCCCTGACTTAAACCCCCCCCAACTTGGATATTAGTCTTGTGTTTGTGCAAGACGTCTACCAAGGAAATGACTTCACTCAGGAAACTGGATGTCAGCTTCACACACGGGCAGGAGAGCTGCCAGTGTTTTTGTCGGGGCCGACAACACGTTCTTTTCTCAGCTCGCTCTTCGGTTGAGTGTAAAGCTACAAAAAGTGACAAAGGAGGAAATTGGACTTGCAGTTGTTTTGGTTACTCCAAGGACGAATCGCACGTTGGTTTTTATTTCCTGTCTTTGCCCGGGTTCTCTTATTGGTGCTGATGTAAAAGTCAAGGACTATAGGGCGTGAGGTGAAACCTGGAGCTTTTGTCAGGGGCACATGCAATTCTGAGCTTATCTTTATGTGTCAGTGATGCATTAAGTACGTAAGGTTTCTGTGTGCCAGCTTGGTTCAGGAAGGAAAAGACCCTCACAAGTTTATGTTATCACTAGAAATAATGCCTGAATTACACAATTGACACGTGCAATAACTTAAACAGATACAGATTTTATGAATGCACCTAAGAAAAAAATAAAAAGAAAATGATCTAGAAATTAAGCCAGTCATATTCTAAAATATGTCCACTATAAACCTCAGCCACCCCGCAATATTGAAACAACATGAGTCCTTGAAAATCATACCCAACATAAATTAGCCGGCCCAAATTGTTTAAATAATGCAAAAGTCTCATAAGTTTGACTTTTGTGATTTCATGCTCACATTGCCACCATACACCACAATTAAACCTAATTTTCACTTTTAAAACACGCTTATCATTTCCTCCACATAATAATTATATGACCCACTGGCCTGGGGGGCTTCAGTGTTGCTACAAAGTCAGTAAAAAATCTTGTAAAAGTCATTGCAAATTGGAAATTGACTAGATGCCAGGACAGTAAGTTGAGGATTGGGGGGGAGTGAGGGGAAAAAATGTCTTTGAACTAGTTTTTGCTTGCAGAAAATATAGCTTCTGGGTTGATATTCTTTCTGAAGTGTTTCATGGCAATGAGAATTAAGAAATAAAGCGCAGCGCCAAATGATTCAGTGAAAAGATGGCACACACCCACAGGTATTCTGTTCACATGACATCACCCTGTGTAAAATTGACAACTTCATGTTTTTTAAAACCTTTCTTTTTTAAAAAAAAAAAAACTAGGTGGGTTCTCTGAGTTTATAAAATGTCTTTGCAAGAGTGTGTTGAGAAAGCATTGTCACATGAAGTGAAAGTTGAGGTACAATATCAGCAGAAGCAGTTTTTATGTGAAGCAAAACTTCGGTTATACTTTATTTATGTGGTGTTAAAATGTTTTAATTGATCGGTCGGTGGTTTTCTGACTCAGATCTTCCTTTGTTGTGACTCATATCAGAGGCACACCGTGGCACATGAGAACCAGATCTCTATCTGTCTCTACATCTCCCTTCATTCCTTGGAAGAACATGTCTTCTGACCTTGACATGTGCAGGCTGGCTGCATGTTTCCCTCCCAGTGCACTTTCACCTCAGCTCATGAACTGGAAACTTTGCTCCTGTCATCCCTCTCTACCTCCCTCCCTCCCTCATGATCACTCCGCTTCCCTAGCTTACACACAGAGCACACACTGGCAACAATACCTGGGAGGATAAATGCTCAGTTAAATTGAATAAACATAATCCAGACATGCTCCATTCCAGCCTGTCTGTCATGGACGACTCGCACGGTGATCCCTGATTCCATCAGTGAGGGAGGCGCGCAAACAAATGCAGAGATTAGATGTCAGCTGAGAGGCCAGTTTAAGATAAAGGATTATGCACAGCTCTCGTGATAAACATGATTTTAATCAAGCATCAGATAATGAGTGATTTTACTGAACCGCTTCCATTGCTTCCTTTGTTATCTTTTGACGACAGCTGCATACATGCACACAAGTGTTTCCTCCTCACACAGTCCTGTTTATTTCTGCTTGTGTTTTCAGAAGGTGAATATTAAAATATTGCACTCAGACATTCCCCCCCGATCCCTGTCTGTGCTCCGATGTCCTCTCATGTTAAAACAAAGCATCTGCCTGTCTATCATCTAACCATAGGCGCTCTGGGTGGGGCAGGATTTCAGTCTTTTGAAGTGAACTTGTCATAGGACATCTGCATCACTGGGGCTCCGTGCAATCACAGGCTCAAGATTAATTGTTTGTGGTGCACCACTTCAAACATCTTTAAGACACCACATTATGGGATGAACTTTCGCAAGGCCCGTTGACACACCTGCACATGCACATGCACGGGCCCTACACTATATGTTCACATTCCTGTGTGGCTATAAAAACACACTCTCAGATCCATACACACTCACTCACACACACTTGAATTCTTGATCTCATAAATCATCAAATACATAAACATAATCATGTGTTTACTCAAAATTATGTACATTTATAGATGTGCACTTATACATTTACGGATGCATAAAGTGACAGTTTAAATGTGTATTGACAAGTAACACCCCCTCTGCCCTCTAAATACACACACACTCACACACACACACAAGCATACGCGACTCCAAACAGACTGCAGAAACACAACATTAAGCGGTTTTCTCTTCTCTGTTATCTCCAGCTTCCTTTTTGCCCTTTGGTTAAACATTCTCTTGGCATGCATGATCTCATTTAACTTTGATTTCCTCTTTTTCCAGGACGGCATCCTCGGTGGTTCCAATTTCCAGCCCATTCCCCAATTTTCAACCCCAATGACAGACAACACACGCTTGAATGGCTGTTCAGCTAAAGAAGGGAATTGGTAAGTGATGATTTTGAATGCTGTTTAAGATAAAAAAGGAGAGTTTGCAGCAGATAAGGATTGGCCCGGGTAGCGAGCAGGAAGCTCAGAGATACTGGATTCAATGTGCCGTTGCAGTAGCTGCATACCACATGTGTGATTTATGTTATTGAGCTTTAGGAAACACTGCTGTAGACTAGTGTTATTTTGACAGAAATGACAAACTGTTTTTGCCTCAGTGGAAGTTTAGTTACACAGTCTGAAGACAGTTAGTTCCTTCAGTCTGTGAGTGTTTGATAAAACAAATAAATACATTTGTTTTATTTTTTTTACTGATAGAGAAGAGTAGATTTTTTTTATAAGAAATGTAACTTTAATTATAATATAAATATGATATTAACATGTTTGTGCAACACTGTAAAATAAAAAAAGCATTTTGACTCAAATGTTTCCTAAAAAACATTTAATAATAATATGATCAGATGGTCTGTGAACTTATAACTATATATAATATGTCATAATTATAATTGTATTGTAATAAAATTGGAAAAAGTCATAGAAACATAAACAGAAGTTTTAAAAAGAGCAGTTGTGTCTGAACCACATAACAGTTGGGATAGGGCTGTAAATAATACAGAAAATACAGAAAATAATTTTATAGTTTTTCAAGTCATGTTGCAACATGTACTTTAAGAAATTATGGTTTTGGTTGTATAATTTTGGTTGCCACACACTACCCTAGTTTTGTATTTCCCTTTTTTTTTAAATCAGAGAAACAGTATACGCCTCTAAATAACAGTTATAATTATTCCCCTGTGACTTTTAACAATATCAAAATAAAAAGTCTAATTTTCTGTGAAGACCTTAAGATAAATCAACTCGCCCTTGCCTTAAATGTAATAAATCAAAAAGAAAAAAAAAAACAAGTGCTATTATATATAATCTATGTGTGTTGATGGCGCCTGACACAATCACAATATTTACTTAATTTGTTCCTGATTAACCCCTCGAGTGTGGAGAATGTGTCCAGCATGAAGGACTTTTTTGTTGGTTGAAAAGAGCTGCTCATTGTCGAGCTTTAAGTGGTTTGTGTAATCCCCTATAACCAATACCATGAAGCCAAAGGATTCAGAAAATCTGTTTTCAGCACATTTTGAGTAGGAGCGAACCTGGGAATTCTCTCTCTCCCTCTCTCCCTCTCCCCAACTCTGTCATGAAACAGAGCACCCCATTTCCATATCAATCGGATTAGTTCCAAGACCAGGGAAGTAGGAGTAATGTAAGTAACCGTACAAATTTAAATATAGGACATCAAAAACATTGTTAGGCATTCATTTATTTTTGAAGCAGCCCTGGCTCTCCGTGTCTCTCTGTGAAGATGAGATGAAAATGCATCTCCGTGATTTTATTTTGATTTTATTTTGAAAGGTGCTGAACACCGCAGTATTTAAACATTGCATGAGCGCCACGGCGTCCTGCTGTTCTTGTGTGCTTAACCTCGTTTGTGAAATGGATGTGTCACATCAAGCAATACACTTGTTCAAAATGCAACATCAGAACAATTTCAGGTGGGCAGCGTTCACACAGGCTGATTGTTTTTGAACATTCCTGCAGAAGTGGACCGTAAAACGGTGGACTCCTGGTTTCCTGTGGTAGCGATGCCAGCTGGCACTGCACAGTCATGGTTTAACATGTGATTCATAATGTATTGGTACATATGTATTTTCAGATTTACATGGTTTTGGACTTTGGTGTAAAGAGGGAAAATAAAATATGCAAAACTTTATTCTTCAGTTTGAAGGTCTCTTTGTTCTTTGTTCTTTTCAGCAGTAGAAATTCTTCATGAATCTTACAGCTAATAAAAGGATGCAGACACAAAGGAAATGGTTATTTTTATTTCTCAAAAGGGGGGTTCTTGATCACAGATTAACCTTTCAGAGAAAAATCAGAATGTGAAAATGTGATGTTTATAAATTTCCTCCATAATTTAAGGTCTTCATGAACTTTGGGAATTTGTTGAAATACATGATTATATCAAATATTGTAGTATCTTATATTCAGAAAAACTCTTACAAATTGTTAAATTATCTGTTAACCTAAAGAAAATGTTACAATTATAAGAACTTTGTTCAGAAAGTTTATTCTGAACAGCATTTTACAGATAGTGAGGTCTGTGTATGTCTGTGTGTACTTACATGTGCGTGTGTGTGTGTGTGAGTCACGAAGAGATTATTCAGCAGTCTGTGACTTGCTGACTGATCCGACCGGCCAGTAGCTCCCCGTCCAGATGAAGAGATGGATAGACGGATGCCTGCCTGTGCTTCCTCAGCCCTTTATGACTTAGCCCGTCTGTCTGTAATTGAAAAACCAGCTCGGCTGTGTTGTCTTGGGATTTGTCCCTTTATAATGCAGCTTCAAAACAGGAAAACCAATAGTGGGAATAGACCCCCGAATGTAATTAATTTCGTGGGGGCGGGGGGTGAAGGGGGGGTGGTGGTGTGGTGGTGCTGGTGGTGGTGGTGGGGGGGGGGACTATTATTGCAGGAGGAAGAATTCTAATCAGTTGCAGATTCCTTCCTGTTTGGTTAGCGTGACCGTGGCCAATTACCAGTGAACTCTGTGTTACAGTTTCACTTCCTGTGCTACCCAAAGAATGGACCGAGGCCGGCGCTGCAGAGCCTGGCAGGACGGAGGGAGAAGAGGAGAGACAGAGGGAGGGAAGCAATAGAGGGAGAAAAGACAAAACAAGACACATGAAGATGAGACTGTAGGAAAGTAAACAGAGTGGAGGAAGGGGAAAAAAGCAGATAAAGGGGAGGGGTGTATCTCTCTCCAGATCTAAGGTGCACAGACATGAAGGCACATACGTCCTTTATCCACCTAATATAGAACATGACATGTGGTTTACAAAGGAAATGAAAAGGATTTTGGACCTGACTTGTCTCGCTGCTCAAGCTGCTCTCAGGTAAAGCCTGAAACTGCAGAGCAACAGACCAAACTCAAGTCACAAATGCAATAACACATAACTCAATCATTGCAGCGATGTTATCGAAAGACACAATTTGGCATCGCTGTTTTCCCCTAAATCGAATTAAACCACCGGACTAAACAACTGAATGACAATTGCTACGGCGTACCTGAATTTGCATAAAGTCTCCTTTTTCTTTCAGCGTGTAGACGTAACTCAATATGCCATGGTACTTCCTGGGAAATTCTCCATGCTTATTAAGCCACATACTGCTTTTTGCTAAAGGCTCTCCAAGCCAGTAGTTTACACCATATTACAACAACATGCTCAAAACGCCAATCACTATCTTTTCTCAGGACTTTTGCGGGACGTTTTCTTATTTCTACGTCAGAAAGAATCCTGCCGAAACAGGAGATGCGATGAGACAAACTTGCCACCGCCACAGAGATTTCCATTGACAATCAATTACAACCTGACCTGCCAAAATGGTTCCCTTTGGCTTGATCCTGCTCCTCAATTCTCTCTTCTCTTGCTTTCTCTTTGCTCCTCCAGAGGAGCCTATTCCCATAGTTTCCCCCCTGTAATAGTTTTTTGGCATATTACTCTCCACGATCCACCCCAGAGGTCTCCCATAATTCACTTTTGATATCATTGTTTAGTTGTAGAATTAGAGGAGGGGTGCACACTGGGAGCAGGCAGTCGGGATTGGCAGTGGGACATTAATTCATTCATTGTGATGTGATAGGCGCCGTCATTGCAGCCATGAATCACGGTAGTTTGGATCGAGGGAAGTTGCAGTTGCAGACATGATTTTATTAACTGAAACTGTATTGATTGCATGGGAACTGTTGCTGTCAGTGCATGAAGATGTCATTATTTACTTTGTTTCCTGGTTTTATGTGTGTCTGTTGATTTTTGTGTATTTTTTCCTCAGCTTTTCATTTCAGAAGAGTGCACAGTAATCACCAATCACCAACATACAAACATAGTAGTACACTGAGTATCATCATGTCCCCCCATTCCTTCCCTCCACTCCATAGGAAACAGACAAACAAAGCAGCGACAAAGTTGTGAGTAATAATATCATAATATGCCCTTAATTTATGATGTACCTATCCATATAGGCCAAAAATTGTCAATTATTAATTACCTCTACCTCCTAAAGTTTTCTAAACAAGACAATAATGGAAATGAAAGGTGTTGATAAATATCACGGCAGTCACATTTATTTTAGAGTCAATCGAAAATTGTGATATTTGGTTGAAGAACGGCTCAGTAGTTGGAGGAGATTCATTTTCCAAAGTATGCATTTGTGTTTCTGTTCATTTAAAGCTTAAATATAAATGCCCTTTTACAGTGATGACACTGTTGATAGATGAAATGAATGCTTGAAGTGATAATTTCCTTTTCTCTGGCAAAATTCAGGAAATCTGTTTTTTATTACCAAACACATGACATGACATTTATTACCATTTTCCTGCACAGTTGAAAACATCTCAAGGGGACCAAACACTGCAGCAGTTACAAGTGGAATAAACTGCTTAGAAGATGTTCGAGGGATGATGCACATAACTGGCAATATGAATGCGAATTCCCTTGGAAGCCTATTTTGCACACACACTCATACACACACACATACAGTGAAGAACATGAGAAATGGGCGACGAGCCACACTATTCAGTGTGAACTGGAGGGTCCAAGTCGCTAAACTAATCCTAGTACCACACGATCCCCACTCCCAGCCCCGTCTTTTGCTGCAGCTGCCTGGAATCATTTCACAAACACAAGGTATTCCTGGAAGAATTGATTCTGTTAGATAGTGCATTGATCACACACATCGCCTGCAGACAGAAGATGGCTTTACAAGCAATAAGACGGGAGACAATTATATTATTTTAGTGAAATAAGACAGAGTACAAGCAGCAAGTGCCAATAGCCCAGGCAGGATGGGAGGGGGGGAGGCACAGGCGGCCCCCTCTGTGCTGTGGCTGCCGCGGTGTGTTTGTGCTCCATCCTCAAGTGGCACGGTAATCCACTAAACTTTCCTCCACCCGCTTCTCTCAATGCAATCAGGATGCGAAGGCTCACCAGTGATTGCGTTCATTTGTAAAAGCATCCAAGCCAAAATTGAACCCCAAGGCTGATAAACTATAAAGATGCTGATCAGATCGCGGCTAAGGAGTCCGCACTTGAGGGCACAAGGTGTCAGGGCTGGAGCCAAAAGAGCAATGACTCTGTATACCTCACTCGGAGCCAGGCGGCTGCCCCGGAATACAAACAAGAGGAGAGAAAACACATAAAAACGACAACAAACTGCGGTCGGATTTTTCATCCCCCAGCATCTTTCAGAGGAGGAAGGTATTATCTGTTCAGCAGATTAGCCGTTTCTCAGATTTTTTTTTCTCCTCTTCTTTTTCGTCGACTCCATTGGTAAATTGGGTGCATTTATTGAGCTTTAGCAAATGCATTGTGTTTTATTGATGAGCTCGGTGTGAATTTCATAATGCATCTCAAGAAAAGTAGGAGCCCAAAAGAGATACCGTTCAGGGGGAGTCGTATGTTTTCAACCTTGCAACAGAACATTATAAGCGATCTATCAGAGTGAAAACAATACATAACTCTGCAGAGGCCAATCCATTTTGTTTTTATTGCACGCTCCACAGTACTGCCTTCTGCACTTTAAGAGTCACAGCAACAAGCAACTTTTTTGTCTGCTTTACAGTTATTTCTCACAGCTATCGCGCTGTCTCGCGCTAAATGAACAGCGTCATTACTTTAAACACACAGATCTGCCTCTGCTAAAGCACAAAGATTGAGGACAGACAGACAGAGAGAAAGAAAGAAAGAAAGAAAGAAAGAAAGAAAGAAAGAAAGAAAGGGAGGATCTAAAGATGTTTTTTTCTCTCCATCCTCGTGGCCCCAGTGCGTTAAATGTCAAAGAGCAGTCAGCGGGAGAGACTGATTCCAGGAGGCGATGTGAATGGGACGATTGAAGACCTGCTTTGATTGACAGCTCTTCCTCTCTTGCACTGCCCTGAGGGTGATTGACAATGTGGTTCATCTCACATTTTGTGACTGAGCTAATCCAGTAAATTCCTACCAGACGCAGCACAACTCAGCAGAGACCTGCCGTTCCTTTCCCAGGTGGAGTTTTTATTTTATCTCTTCCACCCCAAAATAAATATGTTTTTCCATCTGTGGCACTGAAAACAAACCGAGGGGGGGGACTATAATTAAGTGTAAGTACATAATTAAGCGAGTTTAGAAAAGTGCTAGTTTTCGATGAATTAAAATGTAGACTAATTACATGTGGGAATTAGCCTGCTGTTGTGCTAGTGATTAATATTGTCATAGGTTACTGTCTCAATATGCTGCCAGTTGGAAATGGGATCACCTTACTGGAACGATTGATCTCTTGCCAAGTTCAATAATTAATTGACTCAACAATCACTGACACACAACTATCTCACACATCGTCTCACATGCCCACGAGGTGCGCCGCTCGTCCTCTCGACCTTGCACCTGTATTTTGATGTTTGCAGGTTCCCAGAAACGGCTTCCGCTGCACTGCAGCTGGCTTTTCAAAGAAGGCTGAAGACACAAGAGCAGAAAAAGTACTAATAATAAGAGACAGAATTAACTCACAAGACCTTCACCTCTGTTTTAGGGCGTGTAAGCACGATCACGGTAGCGGCCAGGCGGTTACTGCAATGTACCTCTTTGACAGCTGTGACCCACATTACCGCAGCAGCCCAATAAGACGTGGAATGTGAGGAATATTTGACTCTTTCATTAATCATCATTCCTAAATGATCACTCTGTGAGCGTATGCGTTTAAGCGTGATTAATTGCAGAGTGAGCCTAATCAAGCAATGAATTACCTGCCTAACCTTTTGCAGGAGGTTGGCGTTAACCTCAAGTCAAAGCAGTGGAACCCAGTGTGGTTAACTGTGTCAGGGAAAATTAGCAGGAGACAATAATGAGAATCAGTTAAAGAGCCCATGTTTAAAAAAAGAGAACACACATTATAATTAGGCAATCTGAGACTTTAAAACAAGTAAAAACTACTTTAGAGAGACACATATTTATAAGTTTCCCCCCCAAGAGATAAGGTCAAATGTAGTGGAGAATACATTACATACACCATGCTGCTTGCAACAAACCTTGCTATTTGTCGGTGTTTGAAGATACAACATGTTTTGAATATATTAAACACAACTCAGGCTTTTACTTGAATGCTCAAATAGTTTTTTTTCGTTGTTGCAAACTTTATATTTTGAATGATTTAATGCAGCAGTGTCATTAATAATTTTTCATGCAGTTGCAAACTTTATATTTTGAATGATTTAATGCAGCAGTGTCATTAATAATTTTTCATGCAGTTGGCTGCTGCGTCCTGTCTAAGCAGAGCCCAGAAGACAATACCCCAGTGTGTGCAGATCAGGTGTTTACCTTATAAGTGTGATGAAAGTCTCGCCAACTAGTTGTGACAATGGCAAAGTGAGATAATAGCCCACTGAGATGATCTGAGAATGACTTGTGCAAGCATCAAGCTTGTATGGGGCATTGCGCACTCTAAATGGTATGCTTTTGAAGTTGGAGAAACCGAGGGGCGTGGTAGACTTTGTCTGATCCACCTCAGTGTGTTGCATTATTGGGTCGCCGTTTTTACGCTCCGAAAAATGCAACTTCTTACTTTGTGTGTTCATTTTATATTCATGACATTCAAACACACAAAATGTGTCCGGATCCTTGAGAAGAGAATAAATATTAAAATGTACCCCTGTCATTTGACTGGTGCTTCAGAGCCAATACTCATTAGAGGCAAATATTTTGTTCACATACACAAATGAGCCCTCATAATTGCACGATTTTATGCACAATTCAAATTCAAATCATTCCTTCTTGACACAGCCAATACATCTGTCATGCGGCTCCTCGTTTTTTTGTTGAATAATTAAAAAAAGAAATAGAGAAACATACTAATGAGAGAACCTTACTTGAGGGCTTTGCCGCTCCACTGACTATCATATTAATGTATTCCTGTGTGAATTAAACGCATCATCAAACACCTAAGTTCCCTCCATATTTTCCTCTGAAGATGAGGGCTGGACACCGGTGTCTACCTTGCCCTCTGCGAAAATGAAGGGCATTCTTCATTATTACACCTCTTGTGATTACTTGTTAATAGCCATGTACTAAAGGTCCCCCCTCTAAATTGACAAAAACACTGGGAATTTAGCTTTTTATGAGAATGACATTGTTTCGGTCAATGATTAAGTCATTAAGATATGTTAAGGTGAATTTAAAGTGATATGTAGATTTATTGCACCCTGCTGGCTTTGTCTTTCTTTGGTACTTAGCTCTGTTAATATTTAATATTTTTACTTTTTTTTTTTTTTAAGAGGTTGCAGGTAGATTTGTTTGTGAACACCAGCCGTCAACAGAAGGATTTCTCCTTCTCATCCTGTCTTCTGCCTGAAGCTCTTATGACTGTCAGTGTAATCTGTGCCTGACCTTTCCCCACCTCCTTAAACCTCTTTCTGTTCCTCCCTCGTTCAGTCTATCCATTCATCCCCGTCTTCCCCTCAACCCACCACAGATTGACAGTCATCAGAGCTCCTTTCTCTCAGTGGCTGACAGCTTGAACCGGCTCATTAAGGCAAATTGGGAATGGGAGACTAAACTGAGCATGCAGAGTTATTTCAGACGCCGCTTTGTGACAGAGCAAACATGTCAGCTCATGCTCCATGTAATGGCTTGTCCGGGGGTTGAAGAAATATGTTAGATTTAATTATCATAATAGACCATTAGTGCTTTGGTACTAAATGGGTGAGGTTTTGCAGAGTGTGCCACAAGAGTTTGGAGATAAGTTTATGGTTTTTATAATTTGGAATAACAAGAGGAAAATCAGGTTCTCACACAGGCGCCAAACAAAGGAGCAGAAAGTACAAAGCATCAGAGCATGCAGTTAAGGTGGGACTGAAATGTTAGTTTGAATATTTTGAATAGATTTGCCCATAGCTGTTAGAGAGCAAAGCAGGCAATGTGTGATTGATCACGTCCCACAGGGGCGACAGCCAGCATGCCATTTATACACAACAAACGGTGTTGGCTACACTAAACTAAGCTCACACAACCTATGCAGATTGCACAGTCTTTCATTTTCACATGTGCATGCTAAACCTGGCTGATAAACGATTTGCCTAGCAGCACTTCCGTCCATATTTTATCACGGCAGACAATGCTCGGTGGCGTTGCCAGACTTGGTGTATATCCAGTATTCAGGCAAAAAAGCTTTTCCTCAACCCCTCAACAGCTTGGCTCCCATAATTAACTTCCACAGGACTGATGGGGGCCATAGTCAGAGGCTACAGGAATAGAATAGAATACAAGAATAAAAATGGTTGAAGAAGACAAGACCTGTTAAGAACCAAAAGAACACACGCTAACATGCAAAGATTATGTTTGACAGCGAGAGGTCTTGGGTCAGTCATGCTTGAAACTTATTCATTGTTGTGCAGATAACCTCCGTCATACAGCGAGCTCCTGTTGAGGGCAGGAATGGCTGAAAGGATTAATGAATGTTTATACTTAAAGCTCTGCAGTCGCTAAACATGCCGAAAACCTTTAAGCTGTGGCACGCCGGCAACATTTTAAGCCAGTGTTCTGAATGTGGCAATTTTTGCCAACAAATATGAGCAGGGTAGAATGTTAACTGTTTTATCCAGAGGCGACAGTGTCTGGTAAATCTGGAGCTCTATTTTCACTTCAAAAAAATTACAACTATTTTTTTAGAGGAGCGCTTCCAAATTTGAAAATGTCAGATGAAGTACAGACATGTTTGTATCACGGCCCAAAATACCTAGCTTTAAGGGTTTTTTCATCATATAACAAGTTTCTTTAATAGTATTTATTTTTACTGAGATACAAACCACCACGTTGCCATGTCTTTACAACAAAATGCAACATAATGCAAGTCATTTAAATGGCTACAACTATTTTACTTACATGTAAACAACGTGAAAAAAGGTATATATGTCGTGAATGTATAATACATAAACAGGTATGAACAGAACCAGCAAGTGATTATAAAATCCCACAGTTTTTGCACACGCCCATGCATGCATTCACACGCATTGATAGGCAGTTGGCTGACCTGTTCCTTGTTTTCGCACACGCTCTTACACACACTCACACACACATATGCATACAGACATCAGAGCGGATTGCTCATCCTCTGCTCTTCCTCAGTCTAACCTTAACCAGACAGATCTCATTCTGGAGGCCCCGGGTGACTTCCTGACTCCCTCTGATTGGACGGATCCTGTGCATGCTTTCTGTTAAAAAGGGATCATTAATAGCCCGCGTACGACCTCTGACCATCCCTTTAAATCGTTAGCCGGCCAACTGATGGTTCCTATTTACCGTCCCCATAGGAGATCTTAAAGAGGAGAGGAGGGCTTGTTATTATGAGGATGATGTGACACTGGAGTTGATGTGTTGTGTTTAGTTAGGTCCTGGAGACTTTAAAGTTACGCAGAGGATAAATGGTCAACTTTGGTAAAAGTGATGTTTCAATTGTGTCTCTTCACTTCTTTTAATCTTGTAAAGACAACACTTTATGTTTCCAGAGTATAATATACGAAGATAAACAATAAAAAAGTGCACTTAATGCATCTTGATGAACTTTAAGATGAAGCGGATTAATACACCTTTTTTTAAATCCCAATATTGTTATTTATTTGGCAATAAGCTATATATCAATGGCACTTGGTATTTTGGTTCCACAAAGTATATATAAAATAATGAAATGAATATATTAAATCTATATTTTTGACAGTTTTTTGAAATGCATGGTGAGAGAACTTGAAATATAGTGACATAATTTGATAAAAGTTACAATTTTAAAGTCACACAGGCCTGCTTGCACACAAGTGTCAGTGTGTTCATCCACATGTGAACCCATTTGTGTGTATGTGTGTATAAGTATATATAAATGAGATAGGAGGGTAGCTCCCATTCAGTAACCTATCACTTAAATCTGGCTGCGGGGCACAAAGTCCATTTGTCACGTCACGCTTTCGTTATCGCGCTGCTCTTCAGAGAAAACAAACAACAAAGCGCACAAAAGACCTCCACAGAAAAACCGCTGCCTCATCCAATGAGAGGTTTGCATTAGATATGATGGGGAGAGAAGGAGAGCTGAGGCGTTGGAGGAGGAGGAGGAGGAGGGAGATGTGTGATTAAATGCGTGCGTGTTTGAGTGTCACTGTGTGTACACTGTGTGTTTGTGAGTTTGTGTGTATATGTTTGTGTGGAGGTGTGTATGGGAGGTGTGTTCGGAGGATACCCGGAGCCTTGCCGTACCGTCCCGTGCCTAAATCATGTGTACAAGCTGTTTCCAATAAACTGTTAAATTTGATAAAGAGGTCTGGTATTATATTACAAAGCCCACAGGGCACTCGGACCTCTGCTATCATGAATACATTTTGCCTGATAATAATGCTGTGACTTCAATCGCTGCCACAGGAAAAACTGCTGCCCTCCTGGAAATCAAGTTGCGAGGCAGGGTGACACCTGTATAAATGGACAGGTGATGAGATTATAATATATTTATGCTTTCTGGGTCAGCGTTAAGGGACTTCTACAAGTGAGCGTGAGTAACACAAGGGACTGGAGGGCGTGAGTGAGAGTGCCACGGGGGGCAAATCCTCTCACCTCACAGAGAAGGCCTTTTATTCATGAGGGAAAAGCTACAGAGATATACAGTGCTGTTTGGTTGGAAGCCATTGTAGGTACAGTGGGGCATGCATGATACCAAAGATCATTTCCAGTTATTTTAGAGGATTTACAGTCTGAAAGATCCCCTTTTTTTTCAAGACGCATGTAGCACATTAATGACAAAAACAAATTGATGGTGTTACTACTTAGTGTACATAAAAAATGACGTAAAATCACATAGTCAAATAGACTCATTTTGGGTCAAATGGCACTACTGGGTTGACTTTAATTAGCACTCATGGGTAGTTTTGACCCAGTGTTAGTATTATTTTTAGATACAGTAGTGTACAGATGTGAATGGTTATACTCTACTTTATCCTTTTTAAGTGTACATGTCATTAATTCTTACTGATTGTCATATTTATCCTTTGCTGTTTTGACTAAAACAAGTGTTTTGTATTATTTTATATAACTAACAATAGATTTATGACAGTTGTATGGTAAAACATAAGCTTGATGTGCCCAACACTGCGTCAAAATAATCATATTTTATATACTGTAGACTATTTCTTGTTTAAATCACTGAAATTAACAGGACTGTATTTGGGACAGGCCTTTAATTCCTTTCACACAAAACTACTGTTGCTCAGGAAAGATGAGGAAATACAATCAAATTGTTTATTGAAACCATTATGAATATTACTTGTTTAAAAATGAGGCTTTAGATAACATATCAATTAAGAATCATTCATTAGATCTAGCTCCGACAGACAGAACATAATAGAGAGATATAGAGTTACACCACACCACTTTATCCTGTTAAAACAATACTCACAACTTGGATTCATTTTTATGAAAAATCCCTTTGATTCCCTTACGCACTAAAATAATATGAATAACTTACAGCGCAATCGAGGAATAGACGAATAATTTGAGGTAGCCAACAACCTGGTTTTATATATCTGAAGAACTTCTATATAAAACATAAACTGCTTGGCAACCAGACCAGGCGTCTAGTTGAAACAGGCATTCATTTGTCAAAATATGTAGCCACACTGGGGTAGTAAAGGCTTTTAAATGAAGTTTTACAGTAGTTCAGTATAAATAGGCGAAAGAACCCAATGATAATGTAAAAAATAACAGTGACATTGGGTCAAACTCAGTAAAGTTAACCTAGTTTTGCGTCGGTGCAAACTGGCACCCAAACTAGGTCAATTTTTGACCCAGTGATTTCTTTGTGTATAACATCAAAATAAAAATTAACTGATTGAAATATTGATAAATATAGATCATCAAACTTCTCAAAATCTTAACACAGTTGTAAAAACAGGCACACACTGACACCAAAACAAGGAAAAAAATCCTGTTATCCCAAGATGTAAGAATTCATTACTGTGTTAGCAGCAGTGTTACTTGGTATTCCCGACTGCACCGGTCTGTCCCATATCTCTGGTCTCCATACAGTATCTAGGTAGCTAAGAAGGTAGGCAGGTGATGAATGTTCAGTAATTGTAAGAGTTCACTGGTAAAAAGATTCAAATCCATGACA
Source organism: Epinephelus fuscoguttatus (assembly GCF_011397635.1). Taxonomy (NCBI): domain Eukaryota; kingdom Metazoa; phylum Chordata; class Actinopteri; order Perciformes; family Serranidae; genus Epinephelus; species Epinephelus fuscoguttatus. The sequence continues at coordinate 27,448,934 of NC_064772.1, read as the reverse complement.
GTGAGAAATGGAGGAGAGCCCCGGGGGAAATTTCAGGCTGTGAGGAAGTGCATCCAACCTGTCTAAATAACAGATCACACCTCAACTTGGTCACTTGCTCAGAACGTGCTCTCTGATATTAGAAATGTGCCTTTATTGCAAATGAGTTTTGCCGTGCGATCCAGTGCAGCAGCTTGTTTGTGTTATACAAGTATAAAGTAGTATCACAGCGAGTACACACACACACACACACACACACACACACACACAACAAATCATGTAAGATTTAAGTTTCAGCAGATATATTGTGAAGAATTAGAATTGAGAAGAGACATAAAACATGAGGAGAGCTCTACTCCTGCTGCTGCTTTGAATGGTTTGAGGTTTGCTCATTGTGCACTGTTTGCATAATTATGAGATGCTGAAGGGCTGAAGAGTTGTGTGTGTGTGTGTGCATCGTGCACATAAATCTATTTGTGTCTTGTTCCATGTGTAAAGTTTGTGTGTCTATGCTTACGTACAGCAAGGATTGTATGAAGTGTGTCTTTAGTGTGTCTGTGAAGTTATTGACAGGACTGTTGTTTCTTTTAAAGGGACGGTTCACCTCCAAACCAAAAATACATATTTTTCCTCTTACCTGTAGTGCTGCTTGTCACGCTAGATTGTTTTGGTGTGAGTTGCTGGGTGTTGGAGATATTGGCCATGGAGATGTCTGTGTTCTCTCACATCTGATCGAACCGGATGGCACTCAGCTTGTGATGCTCAAAGCACCCGAAGAATACGTTTGAAAAACTCAACAGCAATGTCTCTTTCCAGAAATCATGATCCAGTCACACAAGATAATCCACAGACCTTGCTGTGAGCAGGAACTATTTTCTTCCCACCAAACTACACCCTACAATAGCAGCATTTATATTCTAACTAATATTTAAATATGGCTAGCGTTACTGAGCTTGCTGTGTTACAGCTCAGCTGAGGAAGACGCCATCATTGTTTACAGCTCGCACTGCTAAGATCTGGAGCTTCTCGTCATGAATAGATATTCACGAACTTCTGCACGGTGATACATTTGGTGGGTGTGGTTGGCTAGCAAGAAAATGGTTCCTACATGAAACTGCCCACAACAGGGTCTGTGAATTATCTTAGGTAACTGGGTCATGATTTCTGGAAAGAGACATTGCTGTTGAGTTTTTCTAATGTATTTCTTGGTTCTTTGAGCACCTCAAGCCATTCCATTTTATTTGAGAGAAGGCAGACATCTTGGCAACTGATATAAAATCTACAATGAGAAAATTCTCAGCTGAACTTTGAACCGAATGTCAACGTCATTAAATCCTTCTACCTCCACCTAAGAAATATTACCAAAATTAAATCTGTCTTTTCATGACCTAGACAGAGTTATTCCCACCTTTGTCTTTTCGCTCCTTGACTACTGTAATGCACTGTTTACATGCCTTAATAAATCTTCAGTGGCCTCGCCTTTGGCGAGTGCAGAGTGCCAATTCTTACCTCCCTCCATTGGTTGCCACTTCACTGAATGATTGATTTTAAGATTCTTTTAATAACTTTTAGGCTCAACATTGTTTGGCCCCCAATTATATAGCTGAGCTTCTGACTCTTTATGCTTCCAGTCGTGACCTGAGATCCTCAAGTCTACCCCCGCAAGTTGTCCCGAGGTCAGGCTGGTAACCAAAGGTGAGTGGGCCTTTGCCATCAGGGCCTCTTGGCTCTGGAATTCTTGAGAGCACATTACCCATTTTTTAATCATTGCTTAAAACATATTTTTATAGGAAAGCTTTTCCTTTCGATGTTTGATTTATAATTTTTGTATTCCCTTTCTTCTGTTTTGCTTCTCTGTGCACTATTTTTCGTAGCTCTTATCATTATTTTGACTTTTGAAACTGCATTTTTATTGTTTTATTTTCATGTACTTTGTGAAGCACTGTGTAACCTTGTTTAGAAAAGTGCTTTACAAATAAAATAAAGTTATAGCTTTATGTCCGATATCTCCAACACTCAGCAACTCACACTACTACAAATATATGTTTTAGAATTTGGGGTGAACTATCCCTTTAAGCTTGCTGCTCGAGACTGCACAAACGTTGATCCTAATCCAGGTGACTGCACAATCCAAACTAAATAGTGGTCAAATAAAACTCTAATCACATTAATTTATCAATCTCAACCAATAATCCGCACCTTATTTAGACATGTAGTTTCAAACCACGTCCCACTAGGCTCTACACAAACACCCCACTCATTACAAGTGGATGTCAGATTTGGCCTGCACACCTCTGAGTCTGACTGGAGTTTTTATGACTCACTGTAAAAGTCAAAATTAAATGCAACAAAGAATGGATTTTGTTTGGCAAGGAGCTCAATGAATAACAGGCTGTTTTTTTTTACGACTGAGCCGTGATTATTATCAGCATTGTTATCAAGGATTTTTAAGATCAGTGTACGATCCATGTGCTGCTTTTTTATATTTGCACGTGCATGTTTTTTTATCCAGAATACTTGTCTCGTGCGTGTCTGATAATGCGGCTGTCATTATTTCATTCACCCTCTGTTTGACACTGCACAAAATCCACACCGCACCACTTAACCAATCAGGAGTCAGCAGGAAACTCGTCTTGGAGCCTAATAACTATTGAGCAGTCATGCTCTTCAATGTAGCTGGTATAACTTTCTCATTCCTGCTGAATTATCTTCGTAATTTACCCATCGAGGATGGACAAAAAGACACAAGAACCCTATTTTATCAACAAGTGGCTGTCTAACTTTTACAGCATTTCAGTGTCTTATTTAATGACTTTTCATGGTACTGTATGATATGAAAAATGAAGGCTGATGATAAATACCTTCTGTGGGTATGGCACTTCCAACAAAGTTTTATAACTTTATCATCAAGGATGCCGCCTTGGTTACAGTTACATTGCATAAATCATCAAGGATGCTTACACAGAGCGGTGCCTGCGGGTATTTCCCAGAGCGTAAGGATAAAACTTTTTTTTACTAATAATGAGGGAAGACTTCATCACTTAGTCACAGCGAAACTGCATAAGACATCAAATGACAGGATGAAGAAGTCTGATGCTAAAGGGTGATCACTGTTGTCAATACGGAGCTGCACACGTGGGCAACATCTCCCTCGGAAAGGACACAGATCTGCAAACATTATGAAATTGGAGAGACAGCGCAAAGACAAAAACCTACAAACCTACAGTTGCCTCAAGCTGTTGTCCGCGTGCAACAACTTTACAATAAACCAACAATCTAAGTTTAACTCGGCGGTCAGACAGACAAAATATAGTAAGAGAAAACATGAGGGGGTCGTCTACTTCGCTGGAAGTAGGGCTCATAAAGGGCTGACCTTACCAAACAACAACAAATGAGCACCCTGTCGACTTCCTCCTGAGTTAATCTGTAGAAATACAGACCGGACAACTGGTATTAGCGGGACAATCATCGGGCCCTCACGTTATTAATGACATAATTACTGCACAGAGACAGAATGAGGGAGGGAAAGGGGAAGAAAGAAATAAGACAGAAAGAAGTGAAAAAAGGAAAAAAAACGGGGGGAAAATGGTAAAAATGAGGCAGAGAGAGGGTTTTAGAAAGAAAAGAGATGGATTGACATCCCCTTCAGGGCCTTGAAGAGAGGACATTCTCCCTCTATTTTGGGTGGCTGGACCCTCCCTCATTCTTAATTGGAGTCCTCGGCTGTATCCCACCGTCCCGTACTCTGGTGGCGCCCCCCAAGGTGCAGGGAATTACCGTGTCTGCCTCCCCTCCTCTATATTTAGGCCATTTAAGGTTGCACGGCTTTAAAAGGGAAAGTCAAAAGATGCCATTCTTCATGAATGTCTGAGGATATGAATAGGGTCGCCGCTCCTCTCCCTCCGTCCCCTCAGGAGTTCACCTTTTCAAATATAACGAATGCCTCAATTAAAATCCCTTTCAAACACCATGCTTATTTTTCGATAACAATCGTCCGCCGCTCCCCTTTAGTTCCCTCTACCTCTGCTCTCTCCCCTTTCTCTCCCTCTCTCTGAGGAAAGGGGGGAGTAAAGGGGACGTGGAGGGCAGGTGATGCTCCTGTGTAAAGAGAAATGAAGTGAGGGAGGAAAGAAGAGACCAAGATAAACTTGGTAAAGCAGAGAAAGAGAAACACAAAGAGAGAGATAGCGAAAAAAAGAAGGAACAAGAGAGGTGTGTGTTAGTGTGTGTGTGTGTGACAGAGAGAGAGAGAGAGAGAGAGAGAGAGAGAGAGGGGTGTAGTTATGACGGAGGGATGGATGCAGGGCCTAGAATGATGTGAGCCAGCAGATGGCAGGGTAAGAACAGTAATATGGCCAGTTCCACTCTGTCTGTCTGTAGCCAAACAGCAGGTCAGTGGGGAGTCCTCAGCCTACACACACACACACACACACACACACACACACACACACACACACAGGCTCAAATCGGAAGCAATAAACACAGATATAATAAAAACTAATGCACGCACAGAAATAAACTTTACCTACAAATGTATTCAGATACACTCAGGCACAAAAGCACATTCAAGCTCCACATGCTACAACACAGACAACATATGAATGTTCACATGTTTAGATGTATGTCGATAACCTATTAGAACACACACACACACACACACACACACACATGCAAGCACACATTCATGTCTGGTCGAACTTCCACACATTTGCTTTGTTTCCTTCACAGTCATCTCTGTCCTACCGAGACTGTCTGCAAACATTTACCAAAGTGACAAATGTCATTTTTTTAGCACATAAAGTTGATTTGTTCTCTTCAGCTGTCTGCTCCCGATAAGTAAGTCGAAATACTTCCACCGTCGTTTGCGCCGCGTTGGCGAAAGATTTGCGGGTGGCGTGCCTGATGCAAGTTAAAACTCTAATGGTTACAAGACAGTTTGTCGCCATTTGAGGCTCAAAGGGAAATGAAACTAATGCTGAATAATGCGTTCTTAGGCCGTCATTAGCATCGGAATAGTGAAATGCATTAGGGCTCTATGGAAGATGGCTGGCTTTAATAAAAGACCACTTAAAGACGGCAAACAACAGCAAACAAGTAAATCTAAAAAACGTGGGCCCCGCTCGCTCACTTAAGACCCGTGGACATTATCAGCGTCTGAACTGTATGGCAGCGGAGATTAACTGCCTGGTGTTGTTTAGCTTAGCTTCATCTTGGCTGCGTTCGATTAAGCTCTAGGGAGGAAACCAAAAGCAGACTTTTTCCATTCAGTAATATCGACTAATTAATAATTATGTCAATTCCTCCTTTCCCAGCTTTTGGTTACATGCTGGTTTCTGGCCATGATCGCAGCCGTGTGTTTTTTTGGTGAAAAAGCATGCACAACGATTCTGTTTACTGCATATTAAAAACGTGCCTCTCTGCATGCAAATGCACACAAGTAAATTAGAGCGGAGTAAATGATGGTTTACTGTACATGTTGCAAGCGGAGCACAGAGGGTATAAAACTGGATCAGACACTGTTAGAAACTAACAAGCAGGCTTGTTGTGGAGTTCAGTGTGGTTTTCATGGAGAGCTCCAGCTGTTTCGCATAGAAGGACATCAAGAGGCTCAAAGCTATCTGTGCCTTTGCTAAGAGGCAATATATTTGAACATTCCCCCTCTCTGTCTATATGTGTCTGTCTCTCACCCCCGCTATCTGTTTATACTGGTCTCTCCCTCTCCCTCTCTTTGCCAGTCTAAACCAATAATGTATGATATCTTTATCTTGAGAGTCACGGTAATATCATATAGCACACAGACATCCCCACTTGCCTTTTGGGCTTTTCTGCCTTTGACTCTGAGCGGATAGTCATCGTCAAGAGCGTCTCCTGACAATTTCCAAAATGCGGTGTAATGGTTTGTTTATGATTATTTTCTGTAGAATTTGTCCCATTTCTTCTGACTGATGTTTATAGAAGAGTGCACTGGCAAATTGGATGGTGAAAATCCCTGGTGATTGTGTCCCTTACATATCCGCCACAACGCCAGTAAATAAATCTCTCAGACTCCAATAAAATATGTTATTTCTTCCCTATGAATCATACAACATGGCCCAGGCTTCATTTCTGACCACACTGTGTTGGCTGCAGGCTCTGAGATTTTTCAGAGAGAATTATAAGATATATAGAGGAGGACAGTGGTTGTTAAACTCTGTCAGGGAATACACACTCTCAAACAGTTTCTCAAAAACAAAAAATGATTTTGCAAACTGATTTGGAAGCCTAAGTGGTACATTATGCTGCCTTTATTATATTTGACCCGTACTGTATTTATTCCCCTTTGGATCGTAGCAGTTTAGGGCCGACTTCATGCAGCAGTTTTTATTTTACATTTCTTTAGAATTGTTTACATTTTAGTATTTTACCTTCAGTTTAATTTTATTTAAGCCCTTTATTAGGGTTTTCAGAGATTAATCCACCCTTTCAGTGTAAATTTGATGTGTTTAAATGGTTGACAAAAGAATTAAGTATTTCTTTCTAGCAGAGGATAAGCATCCACACCTGTGTTAACTGCTTGTGTATTGTTAAAATCCCCCACTTCAGCATCACTCACCCATCTTCCCTACGAGTCCCTACCGGTGTTTGGCCTAATATTATCCCCCTAAACCCAAACAGCAGTTTACTCCACTGCTTTTCACCTTGTCGGGTCATAATGCAGCAGGCATGTCGAGGCAGACCTCTATTTAAAGATGGTGAAAATGTTTGGGTGGCTCAACCCTTTCAAATTAAATGGATGGCATCCCAGGGAGGCCTATCAAAAATGATTAAAAAGGGTGGAAGACAGCATGTGTGTAAAGTGTCAAGACGAGTCGGCACAGGCTAGCCGACCTGCACCGAGAGCCAGGAAGCTTATTAGCATTTCAGCGCATAGCAACCTGCCTAGCCTCGAGCACTGATCTTAACACGGTCTGTCCAAAACCGCACCGCTCTCTCTCTCTCTCCCTCCCTCTCTCTCCCATTCCTCTTTCTCCTCCTGCATGTGCAAAAAACATTCATGTCAAGTTGGTGGTTCACTCAAGTCAGGAATGCTTCTGTGTTAATGTCAAATTGGAGCTGCAGCCTGACAGAGAGTGTTTGTATACGATACTCTGAGAAGTTTAATGCCGTCCAAATACTGCGTGGGGAATAGCAAAGGTGATACCGTGCTCTCAGTTATCAGATCGTGGTGTCAGATTGGAGTGTTGAAACACATTATATAGCTGTGGTTTCAAACTGTCTGAGGTGGAAATTGAATTTGACTCAGGCTCATTAAAACAGTAAAATTCCTGTCATGTTTGGACCCAGCAGAAATGTCCGTTTTTATAGCCCTGCTCGCAAAGGCAATATATTCTCAGGCAAATTTAAAGTGCCATCGCCAACTTATACCGAAGTTTAGACATTCATTTGGAAGACCTTTTAACTTATGGCGATCTGCCTGACGAGTAAAGTATGTTTAAGTTTCAGTTTGATCAAATGCTGTAAGAGTATTTCAGTTAGAGAAGACCAGTCAGACGCTGCAGGCTAAAAACCACTATCTGGACAAAAAGTGGCACTCTCTTTCATTTTTAATCTCTGTCATTCCCTTTTCTCATCTCACCGTCTTTGTCTGAGTCGGTATTGACTTCACGGCTGGAAAAAAGAAAAAACGCCAACCTCCACTGCCAGACATTTTTCAGACAAAGGAAGTAAAGTTGAAGTAATTGGTATGTTTTAACCAAGAGTGTGTGGAATCGCCCAAATGTATTTCATCTTTCTCTCTGGAAGTTATTATAAAGATACCATCCATAATTGACTACAGCGATTACTGTAATCAAGCTAAAGCAAAATAATAATGTTCCTGTCAAATATCAAGTATCTTACTAAAAATATAAGGCTTAAAGACAACCTTTTCACCACTACTGCGTCATTTTTAGAATAAAATGGCAAAACATAAGACACAATAACAACCATTCTGCCTCAGAAACATAAGCAACCAGAGCAAAACCCTGTACAGTCTTTTCAAAGGTTTCTGTATTCTGTTCCTCTCCCCTCCCTCCCCTTTTTTCCTCCTCCGAGATGCGAGAGCATCACAACTGGACCTGGACGCTTAATCAGTCACCGGGGCGCGCCATGTTTCGATATCAAGCATTTCATATGACTTTATTGACTGAGTTTTTATGCTCTTCTTCATCCTGACAGTATAAAGAATGGGCTGACGGCGCTCTTCCAAGATTGGAGGCCATTTTGTGGCTGAGCTCTGTGCTCAACAATGTGACTAATGGGAAGCCCTGGAGGACTTTTGGGGGTATCACTCAAAAACAAAGTTTGAAACAGTGCGAAAGAGTGTTGTGTTTACAGATGCACTTTGGCAACAAGTAATTTAACATTTTTAAAGGCTTATTTGCCATGCAAACAAGACTTTTGGTTTGCGGAGAGAAAGGGTGATGCTTCCAAAAAGGATAATTAAACTGTCATAATGTACGCTCGCATACAGTGGGTATCCTTTGTCCCCAGACTAGCTCGTCTCACTGAAGCGACCTTGGGAGGGGGAGCCTGCTTGCCTACCTTATAGCTCCCAGCTCTCCACAAGCCCCCACAGAGCATCTCATTGTCTCAAATTAAAGATAAGGTCTGCCTACTCTGTGTACGGTAGCTACCCTACCTTTGGCATGTGGTCGTTGCTAATTACTTTGAGCTGTTAAGGGAGACATATCTGGGGAGACAGGCAGGAGGGAGAGACCTACAAACCCAGTTTAAAAGAAGAATCTGATTTTCCCATTGCTCCCGATGGCTTTGTTTGACCTGTTGGATATGCATTGTTCTCTCACGGCCGACTCTAGGATGTGTTATACCTGTTGTTGTGCTCCGCTTTGAGTGAGCAGAGTGATTTACTGCAGATGGTGTTTGCAATCGTGTCTCAAATGTTGCATCATGTGAAAATAAATCGGAGACAATGCATGAAAACATGTTGGGGGAGGTGCTGTTGATCACATGTAATCTGTTGCATTTGTGAATGTGTGTGTGTATAGTGGGTAGGTCTGTATGCCCTTAGGAAGCTGCTGAAGTCTCAGTGTCTCCTGTGACCTGGCCCCAGTGTTAGTTAGTGGCCTGGGAGCAGTCAGCTGTCATAAATAGGTGTAATTTGCTGTAAAACAATGTCCATGGCTAAACTTGCTCTGGGTTGTGATTTTATTGAAAAAAAGAAAGAAAAGAACAAATGGCGAAAGCAATCATTAGTGAAAACAAAACAAAAGTGGCGTTAATCGATTTGAAACAGTAAATTAGCTGGCATAAATCATCGTCCGGGGCTGCAGCAGGCCGTGGTGGTGGTGTCAGGGATCTGGTTTAGCGTGCTCGCTGCCTGGTAAACTGCTCCATTTAACTCCCCTCCGACTCCCACTGGCTCATTGCTAAATAAGGATATCAATTAGGCTAAAGCACTCAGCAAAGGCTCCCAAGTTAACCATCAGCCGAGGCATGAATGGATCTTTGGGGATATTGACTGCTGCGGCAATAGGTTTGTAAGTGGGCTGACCAAGGGGTAATTAAAGCAGCATTATCATGTTACGCCGTTTATGGTACTTCTGCGGCTCTATGCCGTCCATGCGAGCAGGGATGCAAGTGAGACATCATTTGCTTGTTTATTCTTGTGATCAAGTGATTTAGATGTGTAGAAAGGTCAGTGCTGGGTGTGTCTGAGCACTTGAGTCTGTTTTGTTATGACTAATATGGCTGCTATAGATAGTATGGCTTGTTTAATCCTCACCAACAGTGCATGAAACGCCAAAATATGCTTCTTAAAAGCAAAATTTTCAGAGGGTCTAATTTCAGCGGGAATGCCAGCTCTTCCTGTTCACTTTCTGTGAGTAATGTCTTTACATGATGTGAGGAAAATCATAAGGAGTAAGCTCAAGCCTGCCCGCTATATGAGGTGGCCTTGATGTATGTGCAATTACAGCATAATTACAAAGATAATTACTGTATGGGCAAGATTAATAACTTTATTAGCTAAAATGGTTCACTTTTAAAAGAGGGAAATGTATACGTTGGTCTTGCGGATCTAAATTTGCTGAAAGTCAATTAACGGGCTGATTTTGTATCTCATTACTCACGTGTTTCACCTTGGAAAGGCACCTTGAGGAGCTAAATTTAAAATGTAAAAAAGGTCAGGAAGTCCCTTGTACAATTAAGCCAGGAGTTACTAAAGAATTCCATCATTATTGAGGAAATGACAAAGTGTCTATTTTGGCCAATCTAACGAGAAAGACCTACTTCAGAATTAAATCTGTCGGACCAGCCTCTTCAACATATCTCAATTACCAGAGGAGGAGAGTTAACTACAGTCTGCACAGTTTTTTTCAGACCTTTTTGTCTTTTATGTTGGTTTTACTGTTGTTTTTGACAGAGGGCGACCACGTTCTGAGTGCCTGTGTTTTGACTGAGCAACAATCAGCCCTTAAGCTCCTTTGAAACAATAATAACTTCTCCTCTTTAATTTAGCTAACCTAGCCCACGTTGCACCATTGACAGGGCTAGATTTGTCTTATCAAGACCTATTAACCATTTCCATTTTCTTATTAAATGCATGCTGTATAATTTGTGATTTTTCCCAACGTGATGTAATTATGATGTATCATTTCCCTCAAATAAAGGCCCTGTCCTCTCTTGGTGTTAATTTGAGCGTGTGAACTTTATACTTTGAACTAATTGGTTGCTGTCGAAATCCCCTGAATGTGAGTAATTCGATCAGGTATTCCATAACCATTGTACAATTTAATTTGAGTAATTTAATTGGATTTGACTGCTCATTTCTGGGCCACTCTCCACTCAGTATTCAAGAACTGCAGAGCTGCAGAGGTATCCTGAGGCAAACGCACACACACACACACACAAGCTGCCACCAGTCTCTCACACCGACAGAGCTGGGAACTTCCCACCAGATAGCACAGCTGGATCAGACAGTGGACAACTGGATATTATGCATTCAAAGCAGGTGATATTAAGAGGTAAAGTGGATCGATGTAAGGTTAAGATGTTTAATTCTAGGTGATGGTCAGCCCACACTATTATCGATCACAGGTCCGAGGTAATAAGAACATAATACGTTTACACATGCTGTATTTTTCTCTATTTTACGCTAAAACAGAGCGATCGCTCTTCATAAATTGCATTAACACAGGCAATGCCATCTCCTTTCACTGCTCCTCCAACCAATTGAGCTTGTACCCCGCGCTTAATGTCATTCACGCTGCACCGCAGAGGACTTTATCTGTCCTTAGAGGGTCAGCCATCTTGTCTTAGTGATAGCTGAGGCCTGGAGACTTGGAGGCGGCAGAGAGCAAAAGCAGCAGAGACAGGCTCCCCTGACACCCTGATGTGCTGGGAAAACAGAGCAAGGACCATGCTGAGAGACAGAAAGGGAGCGGATGAAAAAGAGAGGAAGAAAGGGAGGGAGAGAAAGAGGGAGGGAGAGAGATTCAGTGCACTGAGGGAGAGAGAGAATCACAGAATAGAGATACTGAGAGAGAGATGCCCATGGGCAAGACTGGCGCTGTCTTGCCTGGGCCCTCCTCCCAGTGCTAGAGACAGGGATGACGCTGCCACTCTGCATCAGCCTTATGTAGTATTCATAGCAGCAGGTCCTTCTAACACAATTTGTGACCTCCACCCCAGCAGAGGAATATTGGAGTTTAACAATGGCCGGCTCTGTAGGGAGCAAGCGCGTCGAGACCCCGGCGAGCAACTTCCTCGTCTATTATTTCTCTTTTTATATATTGTGTAGAATGTGTCTTTTCTGGGAATTCTACAATAAAATGACTGTTATTTATCA